>NC_142652.1:20000000-20600000 GCF_055504915.1 Nelumbo nucifera | reverse complement strand
CAGGTTTGTTTTCCAAGTTGGACCAAACACCACAAGATTAGGGCAATAATTCATTTTCCTGTTGAATATAGTTTTCATAGGAAATCATTCATTTTCCTTCATATTAAGTTCAACCAAATGCAGGCATAATGATGACTACTTGCACTGCGGTAAACAAATACTCTCATGGTGCATTTATCTTGTTGCAATTGATCCAGGGTTGGCCTAGTAGATGGATTTCCTTGTGTTCTATATGAGCCTGTTTTTATGAGCAACTTTTAGATTAAAAAATTGGAGATTTAGAGAGCTATTGTCAATTGACAAAAACTTCAAAACAAGGTTGTAATAGGGATGACATGAACTATGGGAATCTGATACGTGGTAAATCAAGAGGTTCCCCTACAGTTGAGTATGTCACGCAAGGAAGCTTCCTCCTTGAATCGATTCTTTAGGTTTTGAATCAGATCTTTTAATTTTTAAGTATTAAGAATAAGTGGAAAACTGGGTCATTGCTTAGTGTAATTGTAATTTCTCAGGCTGACAAGCATGAGAATGTAGGTTTGAGTCTAAAAGCTATCATTTTCTGTCAAAAGTTAGGTCTGCATCCAATCCACCCTTCCAAAGTCTTCTGGATAGCTGGTACCAGCATATGGGTAATGGCCTTTTAAGAATTAAGAAAAACAGATTGCATAACATGATATCTGGGGTTTTTACTCATGGCAGTGGAAAATTTGTAAGGTATGAGACCCAAACAAAAAGGAGAGTAGTAACAGACTAACAGTAGCTCCCTATCTACACAGTATATACTAACCTGAGCAGCATTGGCTGCTGCATATCCTGCGGCCTGACCCCCCATGAACAGAAAGCCATTCCCAAATCCACACAATAGCCCTGCCAAAAGGGCCCAACTTCTGCCACATGAATCCTTAAGATAAGCTGTTAGTGATGATTGCGGCAGGCCAAGTATGGGATAGTAGAGGAAGTTGATATTCAGAACAACGGCAACAATAACAAAAGATACTGAGAAATAGAAAAAAGCAGTGTATGTGGCCAAATGTGTAACCCCTTCTTTCATTGTGTGGAACTGATCATTTGTTGCCAGGTTGAATGCAGGTGAAAATAGTGCAAAACAGACACCAGCAAAGAAAGTGATGCTCAGTCCAATCAAAATACTCTTCCCAAGCACCTGCCAGACCAGTAGCCTTGTTAGTACCCTAGGAAAGGAGATCAGTACTTGGAAGACTATAAACTATAAAAATGTGATGAATCTGACTATAGAAAATTCCCACTAACATGTTGATATGACTTTCATTTTATATACATGTCAAATTGTAAATACACAGTTTGCAGAAGTACAGAGACATTTATGATATTTATGAGGAATGCTTATACATGTGCATGTGTATGAGTACCTAAATATCATGTGGGTATATTGCCAAAATGTGGAGTCACCAACCTTGATTGCTCTTTTGTTTTCAACTTCTATGAGGAAGTCTGCAGTTCCAACTTTTGTTTTCTCTGTAAGAAGATTTCCATTCTCCACATCTTTCGTACCATCTAGCATTTTCCATTGTTAATGGAAGGTATCATATATTATCCACGTATTTAGAGATGGGGGTCCAATGAACCCAACTAAACAACATTACTTACCTCCATTTTCAAATGTTTCTTTAAGCAATGGAGAGTCTAGAGTCCTGGCACAGAATGAGTATTGAAGTATATCATTTTATCATGAAGATTGGATGATACAAAATAATAACAAAACTAAATATTGATTTAAAATGTGCAAGTTTTATAATGTATTTAGAAACCAAAAGAAGAGAAAACCAATGAGAAAGACCATTGGAGGATTTATGAGCTTAAATGATGTGAAGTTAGTATCACTCAATCAATGACAATCTCAAAAGTCGGTTTCTCAGTTATATCTTTGGGAAGACTTTCCAGAAAGAACAGACAATAAGACATACCCTGTCCCAGTCTTGCAACCATTTGAGAAACCATTGAGCTTTGCTTTGTTGTCTGCTGCATTCGAGGAGTTAACAGCAAAACCAAGAAAAACTGCAACAAGGAAGCATCCAACACCAGGGAAAAGCACCTCAGCTTTGTTGATTCTGCCATCTAAGAAGTAGTTCAAGGTTGATCCTGTTACATTCAGTGTGATGCTTGAGTTAACTATGTACAATCTGATTTAAATATGTTAAGATATCCAAGCAACCTCACCAAAAACTTTGTTTCCGTATCTGTTTGTGTGTGTGTCTGTGTGTGTTACTTAATAAGATGTACCTATAACAACACTTATGCTTGCTGCAATCACCTCCGTTACTGAAAGACCAACAAAAGCCCAGGCAAACTGTACAGCTAAGTCCCCAAGGCTCAGAACGATCCCACTGGCTAGTGCAAATAAAACACAGGGCCAATTGTCCTACATCAAAAGCATCAGAATGTGAGTTTTATTCAGGATGTTTAAGTAGTTTCCTCTGTGGAAGTCATCAGAATGTGAATTGGGGGGTGGGGATTCCTTCATCCTGTTTTCACATCCATTCTTGTTATAACAAAATGAATTATTCCTGTTAGCTTTTTAGTTTAGGAACAATGTCCCGAAACACAGACTACAAGGCTGCACCATCTAGCTCGTCATGAGGCTCTAAGTTGGTGTGAGCGAAGAATGACCTCTTATACAGTTACTGTGACCAGGGAATACTCTTTTAATTGAATAATGTTGTGGGTTGTGAAGATGAAGAACCCTTGAATTATTGCAAACCAGATGTCCTACTCCATCTTATAACTAATCAGATGTCCCATCTGCAATTCTCAATGAAGTTTTACTCAGTGAAGAACCACAAATAGTTAATGACAATCACTCTTGAAGAATAATAGCAAGAATAGAAGTTACAGGAGTAAAAATAGAATGATCTCTCCCACTCAAATCTCCACCCAATCACATAATACCTTCTTAAGAAAAAATTGGAAGAAAACAGATACCTCATTCTTCCATTGTAAGATATCAAATTCAACAAAAAAGAAAAAAGAATATCTCAGTTCAGCCAAAGCCCAGCAAATTTTGCTTGGTGGAGTACATAAAATTAGTGATGCTTACAAGAAAGAAAAAGGTGAAAACAAGGAACTCACTTGAAACTGAGAGAGCTGAGTGATGAAATTTGGTATGCCGGTTTTGCTGTCACCAATCTGCCCAAAGGACAAAGCAATGATCACGGCAGCCAAGAGATTTGAGATAGAATAATCAAGGTAAGAATGCTGAGGAAGCCGACCCCTTCTCTCTAAAAGAGTCATTAAAGCAGGCCAAGTGCCCAAGCAGAACAGGGCAAGCGACATGCAAATTATGGCACCTTCTTTACCCTCCACTGTATACATCTTCAACCCTCTTAGCTGAGCGATATATCAAGCAATCAATACCAACAAAACTCCTGCAGAAGTAATCATAAGAACAGAACTGGGCAGTAAGTCAGTTACAGAAAAAGAGGTAAGACTCTTAGATATATAACCATTTCAAATCAAAATAGACCCCAAACCCATTGTCTGCAGGGAAGAGAAGGGAGGTCATCTGAGAATCGCAACTCACCAGGGAACTAGAAAACCCGAACACAGAAGAGTTTGAAGGCCACAGGCAATCTCTACATATCTATATATGAAGTTCCCAGTTCTACTCTGCTAATGCTACTGATACAGCCTTCGATCAGATAAAATTACTACTTCATTAAACAAAGTTAAAATATACTTAACACATTTTCATGTAGTGATACAATCATGATAAGTTTGATGGAAAAAAAGTTCAGTTGACACTTAGTGGTCTACTAAGAAGCACATGTTTGTTGAATATAAAATTGAAGCATCAGACACAGAAAGAAAACAAAGATCTAGCCCAACTTGTATTTTCAGTAATTATCGATGTCTCTGGATAAAGAATAAACCAAACAACCAAGCATTTTTGGACGCGTGCAAAGAAATGAAAGGGAGGACTAAGGCCATGACCCACGAATAGAATTCCAACTAAGTAATGAAGTAAAAAACAAAAGTGTCCGGTTAGACGTCAGTATCGGTTCTCCATTTTCCGCATCGCTCATCTCGCAATGACCTGTTTAATGAATCTGCTTCGGGTTCGGGTGGTCTGGGGCCCACATAACAGAAATACAGAAAATCCCGACATATATATATATATATGTTTTCATAAAAAATAAATAATATAAATAATATATTTATGAATACATATAATACATAAGATCGGATTTTGAATCAACCGGATCATGATCCGGTCCATGTGCACCTTACATTAAGTGGGGCCACAGCAATGCATCTAACTAAAGCCATGATTTCATTATTTTAGCTCAGAGCTACTTAGAGTGGAATAGCTGATTTGTAACAGGTCAGGGGTGTAAACGGAATGAATTCAAATAATATCAGGCAATATCCAAATGTGAATTTAATTAAAAAATTTAATATCTGAATTCGATTCAATATTCGACGGATATTAAAAATTAATATTTGAATCTGAATCCTATTAAATATTCGATCCAATTCAAATTCGATTAATTAATTATTTTAGGTAATTAATAAATATTTTATTTATATAAAATATATAAATATATAAATTATTTATAGAATTTAATTATTATATATACAAATTATATAAAGCATTTAAAAATTTTATATATTATATATAAGAAATAAATAATCGATTGAATTTGAATATTTATGGAATGGAATTAGATCATATCTGAATTTAAATCCGAATAACTTTTTGGTATGATTAGGATATCTGAATTCAACCAATTAACTATTTAAATTATCAAAATTTAATTCAATTTCAATTATGTCGAATCTTAAATTTGAAATAAAAAATTTTCGAATACCATTGACATCCCTAACAAACACACAAGAGATGGGCCTATTAGGATTTGGTGGGTCCTGAACATTCTAGTATAGGACAGGTGGCAAGTCATATGCCTCATATACATTCAATGGTCCCTCGTACAGCTATAAATTATAAATTGGACCCAAGCCTCCAACTCTAAGCACGAGAATTACCAGACAAAAGTAGAAGAAAAATCAATATGACTGACAGTGTTTATATAACCAAATGAATGATTTATTGGAAGGATCAACGTGTCAAATCAATTGATGGGGCATTTGCAGGAAGGGGGTGAGGCTGGCAGTGGGTAGGGACTGGGGAAGGAAGCCATCGATCCATCCAAAAACATGTGCGAGGATTATGTGGTAGAGATCAGGATAGGGATGGAAGATATTTCCAGAAACTATCGCCAATGTATGCCTAAACAACAAGCATTAAACAATTAGAAAAATAGAGGAAACCAAATTTATAAACGTGATTGGTTGAGTAACTAACTACAAAACAAATTTAAACCAACTCAGCCTATAGCCTGGTGTCATGACTTGGGAGGCTACCAACCATGAACCATCCCTTATTTCACGGCCATGTGCATGCATGACAAGGAGAGAGAGAGGGCATAGTTGAACTGCCATCCAATAATTAATTAGGTGTTTGGCATTAATACTGTTTTTTCGGAAAAATAGTATCACATCAGTATTATGTCTGAATTCTATTTATTTGGAAAATGGTTTGGTTTAAGGTTCAAAATATTCATATGTATCATGAGCTTTTCGATATGTTTTTATAGAAGGTGTATCGGGGTTTTAATTGGTTTAGAGGGTGAACGGACTTAAACCAATTCCTCTGAACTGGATTTGAAAAAAAGCTAAAAAAACCACCAATACTGCCTGATACGATTCTACCGGCATATCAGACGTATTAATATGTTGAACCTTGATTTGGTTAGCTGTTTTTTTTTTTCAAAAATGATTTCTCAGGCCATGTCTTGAAATGGGGAAATGTGTGGTATTAGAAAACACTATTTGTGGTATTTTCTGGTTTTTTTACCGTTGATAGTAATATTATGCTGACATGGCATCGAAAAACATTTTATGTGACAGTAACGACAATGGCACCAAATAAATAACCCAAAAAATGTTTTCTTAATTTCTGAAAAAACGATGTCCATGCAACACCATTTTCAGAAAATGCCTCTCATTTTCATATTGAGGATGCAAGCTCAATGAGTGTTGCTTTGTTCAACTTGTTCTTGAATGTTATATGAAGGTGCATTCCTCCGGTATGGACCTTATTATTTTCACTTTATGGGCCCTGTATACATGCATCCTCTTATAGGGCTTTAATGACACAGATAGATTGAGAGAGGAAGGGTTTTATGGTTGTATATACTATATAGGACACTAGGGTTTGTGAGAGGCTGAACATCAACAGCCTTTGTTCTTTCATTGATATAATAGATTTCTACTCCTCCCTTAGATAATAGACATAAGGTTGAACCACATTAAAGGGGGGTTTTCCGTAATGGAATACATGTTGTAGGCCACTAGGCCCTGATGTGTTTCAAAGCCTTGAGATTTGGAATACATGTATTTTATTAAAATATCTCAAATCATTGTCTTAAGTGTTCTAACAGTAGGGATGTAAGTCGGGTGGATTGGGTCGGGTTTATGGTCAATCTAGGCCCGGTCTTAAAATTTGAGTTTAAGGTTCGAGCCCAGGTTCAAACTTGATTTTTTCAACCCAAGCTCAGCCCGCACAGTAATTTATGTAATATATATATATATATATATATATATGTAGAGTTCATATTTGCGCCTCACAAGGGGGTGCTCCACAACGTCCCACAGTACATCCCCGTCGTGCATTGGGAACATCTCCCGATGATATGTCAGAAATAATGATGTCATCATCGGGAGATGTTCCTAATGCACGACGGGGATGTGATGTGGGACATTGTGGGGCACAGATCTGAACTCAAATATGTATGCAAAATATGTATACAAATATGTATATATCTATATGTAAATATGTATGCAACATTTACATTATTACATATATACACATGTATGTATAAATGTATATAGTTGGGCCTGGATCGGGCTACCTAAGGGCTAGGCCCAAAGCCCAGCTTGAGGACTGAAAATCCAAGCCTAGCCTGTGTAAAATTCTGGATTGGGTTGGTTTAGGCTTGGGCTAGGCCCGCCCAATTTGCACCCCTATCTAACAGTATGATGGGTTTGAGAACATAAGATTTTAGAACCAACTAAGGGGTGGCTTGTTGATATGTTAGCTGGTTCGTTTCAGCATTGACGTGGAATCAATTCCTGCAACCACCCATTTGGGGAAAGAGGGGTTATTAGTGGTACGTGGCACCAAATACCCAGAAAAAAAGAATATAAGATTTTTTTGTAGTTCAAATTTTGCAAATATATTCAATTCCAACCCCCCCCCCCCCCCCCTAGCTCAACCTAAGATGCACCATTAGGAGTATCAACGGTATTCGAAAATTTGATTTTGAACTTGAGATTCGATATAATCAAATTGAATACGGCTAATTCAAATATCTAATCACTCAAATTCAGATATCATATTCTACTATTCTTATCGAATAGCTACTTGGATTCAAATTTAGATATGACCTAATTTGATTCAATAAATATCTGAATTCGATTGATTATTTAATTCTTATATATAATATATAAAATACTTAAATATTTTATATAATTTATATATAAAATAATTAAATTATATAAATAATTTATATATTATATACTTTATATAAATAAAATATTTATTTTATATATTTATTAATTACCTAAAATAATTAATTAATCGAATTCGAATAGAATCGAATATCAATTTTCAATATCTGATGGATATTGAATCAAATTTTCTGATCAAATTCAAATTTGAATATTACATGATTTCGATTCGAATTTGATCCATTTACACTCCTATGCACCATTCCATAAAAAATGCATTTTCTCTGTGATGTGTTTTGGTATCAACGATAAGAGCCACAACCACACTACGAAAACACCTGAAACTTTGTGTGCTGTTGAATCACTGTTTTTTTTCTATTTATTAATCGTTTCAGATATCAGGTTTGTCATTTCATAACTCTTTAAGTCTTATGGGCCAGTATTGGACTCAAAGCCCAGTCAATAGTTGGGCCGGAGTCTAAAACTGCCCATGTCTGAAAATCAGCCAAACTCATCTTTCGAGCAACCTGTTGGCTTATGATGCATTGCTACAAGCTTCGGATCTGGTAAGAGCAATGCCATCCTTAAGGTATGAACTTCGGATACAAGAAGTCGCTCGTTTTCATAGATTATGAGCAACCAGCACAAGACATTTTTATAGACCATGGTTTTTAAAATTGGATCGGATTGGATAATCGAACTGTAAAAATTTTTTAATGGACAATCACAGCCCACAAGCTGTCAGACCAGTCAAGCTCTCCTGGTCCTGAATCTCTTGGATTATGTAAAGATTTCTCATGCAAACGGGTCTCATACCACCTGCCGCCCATAACATGTAGCAGAGAGAACTCGGGCCACTGAAAACTCCCTTTAAATTAAATTTGGGGTTCACCCTTGGTTTGACCAGTGGGTCCACTGGCCCACTGCAGGCGGCTCTAGCATAGGTCGCCCCTTGCTTTTGGTCTCTGTGTCTTAATGCGTTGACTCCAAAGAAAAGCACACTTTGGAGTCAATGAGGGGTTCTTTCCAAGCAACAGTATGAATTCAAAGATGTTTAAGGGTTGCTCTGTGCTCATTAGATAATAATGGGCCTCTAGGTAAAAGATCATTGTTATTCATTTTCTTTTTTTTTTTTTATCTTTTTAAAACCTCGGTATATTTCGTAAGGATTAAAATATCGATACAAGTGATGTGCATGCGTCCAGATATGGGTGGATATACTGATATAAAAGTTTTTTTTTTTGAAAACTTTATAACACACTGCAGCACCCTTTAATAACTGTAAAATTAAAAAAAAACATAAAAAATAAATAAAAAACAATGTTTTATGGTCATATTAATATGCACCAATACCCACTTGAGGGTGTGAAATATATCGATATTTTAATCCTTGAAATTTTACAATACCCTTTTATTCTGTAATGATTAGGGCAAAAACTTGGGCCTCACAATTACTTACTTTGGGTTAATAAGAACAGATCCACTGTTGCATGGTGCTGGCCCTTGCAAGTTAATGGGGGCATTTAAAGGCATTAGAATTTGTCTTAGGAATGCTAATATAAAGGGTCATTTACATAGACGCCCCCTTTAGTCTGCATTTTGCAACCATTTTATTTATGATTTTTTTCATAAATGGGAGTAACGAAATGACATTATAACATCCATTTGATCAAATTAATCAAAAGAGAAATTACAAAAGAAACCCTGAGCCTATGCTATTTCTCGTTTTCTACAATCACATGGTTGGTTTTGTTTTTTAAAAACACAAAACAACTTCATAGCAAAAAATAATATAATTTTGCTAATGTGACAGTTGTTTTTGGTTTTCAAAAAACAAAACCAACCATATTGTCAAACACCTCCTTACAGTTTCAAAGTTTCAAATAGATTTGTCACCAAATGAAGTTTCAAGAAGCAATAATTCGTGTTCCTTTTTTTTCTTTCCCTTTTTGTTAATATATACAAAGAGACATGGATACATTCTTCGGGTTGTAACTTGTAACTTTGTAACTCTGCTCTAATATCTCCATTTGTCTTCCTTCCCTTCATACTGTGTGCAAACAAATGCAGCCCAAATTCACATGCTCAACCTTCCTAAATCTTTTAGTCTGTTTACACGAATATACATGCCAATCCAAATTGGAATGCTTATGCTCAGTTTGAAAGGAGCACAAATACAAATTTGTAGAGTGCAAAACCTTATATTTTGTATTATTTTCCACATCATAGGTTTTCCCTTTGTATATATTTGTACTGTACATATTTGCATTTGTACTCCTTCCAAACTGAGCCTTACGAGTAATCAAAGAAAGAGAAAGAAAACATGTATTTATTGAAGTAAAAGATATCTGATAATAAATGCATTACAATTGATTAAAGACTTCTTTTCCAAATGGATGCCTTGAAGATTAGTTTACAATCTTTAGAGCATTTAATCCTTGTTCAATCTCTTTTGTCATGGTAACTGCTTTTAATTTCCATGGAAATTTCTATAGATTTAAGGATCCTGCATTTCTATGCTTATTAACATTATGTTTTCCTATGTCCTGATGATGCCATCAGCACTGCTACAGCCACAACAAACATGAACAACATGCTCGCGAGCAAAATATATGTTCTTCTGGATGACCTCCTGTACTCTCCAAACACAAGTATGCCCCAAAAGGTGCTCACAAGTGGAAGTGCCTGCAATATATGCAATTTAAACGAGTAAATCGATAGTATTTAGATAAACAAGAAATGCTTGCATATAGCATATTAATGGAAGTGTATATATGTAGATATGCATGAACAAATACATTAGCTTTTTATTTTTTAACAAAGGCATTAGCTATATAACTGAACACTTCAGACTATTCAACAATACAACATTCAAGGACAATCATTTCCAATAATCTGGATTACCCATAGGCCACCAAATGTTTTGACCACATTCAGAGTTCCATTTCTTCACACAGTGATTATTGGTTCTGCATAGGCAGACAGCTTTATCTGCCCTTGCAACAAAACCTGGGCGGCCCAGTATTCAGGTAATCCTGATTGATGGCCAAGTTTGCTTCATTCTTAATTTTCATTATGTATAAAGAGCCTTAAGTGTAACACATTTGCATTCACCACATGTACTAACCTGTACAGCATCAGCTGCAGCATACCCTGCAGCTTGACCCCCCATGAACTGCAAACCATTCCCAAACCCACACAACAGTCCTGCCAAAAAGGCCCAATTTCTGCCATTCCAATCCCTTAGATAAGCTTTTATTGATGATTTTGGTAGGTTGAGTACAGGGTGGTAAAGGAAGGTGATGTTTAGGATGATGGCAATGGCGAAACAAGAGGCCGAGAAATAGAAGAATGCAGTGTACACGACCAAATGAGGAACCCCTTCTTTCAATGTGCGCCACTGGTCATTTGTTGCCAGGTTGAATGCTGGTGAGAAGAGGGAGAAACAAAAACCAGCAAAGAAGGTTATGCCCAGTCCAATCAAAATACTCTTTCCAAACACCTGTTAAATAAGAGGAGCATCAGTTTAGTCTAGCTGCTATTCAAGAAAGAGGATATTTTTGCCTAGATCTTGGAAGCAGTAGCAAATTAAACACATAAAAGAAAATAATAATCTTATGGAAGTAAATTCGTACTGATATGTATGTAATGACATGTATTATACACAAAAAAGAAACACTAAATCTAGACAGTCTAGATTTGCTGCATTATCTGTCCTTAATGCATCCGGAATAATCAGTTATCATCTACTGAACAAGTCTTGGTGGCATCAATGACCAGTATGCGTGTTTTTATGAATATGCAGGCAGAATGGTGCTCACACATTGTTGAGTTCCCAAAGCAATCACATTTGGATACATGTTAAAGTGTTCTAACACTAACCTTGATAGCTCTTCTGTTTTCAAGTTCCACGAGAAAATCTGCCGTTCCAAACTTTGTCTTCTCTGAAAACTTATCTCCATTCTCCAGATCCTTTGTCTTATCTATCAGTATTCAATGTTTCCAGGAAATGTTGAATATTACCAATTTGTTCAGCAATAAGAGACCGACCCAATTATCAAATGTCTGATCTCCAAAGAGATACTTACCATTGTTTGGAAATGTTTCTTTAAGCACTGAAATTTCTACATTCCTGACAAATGTTGAATTTTGGAGGATGTAAGTTTTGTTATGAAGACTGGATGATAGGATAGGAGGTGGCAATAAAAATTAAATTTTGTTTCCAAATATACAAGTAATAGGGGAAAATGGAAATAGTTTAAAGTTTTGTATGAGAAACTTAAGAATGGACAGAAATATAATAAACCTGACAACCAGATATTGGAAAAACAGAAGATATGCTAAAGAAAGAGAAAACCTGTGACAAATTCCAGTAGAGCATTGGTGAAATTAGGTGATATGTGAAGTTGATTTCACCAAAAAATATAGATGAAGTAAGAGCAGCATGCATTAAAAAATAAGATTGACATGTTAGGGAATGTTGGCTATTGATACTTTCTAGTCCTATCTTGGGAAGATGTATAGAGAGGCTAAAACTATACCGTGTTCCATGCTTGTAATTATTTGACAGTTCTTTGAGCTTTGCTTTATTATCTGCTGCATTGGAGGAGTGAACAGCAGATCCAAGACAAACTGCAATCAGGAAGCATGCAGCACCAGGGAAAAGAATCTCGGCTTTGTTAATCTTGTCATCTAAAAAGTAATTTAATGTTGTTCCTGTTGCATCCAGTATGGCGAAAGATTTAACTTTTTGCCGCAATATTATCTATTCTAAACATTTATACACAGAATGTAATACTAATAATGTACTGTGATGATACAGCATAATTTTCAAAGGAATCTCAATGATCTATGAAAATGTAAATTGTTTCAAGTAAAATATACCTATAACTACAGTTATGCTTGAAGTGATAACCTCTGTTACTGACAAACCAACAAAAGCCCATGCATATTGGGTAGACAGGTTCCCAAGGCTAAGAACTATTCCACCTGCCATTGCAAACATCACACTGGGCCAATTGTCCTGCATTAAAGTGATAAAAAATATTTAAGATCAAGTTCAAGTGATATGTGTCCAAAATGAAATAAAGAGATGGACTATACTTCCTAGGTAAAATAAAAATTGGCCCCATAGAGCAATAACTAGATCAAAATAATTGGATCCAATCTTGTTAAACCATTGCATACCAAATTCAGCAGGATGTCTACAAGAAGCATTATATTTTAGAGTGAAAATGAGTAACCCATGAGATTCCTGGTAAATTGAAACCGAGATTTATTAAGTAGTGTAATGTATCAGGCTAGGAAAGATAAGATAACTGTGACATGATCACTGCCATGAGACCCACATTTCTCCTGAAACAATTATGCTTTTATGGTGCTTTATCGCCATTCCTACAATACTTAGTAAAGTTTGCACAATAAAGAACCAGAAAGAGTTTATCTAGATAAATGTATACTGACATACATAGATATGATATATAATAACCAGATATATATGCAATGCAAACACATACACATGAGAAGTAGTTAGTAAAAACAATAGAAGAACAAAAAAATTACAATAGCAAAATCTCAAGCTTGAATTCACAACTTAAACTGCAAAGGATCAGACAATAAATTCTTCAACAGTTCTACGCTGAAATGGGCCAAAACGTTATAAAACTAGCTTGATATGGGAAAAAACCAAAAGCAATGATAATAAAAAGAGAAAGTAGAAAAGGAGGAACTCACCTGAGAAAGCTGAGTTATGAAGTTTGGCATGCCATGTTTGCTTTTGCCAATCTCCCCAAAGGTCAAAGCAATTATTATGGCAGCTAAGAAATTTGTGATGGTGTAATCAAGGTAAGTATGCTGAGGAAGCCGACCCCTTCTCTCCAGAAGAGTCAATATAGCAGGCCAAGTACCCAAGAAGAAAAGGGCAAGCAACATGCAGGCTATGGCACCCCCTTTGCTCTCCACCACATACATCTTCAACACAGCAAAATTGATACTCTCGATTGAAAGGGGAAGCAGAGAACCAACACAAGAAAAATCCTGTAGGAAGAAGTAACCATAAGACCCTACCCTCTTATCTCCTTTTTAGTGAAATTTAGCAGACCACTGCCTGGAAGACAACAGTTGGCAAAAAGATACTTTGAAAAAGAAAGACAGATCCTCATAGTATGATTGCAAAATTGAAAGCTCTATCAGCCTTGAATACTGGAACAAAACTCTTAAGGAGAACTTCAACAAAAACTACCGAGGAATATCAATCTGTAAATTCCCTGCCCCAACAGTATTGTAGTAAAACAAAATTTGGAATACCCAGTTAAGTTGAAACTCCCCCAATCAATCAACAACAACACCTATGAGCAATAAATTTAGAAAAAGAAAAAAAAAGACCATCCACAGAAAATAAATGAATAAGGGAATACATGAAAATAATTATAGTGCAGACACTATCAGAAGCCGCACTTATTGATCCTTACAAGGAGCAAACTAACTGCAAGGAGAAGAAAGAAAGACACTACAAGAAACACTGTACTTCAAATGGTATATAAACCAGGCCAAATGAATAAAATCTCCAATAAACATCAATATCATAGATACCAACCTCGGATTCTCTCCAAAAGTCGGTTTATCTTTCTAAAGCCGATTTAACAGAGTTTTCTTACTGATCGTACAACTTTGAAGTAAAGTAGTTGCAGAGAGAGATGGAAGCGGAGCCCAAGACACCAAGAGAACTCAAAAGATGCAGGTGAATTGAGATGAGCTCCGAATCCTCTTCAACTCAGTTGGGATAGAATCTATTGGAATAAATATAATCTAAAAAAACAGATACAGTATACCTGGAATCTTTGGAACCATGCGAGGGAAGTCCTTCCTCCCGCCGAAAAACAAGCAACTTCGTTACTTCGTCAAACTTTCCGAGTCAACCAATCGCTTTTCCTTATCTGTCAAACTGGAGTGAGTTGAATTTGATAAGTAGCTTTATCCAGCACGACAACCACGAATAGTAAGGAATTGACGTCCCACAGAATCCAGTCTCTCCATGTCTCCATTTGCTTTGATGATGACGACCATTTTGATCTCATAAACTTTTTTCAGTCTTCAGTACCAAAGTTGATGTTGATGACTGTGTAGGGTCGGATCCCGTCCGGTTATATCAGGCGTCGGGATCAGTACGGGATCTGCTGTTGGCACAATAAAACGGGCTACTTAACCTATCAGTCTATCACAAGTGGAGTTGAGACCTGCCAACAAAACACGTCCCATGATGAGATGTGCGGTATTAGATGAAGTTGGTAGCTAGAGGGTTGGAACGTGTTTTGCTGGCAGGTGATCCGAATTCTCACTAGTGGGCGTATCCATCCTCATTCCTCATAAAATTTGTCCTCTGACCGTAGGAATTGGGATCTGCTCCTTGCAATAAGTTCCTCGTACCGACTTTACAGCCACATCCCATTGTCATTCTGCCCACACAAATTATGCTCATATGTTTCCAATTTATGGGGTAGTGTATTGTGAGTAGACGTGGATAGAGTTCTCTTAGAGAGGAGATCTAAAGTTTAATTAATTAGTGGGGACCCATACAATGTATAGGAAAATCCGAATGGTTGAATAATTTTATTTATTATTAATTAATTGATAAATTAATAATCAATTTTTTCTGTTAATTAATTAAAAGTGTTCAAAGTTATTGATAATATTTAAAATTTTAATAATTATATTTTTTATTTAATGTTGATTTATAGAAAATAATTATTGTTAATTTATTATCAACAAATATTTTTTAATAAATTTAATTTTATTAATCATTTGTAGTAATTTTAATAACTATAATCATTTGTAGTAATAGTTTGTTAATTTCATTATTTTTAAATGAAATTTTGATTGATTTTACATAAATAAAAATAATTATAGAAGCTAACATTTTTATTAATTTCACTAATAATTAACAATTATATAGGAATGGCAAGGGGGCAAGGCACCCCATCCCTATCCCCACCCTGTAGTCAAGACATTTTACCCCATCCCCACCTTGTCCCTATTGTCAGGTGGGTTCAGGGCAAGACACCCACTCCTCGTTTGGAACAGAGAATCCTTGAATTTCTCCACCTCGTCCTTGATGTCATATGAGTTCAGGGTAAGGCACACACTCCTCATCCAGAACTAGGAATCCTCAAATTTTCCTTGCCCTATCCCTAGTGTTGAGTGGGATCAAGGCAAGGCACACACTCCCTGCCCAAGGTTTTTAAAAACCGTTGTCCGGTTTGATGATTCGACTGCCTAGGTCAGTAGTTCACTAACCAAGTCAACAGTTTTTGGCCAAAAAGCAATTTAAGGGTGAAATAGAACCAGTCAAGTGATCAGTTCCCAGTTTTCCGATCTGATCATCCGGTTCGATCCAGTTTTCAAAACATCGCCCCCTCAACCCAATATTCAATTTGATGATAAAAATTATCAAAAGGATAAATTGAGTAGCAGCCACATGGTAAATTTCTATAAGTACTCTAAATTGTCTTTAATTTTCAAAAATGTAATTATATGAAAATTTTGGAAAATTTATTACACTTGTGTAATTTTGAAAATATATTCAAATTTATTTTTAAATTATCATTAAATAATTTATTTTCTTTTTAAATGGTTTACTTACAGAGTTATACTATTTTATATTATATTTTCTAAAATAAACTAATCAATAATTTCTCTATTCCAATATTATACTAATTTATATTAATAATTTGTATAATTATTGGTTCAAATTATAGTTTTCCATTTTCCATAGTCATTTATCTTTAATAATTTTCAATAATTTATAATGAAAATTAAATCAATTTTCAATAGTTTTCCAAAATCTATCAATTGTACTAATTTTTTCTAAAATTCATTTCCCAATCATTTATTTAATACATTTTAAATAAACTTTCAAAAATTTTATATCTTTTAATTTCCAGAGTGCTACTTTACGAAAATGTAGTTTTATGGAAAATTTTGGAAATTTTGAAAATTTTATTACATTTGTGTAATTATGGAGATTTATCGAAAACTGTTTTAAATTGTTATTTAATATTTATTTTTGCTAGGTAGTTTACTAACAAAATTATACTAATTTATCTTTTATTTTCTAATATAAATTAATTAATAATTCCATTTGCCAACATTATAATATTTAATTCCCCATCTACATTGGCTTATTAACTACAATAATAGCAATAACTAAAATTTTATACTTTTTAATAATTGTTAAATATAATTCTTAATTTTATAGAAATAAGTTAAAGAGTTCAAAATGCTGTTAATGAACATGAATATAACAACATTTACTCAAAATACATTAAAATTTCATGATGAGTTAATTAACAATAATATTTTTTAATTTTTTGTAATTTATTAATCATACTTATTAACTTTGGGCAATAACACTATTTAATACTCATTGAATATGGGTTGGATTAAATATTAATAGTATTTAACTATTTTTATTAATTAATATGAATATTTTAAATGAGAGAGAGAGTGGATATAGATTGGAGAGATTTTAGGAATTGATTGGGGAGTGGGGTAACATGATACGTTTCTAATGGCTTAAAGGAGATACCTTAGGAGAGTGATTCTAAGAATATTTTTAGGTAGTTGGGTTGGGAATGATGACATGGCTTAATGGGAGTGGTGGTAAGGAGAGAGGAGAGAGAGTGAAGGAGAATGAAGGGGGGGTAATGAAGCAAGGAGAGACATGTTGACGTTGACTGTCTTGCTATATATATATATATATATATAGATACATAGCGGGGACCCGAGCAATGCACATGCTTTGTTAAGTGAAAATTAAATTATAGAAATGTGCAAAAGTACACAATTGACCAATCTCACCCACTACTTTTAATAATTTTTTTTACAATACAAAAATAACAATAAATAATTTCAGGTAGGGTTGTGAATGAAACTGAAGAAACTGACCAATCTGACACAAATCAACTTGAGTTGGTTGGTTTCTAATATTTCAGATCGGTTTGGTTCAACAATTTCCCAACCCAACCAGGTTGGATCAGTTTTGGTTTGGCCATTTGTAAACCGACCAAAACCGAACTAACATGACCATAGATATATATTTTGATATTTTAAATATATTTTTAATAAGTGAAAGTGGGAAAACTCACATATTCCTTAGTCTAAAACATTTTATATCATAAATTTATTTTTTAAAAATACCACTATAATTGTTTAAATTTTAATTTAATTTTAATTTTAATTTTAATTTTAATTTTAATTTTAATTTTAAGTTTAATTTTTAAGTTCAAATCTTTTGAACAACCAACCAAACTAAAAATTGACCCAAACCGTTACAACCCAAGTTGGCTAGTTTTCACTAATGGTTAGTTAGTTTTGGGTTACCAACTCCCAAACCTGACCAAGTTGATTTGGTTCGTCAATCATCTTGCAAAGCAAATAGAACCAACCAGTGAATACTCCTAATTTCAACTAAATTAATAGTATAATCTCTAATAAATAACTATAGTTTAATCTTCAATAATTATTGAAAATCTATAGTGAAAATACACAGTTATTGAAAATAAATTTATAATGAAAATACAATACAGAACTAATAAAAATACAATAATTACAAAAATATAATAAATACTAAAAATATATTAATTAGTCAATAAAAAGTGTAATCTCAAATAATAGTTTGACCTCTCTAATAAATATTAATCAATAAATTATAACTAAAATACATAATTACTAAAAGTAAATTTATAAAAAATCTACAATAAATTGAATTTAAAAGGTTAAATAGTAGTAGTTTAATCTCTAACAAATATTGAAAATTTTCTATTAAATTGCATGCCAAAAATAGATTTATACATAATTATTAAAAATATGTTTATCACAAAAAAAATAATAAATAATTAGTGAAAATTCAATAAATATTAATTTTAGTATCTATATATAAAATAAATATGGATTAAGATTTGAATGTTATAATTAATAAATATTAAATTTTTTGAAAGTTGATGAAGGAAGATTTGGCCCGACCTCGTAACCACTCAACACATGGCAGAGGCAACAGCTTGGCACGATAGTACGCCCAAGGCGCGAGCTCCGAAAGGAGGAACCAGCGGTCTGAGCTCCCCACAAGGAGCCCGAACTCTCCCTTTGACCCTGAGCCTTACGAGGAGCACAAAGGGCAACAACCCGAACTGGCCCGCCCCAGGGTAGTTCGGGCCACACCTCTATCCGAACTTAAGACTTCACCTCGCACACCACTCCAGCACTTCGCCTCCAGGACACCGAACTGAACAACCATACCTGACCTGACACCAAAGGAGTCTGTATCCTGAGGCGGCGCACCTGACTGACTTAGGATCTGACACTTAATAGTCGCACTTCAACGGCCACCTGCCACCGCCACCTCCAGTCATAGAGACGGCTCCGACAAAGAGAGCAGTGGCGGTTGTCTGCCCCAGCAAAGGTGATGACACCCGAACTGGTAGAAGTGCAGAGGTAATGATACCCGACCTGACAGAAGCTTGGGAGTGAGTGCGCGAAGTGGTTATAAAAGGCTCCCTTCCCCCCCAAGAAGGAGGTATGTGATAACTTTGCGCCATCTGGTTTTTTATCTTGCCTTTGAGGAAATACTAACTTGAGCTTCGGAGCACTCTCATCGGGTTCTTCCCCGGAGATTACTCGCTTTCTCCGTTTCAGGCACCTTTTTCTCCAGCTCGAGGCAAGATCGTTGACAGCTAGGACTGGTCAGATTGTGCACCATCAATTGGCGCCGTCTGTGGGAAACGCTTCTAAAAGCCTCCCTCTAAAACTCTCATAACCCCTTTTTTTCCAAGAAACCCCAACACTCATGGCTTCTTCCAGCAATGCCAGACGTGGCACGGAGTTGAACGCCTCCGGGGAACAACTTCAAGTCCCCGTGGTTTTTATCGGACAGTTCACCATCCCCCTTCCGGTGGATGGGATCCCCAGCCTGAGTACACCATGAATAGTGGCGCTCGTGAATCTTCCCGTCATGAACGTCCCCCTTCTCTCCCTGTCGAGACAACCTTTACCGAACCAACTGTTGTTCCCTTGGCGACTAGCCAGAACCAGTTTGATGACTTCATGCAGTGCATGCGAGCAATGCAAGCCCAAATGCAGTAGTTCCAGCAGCATCAGCTCCAACAGCACCAAGTATTGCACCACATCTCTCAGTATTACTATCAGCAACAGTTCCCCCAACTGCCTCTGAACCAACCACAACTTCCACCTCGGCACCCTGCTCCAAAGCCGGTTAAACCCTCCCCTCAAGGCGGACACCATCACCGAGGAGAAGCCTCCCAACTTCAAAACCCCCCCAAGAGCCAAGCCTCATCCCCGGGCCGGGGGGAAAGAAAAATCACCCCCACCTCGCAGCTCGCCGGAGGGTTGGGAACCTCGCCCACCAAGTCAGCACCTCGGCACTCCAAGTCTGAGCTCCCGCCCACAGAGAACCAATTCAGCGTCCTAGCGGCGGACTACCAACAGTCCGGGCCCATCGAGCTCGGCAACATAAAGGCCAACAGCGCCAGTACCAGGCCCACTCAGCAATGAAGACGCCGGCGAAGTCGCCGAACTACCACCCGTGTCCTACCCGAGCTACGAGGTAAAGAAGAGTTCCCCCCTCTCATCAAAACTCTTTGCAGTCCCCATGCCCAGAGATTTCAAACTCCCCCCTTTAGACAAGTACGATGGGTCCTTCGACCCCAACGACCACGTCAATGCCTTCCAGTCCCAAATGCACCTAACAAGGGCCAGTGAATCATGCATGTGCGTGGCCTTCACCACCACCTTCAGGGGGGTGGCCTGCACCTGGTACAGGAACCTGGCCCCCGGGTCAATAAGAAGTTGGACCCAGTTCGTGCAGGTCTTCACCGTACACTTCGTTACCAGCAAGCGGTGCCCCAAAACCGAGGAAAGCATCTTCGGAGTAGTCCAGAGGGAAGGAGAGTCCATCCGGGGCTACATCAAGCGGTTCAATGACACGTGTTTGCAGATACCGCGACTGGACCCTGCGCTGCAGCTCGCGACGGCCAAGAGAGGAGTGACACACAAGGAGTTCAAATGGCACATGGTAGCTAGCCAGCCCGCGACCGTAGCTGAATTCCTCAAGCTCGCGGATAAGTTCATGAGAACAGAGGAGGAGATCAACCAAAGGATCGAAAGCGGGATCGAGAAAAGGAAGAGGGAAGGTGAGCCCTCCAACCCAAATGACAGAAGGAAAAACCCAATCCGGGAGACGAAGCCGAGCCAGCCGTTCCGAGCTCCCATAGCAGCTCAGATGAACTACACACCCTTAAGCACGAGGCGGGCCAAGACCTTTATGACGATCAAAGACGCCCCGTACGTAAAATGGCCACCTCGCCTAAAAGGGAACCCAAACGAGAGGAACAAAAACTTGTATTGCAGCAAGCCGGCCGAACCGTCGCAAAGACAGCCTCCGGAAGAGAGGCCAGTTCGGGGAACCATCCACATGATATTGGGAAGTTTGGTGGTAGCAGGTTGTACTTCGGTAGCGGCCCGGGCGTCAGTTCGCGAAGCTGCCCGAGAAGAACAGAACCCTCCGAAGAGGCCGAAGAGGGAGGAACCAATTTTCTTCACGGAAGACAATGCGCGAGGGGTCCACTACCCCCACGATGATGCGCTTGTCATAAAACTAAGGATCAGCGACTTCGAAGTCAGGCGCGTACTTGTTGATTCAGGCAGCTCGGCGGACATTCTCTTCAAGTCGGCGTTTGACCAGCTTCAGTTGTAGAGAAGCGAGTTGAAGCCCACGAACACTCCTCTGGTGGGCTTCAACGGAGAGGAAGTCAGGCCCCTCGGGAAAATAACAATACCTGTGGAAGTCGGCACATGGCTCTGTGCGGTCATACTCAACCACGATTTCCTAGTGGTCGCGACCCCCTCCCCATACAATGCCATAATAGGGCAGCCAATCACTCATGTCCTACGGGCAGTGGTCTCCACCTACTACTTGGCAATGAAGTTTCCTACAGACTTCGATATGGGGTTAGCGCGGGGCGACCAACTTGAGTCCCGCAAGTGCTATGTTGCCGCCCTGAAGGGAAAAACCAAGGTGGCTGACGACCTCGAACTGGAGCGGCCTACGGAGCAAGGCGAGGAACGAGCTTTGCCTACAGAGAAAACAGTCGCAATCCCAACTTCAGCTGTGGACCTGGCTCGGACACTACAGATCGGTGCTTCCATCCAGGAACCTTTTCGAACCGAACTAGTGAGTTTCTTACTTCAAACTTAATATTGACCCTGTAGTCAGACCCATTAGACAGAAGAAACACAACTTAGCCCCAGAGCGCTGGAGGGCGGTCAATGAGGAGGTCGAAAAGCTCCTCGCAGAAGACTTCATAAGGGAAGTTCATTACCCGAGCTGGGTAGCCAACCCAGTGCTGGTAAAAAAGGCAAACGGCAAGTGGTGCATGTGCGTCAACTACACCGACCTGAACCGAGCTTGCCCGAAAGATTGCTTCCCCCTCCCCAAAATTGACCGCCTATTGGACGTGACCTCGGGACATGAGTTGCTAAGCTTCTTAGACGCCTACTGGGGCTACAACCAAATCAGGATGGACCAGTCCGATGAGGAAAAAACCACCTTCATAACCGAGTTCGGCCTGTACTGCTACAAGGTCATGCCCTTCGGATTGAAGAATGCTGGAGCGACCTTCCAAAGACTTGTGAATAAGCTATTTCAGCCCTTAATTGGCACGAAGATAGAATGTTATGTAGACGACATGGTCGTCAAGACACAGTTCTCTCATGAATTAATACAAGACTTAGATTCTGTCTTCCAAATTCTGCGTCAATTTAGTATGAAACTGAACCCAAACAAGTGTGTCTTCGGTGTCACCTCGGGTAAGTTCCTAGGGTACATCGTCAACCGGCGCGGTATTGAGGCCAACCCGAACAAGATAAAGGCCATCCTATATATGAGACCACCCCAAAAAGTAAAAGAGGTTCAAAGGCTAAATGGCCGCATAGCTGCTCTGAGCCATTTCATGTCCAAGTCGGCAGACCGCTGCCTGCCTTTCTTTAAAGCAATCAAAGGCAAAGGGTTCGAATGGACCCGAGACTGCCATCTCGCGTTCGACGAGCTAAAAAACTACCTCGCTAGTGTGTAAATCTTAACCAGGCCCGAGGAAGGCGAGGTCTTAGAACTGTACCTCTCGGCAAGCGACGAGGTGGTCAGTTCGGTACTAATAACAGAAGTAGATCGAGTCAAACGACCCATCTATTATGTTAGTAAAATTCTGCAGGGAGCAGAGACGAGATACCCGCAGATAGAAAAGCTGGCATACGCACTGATAATTGCAGTTCAAAAACTCCGCCCATATTTCCAGGCTCACACTATCATCGTCTTGACTGACAAACCTCTGAGGCAAGTCTTACTCAAGCCTGAGGTTTCCGGTCGGCTGACGAAGTGGGCCATCGAGCTCAGCGAGTACGACCTCCAGTATAAGCCATGAACTTCTATTAAGGCCCAAGCCTTAGCAGATTTTATCACCGAGTGCACGTTCAGCCTCGAAGTCCCTAGGCCGGTTGAGCCTGAGATCCCCAGTTCGGGTGAGCCCGGAGCTCCCAAGCCAATAAAACCCGAACCCCGTGAAGTTGTAGCCAGGGTGGCATCTCTCCTAATTAGGCCAAACATGAACTGGGATGAGGAGCCCTGGATCCTTCACGTAGATGGCTCCTCAAACCAACAAGGCAGTGGGGCTGGAGTAGTCCTGCGCGGTCCGGGTGGCACGAAATTGGAATACGCGCTACGCTTTGAGTTCACGGCATCCAACAATGAGGCGGAGTATGAGGCATTGATAGTCAGGCTGAACCTAGCGCAAAAGGTAAGAGCAAAACACATAGTTATCTGCAGCGATTCCCAACTTGTGGTCAACCAGGTTACGGGCGAATACGAAGCACGCGAGCTAACTATGATCGCCTACTTGGCAAAGGTAAAGGAGGCTCTCCTCAACTTCCAGTCACACTTCATCAAGCAAATCCCGAGGTCAGAGAACACTGAGGCCGACGCACTGTCCCGGTTAGCCAGCATCAGTCACAATGCCATGAGAACCATGTACATAGAGGACTTACCTCGGCCTAGCATTCTCAGTGGGGCAGAGGAGGTCGCTCCCGTCCTTGAAGCAGAGCCGAGCTAGATCGACCCACTCGCGAGCTCTTGCTAGGACCATCCTTGCAGACCGCAATGCAGTCAGAAGGGTGCAGCGCCAGGCAGCCAAATACGTCATAATAGACGAACGGCTATACCGACGGTCCACGCTCCCCTACCTGCATTGCTTGCGACCTGTCGAAGCCGAGCTCGTACTCCGTGACACTCATGAAGGTCTGTGCGGCGGACACTTGGGGGGCAAAGCCCTCGCCCAAAAGGCACTTCGACAAGGGTACTACTGGCCAACGATGAAGGCAGAGGCCGTTGAGCTCGTCATAAAATGCGACAAATGTCAGAAGCATGCCAATATCCACCATCAGTCTGCCGCCAACCTCAAGTATCTCACCAGCCCATGGCCCTTTGCGCAATGGGGCATCGACCTCTTGGGGCCATTCTCGCCAACAACAGGTGGGAGGAAGTTCCTAGTGGTGGCGGTAGATTACTTCACAAAGTGGATAGAAGTTGAACCTCTTGCAACAGTTACAGCTCGAAACGTACAGAACTTCTTTTGGAAGAACATAGTATGTCGCTTCGGGTTACCTCGAGTACTGATCTCCGACAATGGCAAGCAGTTCGAGGACATCAAGTTTCAGGAATGGTGCCAAGATATGAGGATTCGGCAGAACTTCACATCGGTCGCGCACCCGCAGGCAAACGGTCAAACAGAAGTAATGAACAAAGCTATCCTCCGCGGACTGAAAGCGCGACTAGACCGAGCTAAAGGGTTGTGGGCGGACGAGCTACCAAGTGTTCTATGGGCTCACCGAATTACAGAAAAAACCGTCATGGGAGAGACCCCCTTTAACCTCACCTACGGCACTAAAGCGGTAATCCCGACGGAGATCGAAATACCTACACTGCGACTAGAAGCATATGACGATCAGACAAACAGAGACGAGTTGCGTACCAACCTCGACCTACTGGACGAGATAAGAGATCTCGCTTACATCCAGACCGTAGCTTACCAGCAAAGAGTAGCTCGGTACTACAATGCCAGAGTTAAAAAGCAGAACTTCCGCGTCGGCGACCTGGTTCTCTGTAAGATCATGGCACCCGAGCCCGGTGTGGGCAAACTTGGACCGAATTGGGAAGGGCCCTGCCGAGTAAAGAGAGCGCTCGGGGGAGCATACGAGTTCAAAACTTTAGAGGGCAAACAAGTACCCCGAGCGCGAAACGTCGTTAACTTGAGACGATACTACCTATAGATCACCAAGCGAAGTGGACTAAGTCGCTACTAGAGCCTAAGGGCTAATAGGGACATCGGCAATACGGTCGGTTCGGAAGAAAGAGTGACCAACACTTAACCAAAAGAAAATCATTCCATTGCAAAATACTTTGTTTACATTTCCAAAAAAAAAAAACAACAACAACAGAAGCGAGCTCATAGGCCCGGAGGTACGTCTTCACCATCAAAAGGCACTTCAACGATACCCGAACATCCTGCCTCGTCCTTAGAATTCAGTTCACCGTCAGCAGCATTGGCCATCTCCTGAGTAATGCGCGAAGTGGTTATGGCTCTAATATCGAGCTTGGGGTACATATTTCGGATCATCCACCGGCTTAGTTTAAAGCCCCTTCTGTACAAGCCCACCATCAGATCGTCAAAGCGCGGCGAGGTGATATAGTCCTCGACGACCTTCTTCTTGGCATCCTCGATGCCCTGAGAAAAGATCTTTGTCCTCTCCCTATTATCCTCTCGAAGGAATTCGACCTGATGCTGCAAGTCCAGCCTCAGGTCCGCCATATGCTTCACTACCACTCCCATGGCCTTGGTGTCTCTCTGAAACCTCGCCAGCCTGGCCTGTGCAGCGCGAGAAGCCGCTTCAGCAGCCCGAGAAGCCGCCTCGGTAGCGCAGGAAGCCTCTTCGGCAGCTCGTGCCCGCCTCGAGCTCCTTTCCGCTTGGGCCGCTAAGGCATGGATGGAGGAGTTCACCTACCAAAAGGAAAAATAACAAGTATTCAAAAGAGCAATAGCAAGAAAGGTAATGACAAGAAGCCCGACAAGAAAGTCGGTAACTTACCACCATGACATGAGAGGCAGCACGCCCGACTACATGGTTCAAAGGAAGCTCGGTCCATGCCGTGACCTCCTCAGGGTAAATGGCCTCTCTACTTTTTTGAAGAGCGTAGTTCGGCGACAACACGCTCCTGAACTCGCCTTGGCCTCCCGAGCCTGAAGGCCCAGCTCGCATATAAGCAGACTCAGTGTAAGCAGGAGCCCCCGTATAAGCAGCCTCGACATAAAGGGCCCCTGCCGCTTCTTGTACCGGAGGGGCCATCTCGGGCTCCCTAGGCGGGTCCACTGACGGGTAGCCCGATACCTCGGGCTCCGCATCCCGGGGCAGTTCGGCACGAGTCCATTTGGTGACTCGCTTCCTCCTCTTCATGACATGAAAC
This sequence comes from Nelumbo nucifera, assembly GCF_055504915.1. Lineage (NCBI taxonomy): Eukaryota > Viridiplantae > Streptophyta > Magnoliopsida > Proteales > Nelumbonaceae > Nelumbo > Nelumbo nucifera. Next base: position 20,573,872 of record NC_142652.1, on the reverse strand, counting down.
AGGTTCCCACCGCGAGTCTTCTCTACGTCCATCGCACCTACAAAAAGAGCTCGGCATTAGGAAAACAACAGAACGGAAAGCAAAACAAAATGCAAGCCTCTGAGCAAGGAACCTACCCGAACTCAGACCGGCCTCGATGAGCTTGGCCTCCATCAGATAATGGTGGCATTTTAGCCCAAGCCGTGCCCATTCCCGGAGGCCCTTCGCCGTCTCCCTATCAAGCGTAACACCGGCATCGGGGGCAGCCGTCCCCCACCCGGTTTGGAACAGCCACCCCATTGCACTTCACACCCCGAAGTAGTCCCGTTTCCACGCCAGGACCTTGTTGGGTAGATCGTGTAAAAGCTTAAACCCCGGGCAAGGAGACAGGTAGTACGCCCGCCTACGCCCGGGAAGGGGACCCACTTGCTTCTTAAGCATTAGAATGGAAAAAAAGATCTCCAGGTCTAAAGGCAAGATCTGTTCGCAAAAGAGGGAGATAGTCCCCACCAAGTTACGAATAGAATTCGGGTGAATCTGGCCGACGGTAATGCCGAAGTGGTTCATAACCTCGACGGTAAGGGGGTGGAAAGGTAGGTGCAACCCAGCGACGAGCTGCTCCCGGAATATCACGATCTCATCGGGACCGTGTTCCCAAGGGAAGTCGCCCGAGGATATAAAGTAAGTGTACTCCCTAGGCAAGTTGAATTGGGTGATAAGGGAGTAAAGCCCCTCACGCGTCATGGTCGAGGGCCCAAACTTGTCTATCGTCCGGCCTCGACGGGAGGAGAACGCCAAACTACCCGAGGCGACTCGGCCTACAGGTTCGAACTCTTCCTCGAGCTCGATCTCTACCTCGGGTTCACTAAGGCTGTCGGGGGATACAGCTCGGTTCGTAGAACCTGCATCTGACCCCCTCGAAGAACTGTCTGAGCTATCCGAGCTAGACATCGGGAGGAAAAGGATACTAGGAAGAAAGTAGACTCACCCGGAAAAAAGGCAAATGGACTACAGAAGGCAGGAGATTCCTCATATACAGCTGTAACATGCTGTGAGGTTAGTGTAAGGAGCGCTTTACAAAGAAGATATCTTTTTTTTTTTAGAAGGCCTTGTAGGGCAAATTCGTTCATCAACAAACTCAATTTACATCTCTTGTACAATGGTATTGAGGAGGAAATCAAAAGCTTGAGACCAAGTTTTAACTCTTGTTCGAGTAACAGCAAATTTAACCAATTGATGTGCAGCCATGTTAAATCTTCTAGAAATGTGATAAACCGAGTAGCTTGAGAAGCAGCGCAGCAGTTGTTTGCAGTTAGTGAGGGCGTCGCTCTCAACTAATATACGGGAAATACCCACCTCTAAAGGCAGTTTCAAACCCCCCACCAAAGCCAGGGTTTCAACGATCAACAGGCTTTCTTTTTGGAAAGGAGTTGCTCTAGCAAAAAGAAATTCTCCAACACTGTTGCGAAGAATCATACCGCCACCAGAATAGATGGTACCTACAGCACCATCAATGTTGAGTTTCACCGCTCCTACTGGTGGTTTTGACCACCTAGTAGAGTTGACAATCAAAGGGGAGTGAGGCAAGTTGTGAGCACTAGATTCATTGAGTGTATTTTGGATAATCATATTTGCAAATATCTGAGCCCGGTTGATGATTGAAGGTAGGTGGAAAGTTGGACCCTTAAAAACCAACTCATTGCGTGTGTGCTGTCCAAATGAACCATAACAGGCTTGTGTTTATCAGGAAAACATAATTTTCACCATTTTGTTCCTTGTCCATCTCCATCCGTCGTTCTATCCAGTTAATGAGGTGGCCTTCATCATTGTTTATACGAATATTCAAGCTGGAGTCAAACCAGATACAATAGACCATCTCACAACCAAAGAATAAGTGTTGAACTGTTTCCTCCCGTGCATTGCATATGGGGTATAATTCATCTAATATGCGGTGGAGACTGAAGAGATTAACTTTAGTGGGTAGGAGATTAGAAACACTCTTCCAAATGAAAAGTAGGATATTTGGTGGCATTAACTTGGTCCTCCAAAATGAATTCCAACTATTTTTTGAGTCAACAAGTCACTGTTAGAAGATGAAGGAAGTTCATCTTCATGCCCGATCTTCCAAATTTAATTCCATGAAGAGTACGACGCTCTAAATTATCACAAAGGAGAGAGGAGAGAGCCTCAATGCATATTATAAATAAATATGGAGAACGGACATCCTTTACAGAGTTCTCTTGATGGCCTGAATGTTTGCCCCGAAATGCCACTGACCAGCACTGCCAAGGTAGGAGTGGAGATGCAAGCTAAGATAAGAGAGTAGAAACTATCCTGGAAACCTAATGACTGCAAAACCTTCAGGAGGAAGGACCATTCAATCCTATCATAGGCCTTAGAGAGGTCCACCTTTAGCATGAAGTACCCTATTTTGCCCTTTTGTTTCTTCATTGTATGGACAACCTCATGTGTTATTATGGTATTATCAGTGATTTTCCTCCTAGGAGTGAAAGCACTTTGAAAATGAGATATGATCTGAGGAAGAATCTTTTTGAGTCTCAAAGTGATGATTTTGGCAATTATTTTATAAGTTACATTACAGAGTCCAATGGGTTTAAAATCATTTGCTTCCTCAACACCATCTGATTTTGGAATTAAACAGATTGAAGTTTGGTTTACCTCTGCGATTCGAAAGGGATCTCGGAAATACTCTTGGATCAAATGAGCCAACTCCGGGCCAATGAGGTGCCAAAAACGTTGATAAACTATAGCCTGAATCCCATCAGGGCCTGGAGCCTTAGTAGCGCCAATGCTGAAAACAGCTTCTTTGATTTCCTCGACCTCTGAAAGGCGACACAACATGTCATTTTCGTGAGGGGTGATTTTCGGGTTAAGGCCATGAAAATCCGAAAGATCTGGAGTGGAAGAGCAAAATAATTGTTTATAGTAATCTGTTAACATCTGGCTGATGGTTGAGGAGGAGGATGTCCAGATCCATTCTCATTCTTTAGCCAGTGGATCGATGTTCTTCTTTTGTTATTGGAAGCCAACATGTGAAAGTAACGGGTGTTACGATCCCCCTCACGTATCTTTGAATCCCGAGATCTTTGTTTCCAATATTCTTCTTCTTTGTCCAACCAACGCTCAAGTTCGAGTCACACAACTTTTTCCTCTTCACCCATACCGCAAGCCACATCAAGACTTTGTAAATAAGAGAGCTGATGTTCCAACCTTCGGATGTGGTGGTGTATACAACCATATTTACGTTGGGCCCCATTCTGAACCGTCTTGCACTCGTCAATGAAAGATCGTGGAGCAAGAGTCCAATTCTCAAAGAACTTGTCGCAGAAATCATTGTCCTTGAACCAAAAAGATTCAAACCGTGTATGTCCAGTTCTTTTTTGCTTTAGGACAAGCTGCAACAACGGTGGAGAGTGATCACTGGCGACTGGCGAGCGCTGGCAAGTGGAATACAGTTGCATTTGGGAAAATTTCTGACCAATTGCAGGAAACTAGAGCCGATCCAAGCGCTGCTTTACAAGGTTCTGGGTATTGCGACGACTTGACCAAGTAAAATGAGGACCGGCACCACCCAAGTCAATTAAAGCACAATCATCGAGGAGTTTAGTGAACTCTTTTAGCACTCTTGCTTTTGTTGAGATCCACCGCTTTTTTCCCCAACTTTAGTAGTCATATTCAGGTCACAACTCACCAATTATGCAGTAAGTTTCATTATTGGCATTATTGAAAGATCTAACAACAAAGAAGGTCCCAGGTGGCATAACGGGGAAAACCATGAATTCAGCAATGGATTATAGAATCAGAACTTGAAATTATCTCCACATTGATGTTACGATCCCAACCAAACCACAAGCCTCCAGCAAGGCCATGACAAGGAACAATATGGATTTTGTAATTGTTATAGAGACGTAGCAACCTTGTAGACTTGTCTAGCGAGCTCTTTGTTTCAGATAGGAAAAAGAAGGAAGGACGTTCCATAGAGAGAAGTCTGTTAAAATTTTGAACTGTCAGTCGACTTCCCGCACCCTGACAGTTCCAAGCTAAGCAAGTCATGGCGCTTGTGGTGGCAAATTTTGGCTTGCCACCTCAGCCATTTCCAGGTCCACAGGCATGTTCAATTTCAGATCAGTATCCGTCGTAGCTTTCAGGTGAGCTCTTTTCTTTAACCGAATACGGTCTTCTGAAACATGTGGTAACTCATTGGGAATGCAGTCCATCTCTTCTTCCACCAGAGGTTCAGCATAATCTGCTTTACGTTTGGTGGCTATATATCCTCTTTGTGACTTCCCTTGGCGCATGAATGGTGAAAGATCGATCAGAGAGAATTGCAGGGGCATGATTGGAGGTAATGGAATGGGATGAGTCTTGGTTGTACTTGCCTGATTTGGCGGGTGTGCCACCGACAATTTCGGTAGTAAACCCGCCCTCCCCGTTTGTGGGTATTTTCTCTTTGTCGCAACTAACTACAAGCCGGGTTGTGAGATCTTTTATTTCTGGTTCAGTGCTCTTTGAGTGGACCGTTGGTTTAAGTGTGCTTGAGTTGTTCTTCAAGTTGCATCTCATAGCACTAGTATGGTGTTGGCCGTTGTCTTGGGATGGCAGTTTTTGAATATTCAGACCCACTTCCATACTTGTAGCCGAGTGTAACGGATCAGAGATTCCACAAATCTCGTCAATAGCAATTAATGGGTTAACTGATAAAGCATGTACAGTTTTCATGTTTTGAACATTGGATAACTTGCCTATTTTGGCGGAGTCAGAACCGTTTGAAACGGTTTGAACTCCTCCCTTCTCGGAAGATGCTCTAGTTTCCAAAACTGATTCCCTCACAATGCTTGGGAATATATAAGTTTGGAGATGTTTGAATTGCACTGTTGTGAGAATGGTGTGACGACAAATTTCGTGAGGAGCTGAGGACTGTATTCAGTCATGCCAATACGAAGTAGATTCGATTAGAATGTGAGCATTTGCATTGAATTTGGACTTGATCCTTAGAACTATCCTCATAGATACTCACAGTCTTTTGCAATCGTGTATTAGGAATATCTTCATGTTTTTATATTTTTATTTATGGAGAGATATTTCTAATGCAGGGGTGCAAAGGATTGTGAAGACTGATGACAGTTTTGTGAGGACCAAATCCAGTTTCGTTTGCGTTGGGGTCAAATTCCATGGAATTTGGAAAAAGAAAATGTGTATTAATTTTCCACCAATATCGTGCATTCGATCCTTAGATTTGTATCAATTTTAGTTGCATGATTGCACCAATTCTGATTTCTAAATCAAAATGAAGGGCCAAAGTATAAATATCCATCCTGTATATAAAAGGCAATTTTTTATATTTAATATGATTTAGATATGCATAAATTTATTAAGGTAATTCATAAAAAAACCCATGAATACATAATATTTAGGGGTGTTCACGGGTCGGGTTGGGTCGGTTTATTGGGCTTTTCCCAACCGACCCGACCTGGTTGGGTTACCTGAGGTGGAAACCGAAACCGACCCATTGATAGGCCAGACCGATCTGATCGGTTTGAGTCGGGTTGGGTCGGTTTTGGTTTTGCTCCTGTACAAAAAGGACACCTAATTGAATTCTAATTGTAATTGCCTAATGGGTTGCCTATTTGGTGTAAAAGATTATAGAAAGTTATAAACTATGATAGATTGCCTATTCTAATTGTAATTGTCTAATGGGCATTCTAGTTCTAGTAGAAGACTAGTTATAGTTAAGTAGGAAACTACTCAAACTAGGAACTATCGAACTAGTAGAAGACTAGTTCGGTTCGGGTCAGGTTGGTTTCGGTTTTCACACAAGAAAACCAAAAAACAACCCGATATATCGATTTATATATTTGCCCAACCCGAAACCGACCGGTACTGATGAAAACCCGGCCGACTCAGGTTGGGTCCGAGTTGATCGGTTTAATCGGATTGGACACTATTATGAACAGCCCTAATTCTATTTTTTAATCCCAAACTTTACTCCCGGTGGAGGGATGGTCTCCATTAAATTTTATTAAGAAACCAAAATAAAATTATACCTTATCCCTCGAAAATATCTATATAAAAAACCATAATACAATTGTGTTCAAATGGTATTTCAGAGAATGGGATGATGATGGTGATAAAGTATTAAAATATTATTACCGAAAAAGTATAAGAATATGCATTTAATATATTCATGGTCCATCTTTAGCTTTGAACGTTGTTTTCTATCATATAGCCAATAAATGTGCATGTTTTAAGCTTTCTGCTGATTCGAGTAAAATATTGGCACTTGAAATCATCAGCGCAATATTATAAAATAATGTGTAAATAATATATCAGACAGACACAGAGGACCATGAAATAGTTGTAAATCAACATGTATAAAATGATTTAATATTATTATTTCTACACATGAATCATTAATTTGTTTGCCATTCCAAATAAAAATAAATAATGCACTAAATTACCCATTGAAAAAAAAAATGTTAAGTCAACTCAATCTTAATATGCCAACTAATGACTTTTATAGGTTTTTATATATTACTATACAGTATCTAAGTAACTCAGTATACGCATATTAGACTATCAATATGTTATTACTTATTTTAAATCAAAATATTAATTAATAAATAGCTGAATCTTCAGCTCAGCCCTTTCAAACAAGTAAGTCTTTCGGCTGCGTTTGTTTGTGATATAAACGTTAAATTAGGGTATTTATGCATCCCGGTTCGTGTTTGTGAGCGCTTGTTTGAAATGTAAAAAAGTAATGATTTTCAAAGTAAAATTGCATTTTTTGATACTTTCGTATTCTAAAAGAAATAGCATTACTGTACCTATTTTTTAGATACAAATTTGTATTCATTTGATAATTAACTTTTTGACCAAAGTTGAGACATTGGAGCATAAGATAATTGGAACAGTTAATGACGAGCCCATACTGATTGGATTGTCACATTTTAAGAATTCGGGTATTGAATTGTCGCATTTTAAAATTTAAAGACCAAATTATCACTCGAGCCAAATTACACGATACTGATCCGAAATTTTCCCAATTGATTAGATGAAAACTTGCAATACCTAAATCCAACAGCAATAATAACGAAACATAGTGCTTATTTGGTACTAAAGAAATTTATTGTTTCCACTTAATTGTTGTTGGATGAATGAAGTCCTCTTTTAAGGCTTTGGAATCACTATACACTATTGAATATTGAATAAAAAATAATTCTCTGAAGTTCTATTATCTCCAATTAAGTGTTATGCACGCATTAGTTGGGACATCATATTGCAAAGGTCAAAAGAGGCAACTCTTATATATTGATGCACAAGGGATTTCAGATTTTCACGAAAAGTACCAATGGGGCATTCCGAGAATTGAACTCGGGACCTCTCGCACCCTAAGCGAGAATCATACCACTAGACCAAATGCCCTTTATTTGAAATTAATTTGATTAATTTAAATTTATTTCAAGGCTCTCTAAGATACGTATTGATTATCATACCAACTTATTTGCACATATTGGTGTTTGAAGAAGAACCCATGGCCAATGCAGCGAAGATCTCTATACCCTATCCCTATGCGCTAAAGGTAATTGAGATCTTTGAAATATTTTAAGGCTGCATTTGGCATTCCTTATTTAAAGGACTCATCTCATTTTTGCTGTTAAAAATTCAGTGTTCACAATAGCATTTTAACTGCAAAAAAGTTGATAACTGGTAAGTCCTTAAAACAAAGAATGCAAAGTTATAGGATAAGAGCATGACAAAAGAGCTCAAAAACGTTTGCCAAAAACAGGGGAGTTCAATGTACTTAACAAAACAGGGTGGCGATCTGTGATCTGTGTAACTCTCTTATGTTCTTCTCCACTCGCGACGATATCTCTGTGATGGTCAACCCCATGATGCTGGCATTGCTGTACACATAAGGATGTTATGTAAACATTCCATATAAAATTATACGTATATTGCTAATCAGTTCAAATCATTATTGGGCTGAGTATAGGCGCTATGGACACTGTTATTATCATGTCTCAGACTCTCAGTAAGATTACAACTGACCCATTAATCCTCTGAGAAGGCACGGGTAGTGAGAAGACAAGAAGCTTGCAATGAAGCTTTCTGACTTTAGCATATTTTGAGCTTTTGGGAGCTATTCTTCTCGTCTTTTTGTCTTTCAGTTGCCAAACAGGAAAAATACGTTATTTTAGGCCTTCGAGCTTTCCATCTTTCTTCCTCTAACAATTATCTCCTCTTTAACAATTTTAGCATACAAGAGGAATTATGTATACTCAACTGTACATTTTGCTTACCAAAGTATGCAAAAGGAATTAGGTAATATGTGCTGAAATTTTTTTCTGCTCAAATATAATATGTTTTGACATGGTAGACCATAATTAGATTTGTTAAAATGATATGAACTTCATCTTGTAACATGTGCAAGCACTAGCATTTTCATGAATCAGACTAGTGAGCTCATTTGGAAATGTAAAGGATGCAAATAAAAGGGTAGATAAATGAAAAGCAAATGATCAACTGTCAATTTGGCCTTGTTATGGTAGCAACGAGTGCATTCAAATAAAAAGGTATTCTAAAGTACAATAAGGACTCTGAAGTCTCAATTCTTGTAGTAGGTTTTTCGCACCAACTATACCAGGATACATCATAGTACACATTGAAGAAACAATATTCTCTGATTTTTTTTAATTGCTGGAACTCTTCTGCAAGGTGTCATTTACTTCATTTTTGTCAGGCAAGGTAATGTTTACCACCACAGGAAATCTGAAAAGCTGGTTGCAGAACCAATTCATGAATTATATTCACACATGAAGTTTCTTCCAACTTCTGCACTTGTGTTGCATAAAATTGGCAAATTTTGATTGTCACTCAATTTCTTGCAAAATTGACTAGCCAAGTGGTTTAAACCAACCTCATAAGCAGAATTTCAAGAATTTAGATAAGGTTAGCTGTGGCCTATACAGAAGAAACTCCAGTAGAATTCCTTTCTCTTAGCCTTGCAGCAAGGGTTAGAATCAACTCCTCACCATCCTGTATCATCCATTGCAAGTTGAGAGTGAGCCCCTTCAACTTTCAAGTTGTAAGAGGCACCCATCAAGTTTGATTAGTGAGCTGATAACTGAGTTAATAAAACAAAAATCTGGAAAGTGTTAATTCATGCATTGAGACCAGCCCAGTTCTTGAATGCAACAAGTGCTTCCATCTTCCTGAAGTTCCTCTTCCTTAACTTTGCCACTTTGAGCTTCTTATGTGTCTCCATGAATGCCTGCTTGTATTTCCACTTATCAACAAATATCTTCATCTCTTGTGCCTTCTCCACAACTTGCATAACCGCATCAAAGAAACCTCCTTTAACTAACGCATACAAGAATGCATCCACAAGACTGTGGTCAAACTTGATCCCCTTCTCTGTCTCAGTGGAAATTCTTTTTCTCACTTCTGTCCATAGGATCAAAACACTGAAATACTTCTCTGCAGTTGTATATCCATTAATGAGAGACAAGTAGGTCTGCTCATTTGGTTCAAACTGAAGAAAAACCATTCTTCTAAAGGTCCGTCTTGCATCCTCTAAACGTCCAACCTTACAAAAAGCATGAATTATGGAATTCCAGTCATGGGTACCAACTTCAATTCGTGGATCCTCGACAACTTCATCTAGAAAGGCTGCCATTAGTTCAGGTCGGTGATTCTCTGTTAAACCTGTCATTATAGTTAGATAACTACTTTTCAGGTCAGGTATTCTTGCCTCGCACATATCCCTATACAGAGAAAAGGCTGATTGGAAATCTTGGCTTGCCATAGATGCTTCTATCAGAGTATCATAGCAACCAGCATCCAACTGAAGTCCAGAAGCAGTTATCTCCATTACCAAATGAGCAGCCTCGGTTGTTCTATGCTCTTTGCAGTAAGCCTTTAAGATTGATACATATACACCAAGGCCAACAGAACCTCCCTGAGCATTCATCTCATCAAGAATACTATGTGCTTTATCTAATAACCCCAGATTAACACAAGCATTTACAATCCCAAACCCCACAGAACCATCAGCCCTAATTGAAGAAGACTCCAATTTTTGAGCTTCTATTATCAGCTTAGCTAAACCCTTGGCACCTCCATCTCGAAGAAACCCATTCAAAACCGCACTGTAAGTTTCTTCACCAAAATTTGAATCCTGTGTATCTCCCCCTTGCAAACTGCGTAGAATGGTTGCTGAAACAGATTCTAAATTGCCTGATTTCACATACCCATGAATTAAATTACTGTAAAATTTGCTCTTCGAAGAAAAACCAAACTCACCCATCAATTTCTCCAATTCGATAATCTTGTCTTCAAGCCCTTTCAATGCGTACAAGTAAGCAAGAAAACCAAAACTAGACTCATTGGGCCAAACACCCAAAACAGACATAGTTTCCACAACACTATCGGCATCACTTACAGATTCCAGATGACAACAGCATCCTTCCAATGCCGCATTACAAGCACCTAAGCCAGGTTTCATGCTATCCAATTTCTCATCCAAAGCAATCCTACAGTTTTGGTTAAACACTTGTAAAAAAGCAGCAAATGTACCATTTTTCCTACTTATTTCGATAAGCACGTCTCCCCATAAACTAAAAGGAGGAAAAAATCTGTTCTTGAACATGGATTTTGTTAAAGCAAAAGCAGGGGCGGCAATGTTTGCAGATTTAATGGCATGTAAGAGAGTCTCTATTGTTTCAAGAGATAGAACTTCGGGATTCTTCTCCAACAGAAAGATGACAGAAGCAAATGCCCTCTTAAGATTATGAAGGTCTTTAAGAGAAGATAGATGGGTGATCAGAGAGTTGGAGAGATGCTTACTTGGGAACGCTGAATTGCTTGTGAGGATCTTAAAAGACTTCCACGCTTCATCAGTGTCGCGATTGTCAAGGGATGCTAGAAGGCTGGACTCTAAGGCGGTTTTATGTTCTTGTGTTAGAGGTAGCGGCGTAGATTCTGGGGGTTTGGGTGGTGGCAATGGCGTCTTTTTAAGGGCAAAGACGGAGGGTTGCAGGAAGGAATAAAGGGTTTGAATTTCGGGTGATGTTGAAAACGGCCTTTGTAACGGCAAAGAGATTGACCTTCTCCACATCTCTCCCTCTGTCCCTCGACTCCCTCTGTCTAACTCTCAACAGTCGTTCTGTGGTTTATGTCGTCCGCATCGAGTAGCCGGAGCGGAGAGACGTCTGTTGCTGCGGTTCCTAATTTTATTTCCCCGAAATACCCCTGCCAACGTAAGAAAACCTCGTTCCCTGTTTTTCTTTCTCTTATCTACCTCGGTGGCTACGTGCTGGGGTTAGCATGGGTCGGTTTCAATGCAGAACCTGGAACCTGGGGTCGGTTTCAAGTTTTTGGAATCGGAATTTATTCTGTGAATGTAGGGTTGGTTTTGGAGTCAATTTTAGGGTTTACTTATGGAACCTGTCTTTTTTTACTCTTCCTCTTAAAAAAAATTAAGCATGTCTTTTAAAAACTTGATTTTATATAATGATAATATATAATTTAAAATTTATATTAACTTTAATGATTAAATTGATTAATTTAATAGGTAGATTATAATAATATATTAATATATAATTCAAAATTTATATTATAAATTAAATTTTGTATATATTACGTTTTTATATTATTTATTATGCATAATCAAATTTTAAAATAAAAACAAATGATCAAATAATTTAAGTAACTCAATGCTCAAGTAAGACCATGGCTTTTGTAACTATGAGTGTTTGGGTTCAAATCTTAGTAGCCTTAAAAAATATTTTGGGATTTATTTCAAAGCAAATTCAGTTCCAAGGCTCATTCCACTAAGATCAACCAAGGCCAATTCATTAGGTCAGTTCACCATGGTTCTAAATATTAACACACGTCAGTTCATTAAATCCTGACCACCCTCTGAACCATGGTTTGACCCGATACAACCCCTGTAGGGGCATATCGGGAAGCTACCGGTGCAATATGTATTGGCTAATACGGACCTATACGTATCAATACTTTGAACTTTGAGGTAAACCTCTAGACCCTAGAACTGACCTATGTTGAGGTCGATTCCAAGAATTTGGAACCAGACCCTACCCTATAACAGATTGGGTAGGTTCGTTTCAAGGTCGAACCGAAATCATCACTGAGAGCATTCTTGGTGAGGAACACTAACAAAATTGATGCTGTCAAAGGACCAACCATGCCATGCTGGCTAGAACAAACCACATCTCTACTAGAACAAACCAGATAACATATCAATTGAGCCACCGCTCATTTGGCTTGGACGCTTGGTTTTTTAATTTGTTGGCAAGAGTAATTTGTGGGATCTTTTCTTATATGGGGGAAGTATGCTAATGGTAAGAGGGTTGGTTTGGAGTTTGTTCTTTTTTTTTTTTTTTAATTTTTGCTTCTTCCTCTCGGGTAATCTCTGCTTCCTATTTTTTTTTTTACCAATTCCATAGTGGACTTCTTGCACTAGTGAGACACATTTTGTTATTGTGGGGAGGGGGTGCCGGAATTTGCTTTACCCACAATGGATACCTAATAGAAAACACACCTTCAAACATATAAACACAAACTGTATTTTTAATTTATGCAACAATTTGTATTTACATGATCAAATGACGCACATCTGCAGTGTATGAATGGCAATGTATGAATGCAATTCAAGGTGAATAGAGTGTCGGTAGAGAGTAGTGGGCAGAAAATCTGGTTTGATTTTTATTGGAGATTCATCAATGGATCCAACTCATGGGTGACCTGTAGATCCAGTCACCATGAGGATATATTAAAAATAAAGTATTCTAAATTTTTTACTCTTATTCTTAAATGCCCATGTTATTCATGTATACTTCTTCTTAACCTTCATATAATGCAGCATCAGCTTCTAGTAGAAACTTGATAATGCACATGCAAACACATATTTACTAATTTCAGGAGTTTGGACTTGGGACCTAGAATACTTGGATGTAATTCTAGTTTTTATGTACAGAATTATTATTATTATTATTGCATTTATTAATGGCTTCCAATATTTAAAATATCAGTATTGCAAAGTGTGTTGGTATCCTTGGAAAAGGATACATAATGACACTTTGTATATGTATGGATATATGCAAAACTGTGCTAATGTGTCATGCGACTAGGTTTAAAGCACCCATTTTTAATAAAACTTTCTTATCCTCAAACAACGGAGATCAAAAATCTCACATAAAGAATAATCTTTTTTTCGTATTTTAATTCAACACACTAAATCACTAATAACCCTCAAGGTATATGCTAACAAGTAGCAGGACTCTAATCCACATCTCCGCTTGGACTACCCAGCTAAGTTACCAACTAACTCGGTCACATAAAAAATAATCCAAAAATATTATAAGATACCCGCTACGTGCTAGAAAAAGAAGACAAAAACTTATAAAATCAGTACCCAATTCTACACATACTCCACGCCTAATCTTCAAATAAGAGAACAAGTTTTCATTAAGAAAACAATATATGATACATCTTGTAATTGCTCCTTGAAACTTAATTTTTTGGAGACGAATAATCCAAACAGCTTTCATTTCATTTTTAAGCCATACAATAACCATTTGGATCGTAATTCCAACTGTTTCACCGATATGTACAGTGCACTAAAAGATGACAGGCCACATACCTTCAAACTGAAATGGTTTGGGTTTTACAGCCATAGAATTCGATTTAGTTAGCCTTCTGTCAACTGCGAGATCCCAAGTTTAGTCTATTGAACAAGTCCCAAGTTCCCAATTCCCCAATCTAGAATTATCCTCCTCAAGGGTCTAAAGTTCATCATATCAATTCACTTTCAAAAGATTTTCATGCTACTCTCTTGTCTAGCACTTTTGGAAGAGTGGATGGAACGAACTTAACATATGTCTTTTCTGTATCTTGTCTTTCGTTTTACAATCACATAATATCTCATCAAAGCTATGTAATAGAAGTTTATCAGACCTACGTTTCTAAGTTCCTCTTCTTAACGTCATTCAGGAAATTCCCTAGGAGCCTCTGATCAAAGAGCATGTTTGGTACCTACGGCAGCAGTGACAATGTTAGAACATGACAGTATATATAAAGGATGTTTTGAAAAAACCAAAAGGTAAGAAGCCACCAGACCTTGTCTCCAAAGAAGATCTTCGAATTGTTGGCTATAGCTTCAATAAACTTGAGTTCAAGATACTGTGGTGTGAGCTTAAACTTGTTTGCTTCAGCTTCTTTTATCACCCTGGATAAAGGAAATGAAACAACGTAATCAACTATCACTACCATCACGTCTCTCTCTCTCTCTCTCTCTCTCTCTCTCTCTCTCTCTATCTATATATATATATATATATATTAATTAGGCCTGGATAGATGTTCAATGACCTGTAGTAGTTGGCATCTGTCAAGCTCTTTTCACGCTCCAGGTACATTTGGTTTTCAATTTCCTGCTGCTTTTTGGCATTTTCTTTTTCCATCAGCTTTTGCAACATGATGATCCTGCTGACCTCGGCATTTTTCTCGGCTTCTGATAAAGCCATCTTCTTCTGTGTCTCGGCCTCTTTCTCAGCTACCCTTTGTTTCTCAATTGCAATTAAAACCTACATAAAAGTACCGACCTTTCAACCAAAAGTAGGAACTATAATTTTAAAGCAGAATTTTTTGTCGATTACCAGAAAAGCAAATTTTTTGTCCATAAGATTGAACATTGTAGGTGACAACAAGTCATATTGCAGGTGGAGGTGATTCAAAGGTAGTGGTGGGTTGGCTGAAAAACAGTGGGAAAAACTGGCACGTCTTGATGGAGATTAGACATCTGACATGAGAAGTAAATAACACCTTCTCTTCGCTTCAAACATAAAAAAGTTGTTTGGCTGACACAACTAGCCAAACAAGGGGTGAATATGAATCATTTGTTTTGGGATCTCATGGATGTAGAAGGAATCCAAACAAGGAATAAGGTTAGGTGGCTGAGGCCAGCCTATATTTCTTGGGATGCTTAACATATTTGTACAGATTCGCTCCCTTATTGACATTAAATAAAATTCTTACAGCTACCAATAAAAAGAATTGGTATTTCATTTATGTGGGTTAAAACAAATTTTACTAAAATTTCAGTTATTCCACCAAAATTTTCTACTCAATATCTCATTCTAAGTAATATCATTTGTTATATTGTTTTATATTACATGTTATCATGTTCTCTTCTAAATAAAATACTCTAAATTTCTATTTTCTCTCATTTTTATCCCTTAAAATCCTCTGAAAGATAAGAAGTGCCATTACCCAATGTTGATCCTAACTATTTGTTGTCTTGGATGTAGTAGCCTGGATATGGACTTAATCTTTGGCATTTAATGCACTGGCCACTCTCAGACTCAAGCCTGCTTTCTCACACTTGTTAGCTCAAGATTTTACCATTGCACCAAGCAAAACCCCTCTTAAAATCCTCTAAAAGATATCTTTAGCAAATAAAATTCTTACAACTTTCAGTATTATTTATTAATTTCAGAGAAAATTATGGTGAAATGTGCTGAGGTTTTTGTTGAAGTTTACTAATTCTTGGTGATACTTGAAATTTTGAGATTTTAGGATTTCAATTTCATTCGGCCAAAATTCTGCAATATTTCAATGAAATTAAAAGGTATGATTAGGCTTAAGTTCCCTTTTTCTTAGAAGGGGCAAAAAATAGAAATAAAACGATAACTCCAGCATACCAAAAGAACAAGACAAATACCTTAGTGCGTTCCTCTTCCATTGCTTCAAAATTGCGTTTTATGCTTTCTGGAATTTTTGGTTTTGTGACACGGACACTAATAATTTCAATACCTGGGGCATATCGCGTACAGTCACCCTGAAGAGCATCTTTCATTTTCTCATCAATCTGAAACATTTAAATTTATTACTTGTCAAATAAGTGTCGCAATCCAAAATATTACTAAATTCAGTTGAGGACCCCAACAGTTTCAAGCATATAATCTACATCATCAGATTGCATAATCAGTAAAAAACAATGTGTAGCAGAAATGTAAATGTTGACATGGATGAGTGGGAAAACTAAAAAAGACATTCATAGAAACCTAGGAATAGCCGCAATAGGTCATAAGGGAAAGCAGACTATGATGATTTGGTCACATGCAGAGAACATCTATAAAGCCCATGAGAATAAGTGATCTAGTAGTGCAAATTGAAGGATCTAGAAGAACTAAGGGCAGGCCAGAAGGACATGGGTTAGTAGTGGGAAATGGTTTAAAGGTCCTTTAACAGCGGCCATGGCCTATGGTACCGAACAAAGTGAAGTGACAGAGTAGGATTCATGTATCCAATCCCATATAGTTGGGACAAAGCTTAGATGAGTTGAATTGAGATTTCAGATTTAGCAAGTTCAAGTGCAGGATTTAGAATGAGAACTTTAATGTAATTGGTGACAAGTTATCAAATCAGATTATCAATAAAATAAAAGAAAAGGACAGAAAAAAAAAAAAGGAAGGGAGGGGGGAGCTAGCATATCCGGCCTTGCGGAGATTTCTGCTTTTTGCCATTTGTTGAACAGTTTGGAAGGAAAGGAACTGTAGGATCTTTGAGTCCAAATCAGAAGCTTGGAAGAGTGGAATGGTTGCTACAGCAGTGGGCTGGTTGCTCTAATCTAGAAGCTGATTGTATATCATCTCTGCATATTTATAGAGGCACACTTTTCGCAATTGGGTGAGGGCTTCTCGCTTCCCCCCCCCCCTCCCTTTTGTTATTAATACAATTCCCATATTACATCTTTCAAAAAATATATAATATTAGAGATAGCCCAATTTTTTCTGAAAAAACAAAGTATCTCTAGTTTAGCCCGGTTTCTTGCCTGGTCAAACATGTCTATATAAACTTGCTGAAGAGAATGAGCACTGCAAAACTGATTGATTTCATGATGAATCTTATCATATATCCATGTATGGTCATATTGTATACCATAGTTGAGAAGTGTTTCATATACATACTCCTTACGAAGACGATTAACAACCTGGAGAAAGAATTTCAGAATTTTACATAATTCAACACATTAATGGAATTTGAAAAGAAAAAAAAATGAATAGGATGATATCCAATTTAATGACAGAACAAATGCAGGATTTCAATGTTCTACCTCAATCTTCTCAAAGCTGATCATAACACCGCCTTTTGTACCACATGGGATATCCCTTACCTGTTTACTTTAGAAAAAAACAGATATTATTTGATAATAAAGCATATTGGCTAGTGATAAAATGTAATCTAAAAAAGTTCCATACAAGACTATTCAGTTAGCAGGATAATTGGTCTGCAGTTCTCCAACCACAAATATGCCAAAACAATTTAATTTCCACTTTTAATCTATAAAATTGAGTAGGATGTTGACTTCTTGTATCCGATTTGCTTATGGCTGAAGCCTTGTAATGTGATTGATTCCAATAATTGCACCCTCAGCCCTCACTGGGTGAAATAGTGAAAATATTTTACCTGATCTGTCTGAATAGTCACTTGAATAGGCTCAAACTGAGTTATCAGAGGCATCTTCAAATGGAAACCTAGAAAGACAATTGAGCTCAAGCTCAAGCACACATTGTATATGTCTAACACTTTCAACAAATGCAAGGTAAATGAAATGAACATAACAATACCTGGGTTAGTTATTGTATTCAGAAGGGCACCTCCCCTCCAGTAAACCCCAACATGACCCTCTGGGACTTGATGTAATATGGAAAAACTATTACTTGCAGTTGAAAATGACGAAGGAACCACCACCTGTGTAATTTGTCATAGAACATTTAAATTAATGGATTTAGGTGAAGTCAATTAGAAAATTTTCACAAGTTCATCAAATGGTTCTAATTGCATTAAAATTACAAAATATCTAAGCAAGTTTTGTGCAAATTTCAGTCCAAAAAAAGAGTGATTGCTGAATGAGAAATAAACAACTTGAAATTTTTCCAAAAAAAAAAAAAGAATGTGCTCGCTGACTCTATGCACATGTGTATTTGGAGGGGGGGTGCCCTGGTGTTGCAACAGATACTTTTAACGGTTCGGATATATAATGGCACATCTATCATTTTCTATCCTTTTTGTCACCAAAGCCTCTAATGCATGCACCCCATCAATGTTGTCAAAAAATCATCTCAACCATAAGAAAAAGAATTATGTAGTGGCTTTTAATCTTGCAATCTTGCCTGAATTTGAAGGGGTGTCCAAGGAGTTTTTTTTATAGGAAACAGTAACTTTCATTAGCTTAAAAAACAGGAATACAACTGTCACCTACAGAGACATAAGGTGACCCCTCATCAAAAATCAAATTACAAAACATCCCAAAACAAAGACTCCTGATTTACTCCTTGATTGGCTAGATTGTCAGCTAAAGCATTTGCTGACCGCCTAGTCCATTTTACATGTGCACCCAGCCATAGTTTTCAAGGCGCCAAGGTGAGGCTGGGCGTCAGGGGGGTGCCTTGTCACCTAGGTGCCAAGGCAGGCGCCTAGGCGTAATGGACTTTTTTATATAGAAAATATAGATCCTAGGGTGGTTCCCTAGGTACCATAGCCATATTTCCTTAATAATTAGTCATAATTTTCATAAGAAAAGTATTCATGTTAAAGTATAGAAAATCAACATATTCATGAGAAGAAAAATAAAGATGGAAAAGAAAATTCAAAAAATATAGGGTCTGAACCCTTATTTTTGTTATAGGAAAAGAAGAAAAGATAGGGTCTGAACCCTTATTCAAAAAATATAGTAGTAGTAGTATTGATAATTAGACAAAATTTTTTAAGTTCTTCCTTACTTATTGGTTCAGGTTTTAAAGTCTTTGAGGGTTCAATACAGCATTTAGTAGTAGTAGTAGTAGTAGTAGTATTGATAATTAGACAACATTTTTTAAGTTCTTCCTTACTTATTGGTTCAGGTTTTAAAGTCTTTGAGGGTTCAATACAGCATTTAGCAATGTTTGTATTGATTAAATCCTAACAAATAAGAAAATAATAAAAACAAATTAGTATATAAACACACAAAATGAGTATTTTAGTTTAATAGTGCCTATTTTATAATTATAATGTCAAAAAATAAAGAATAAAAAAGTATTTTACAATACATAGTACAAACTGCTAGGTGATTAGGCGAGGTGAGCCTCAAAGGGCGCCTTGTCGCCTAGGCGCCCGCCTAGGCATTGCCTTGACAACTATGCACCCAGCTCCCTTGTGAGGTTCAATAATTCCCTTACAGGTTGTCTAAGGGACCATGTTCCCAAGCTATTTGTTTGTGGCCAGCCTACTACCAATTTTGAGTTTCCCTCCATTTCTAGCTGTTGAATGCCCAATTGCTTAGCCAATCTGAGCACCTGGAGGAGGGCCATCACTTCTGCTCTAAGTGAGTCCCCCACCCCTATTGGACAAGAAAACATGGCCGGGATTCTTCCTCCCGCATCTCCAAACACACCCCCAATTCCAGAGGATCCAGGGTTCCCAACAGAGCTGCCATCAAAATTTAGTTTCACAGCACACTGCAAAGGAGGAGACCAAACTGCTTGTATGGTAGAAGATGAAGCAGAAGACCCTGCTATTACACTCCAAACTCTAGTCAAGTCATCTACAGAGACATCCTTGAATGAGTCTAGAGTTTTCAACCAATGTATGGCCTTGATGGTGTCCAAGGAGTCATTTGGGTATGGTTTCTGGTCAGTACTAGAATTGGAGTCGTTGGGTTGATCTGTTGTATTGTTTTTTGTCTTTGATGTATTGTGGTATCTTGTATTTTTTCTCTTTTGGTGATCTCTCATCACCCCTGGATGTACTTTTTTATCAATTAATGAATTTCTTTCTTATTTATTACCAGAAAAAAAAAAATAATGTCAAAAAAAAAAAAGTACCTGGGCATTCCAAGGGATTGACAATATCCTAAGTAAATGAGTTACAACTAGGCAAATACACAAGTTTTGAGAAAACCTTTATGATACCACAAGATGTTTATGTAAAATGAAGTTATTTATATAATGATATGATTTTACACAAATAAATCAAATACCAATATCTTTTTAAATTGCAACTCACCTTTACCCAGATACATCATGGATAGCATCTATATCTCATGGATATGAATTTACACTTGGAATTGAAGTACCTGACAGGGATAGAAATTCCATTTTTACGTACCCAGGCAATTGTGTTTTAAGAGGCAGAAAAGGCATGTATAGAGGCACCCCAAGGCAAATATGTGATGAACAGCATGCATCAGGTATACACCTTTACGTTGAGGAATGAGATGAAGTGCATGGCATAAAGTGATACATACCAAGTTGAGAAGCATGAATCTTGGGAGATCAACATGGTTTCCATGAGAGTGAAAAAGAAAATTTTAGAAAGCAGAGGACAATATTTACTTTAGCTCAAAACTCTAATTGTTCAAAGCAACTCTGAAGTGCATAATTTTTATGCAATTGTACGAACAACTTCATTCTCAAAATTTTGAATTACACTTTTCTTCTTTACATATCCCACTTGTAGGTTTATGCAGCATGCTGCAAGCACATAATTAGGGTGCAACTTGAGTCAGGTTGGATAGTTTGTTAAATTTTAAATGGGCACAAGCGTGAATTTAAGCCCGATGCAGTTGAAATTCCTCAAATTGGGCAATCTGATTTGCACCCGTACAAATATTGCAATTCTATCATCTAATTTCTTCCTTTAAAGATTCTATTATCAGCCAACCAAGAACACAGCATTCCAAATATCATTTTTACCACCTCTTCCTCCAAACTAGGCTTGCTCTAGAAAACTTTATCATTCCTTTCTCCCAAAATAGCCCAAAAAACTGCTACAGGCACCATATTCCATGCTACTCTGTTTGCCTCACCTGCTCAAACCATTTAGGCAATATTCTCCCATAAAATTCTTCACAGATCCCAGGAAAACACTTTTTTATCAGTATTCTGGGAAACACCCGTTACCTGCAAACAGGTGTAGTACTTCCATCCAGATCTAGTAAATAGAATCACAGTGCAGCATTAAGTGATTTGTGTTTCCTCATACATGTTACCTAGCATACAGCATAAATTATCAACTTTTATACCCCTCCTCATCAGATTATTCCAAGTCAATCCTCTGTCCATGATAGTAGTCAGCACAAGTGCACATACACACACACACACAAACCCCAAAGAAAAAAAAAACCACTTTGGAAGGAACAACAGCATACCAGATTCTAGAATTTGGGAAATCTGTATCAAAAGTTCTAGCCAGGTTATTGTAAAAGAACTTCACCAAGAAATTACCTGTCTCCTCCTAGGCTGAAGACCTCTGTCTGTCCTCTCCCCGTTTATCCTTATATTATATGATGTTTGTACTTCTTTGTAGCAGGTCCATCAGAGGAGCCACCTCCCAATCATTTAAGTTTCTTCAAATTTGAGGGTTCCATATCACTTTATTATTGTGTAGTACCAAGCTTTTGACCACCCTTGCTTCCTTTTCAAGATATGTCAAAAAGTAGTGGGAAGGATTCCGTGAGAGGCCTGCCATCACACTAAATATATTTGCAAAGCATCACTTTTTCACCATCCCCAACCTCATTTTTTATACCTTTAATGAACTAATGGGATGATTTCTGCACTACCTTCCAACCTGAGCATCCAAAGTAAGAGTTTAATTCAGTTGAACCCCACTCCCTATTCATTAAGTCATATTTGGCCAAGATCACCCTCTTCCATGTCTGTCTGTTCATTATACCTCTGAAGCCACTTGCCTAATAGGGCAGTGTTAACCCTCAACTTTCTGACCCCTAGAGCACCATTTTTCTTAGCCATACATACCCTATTTCAGTTTACCAAGATGATAAGGGGTGTGTTAACACAGTTGATAATACACTCTTAATTAGAGTAATTACACCCCCCTTTGAGAGGTTTTTGGATTTCCAGGAGGCTAGTTTTTTGTCCATGCACTCCACCGTTGGATCCCAAATTGATTTTGAAATGCATTTGACCCATTGAGGTATTCCCAGATATTTGGTTGGTAGTTTATCTACCCTAAACCTACCCAACCCTCTATTTCAGCAACCTCACCAACCACCATAATCTCACTTTTATGCATGTTTATATGAAGACCGGTCACCACTTCAAACCATCTAAAAATTGCTTTAAGATTTCCCAATTGTTCTTGGGATGTACTACAAAAGAAACGAATGTCATTAACAAATTGAGGGAGAGGCACTTTCATTTCACCCTCTCCAACCATGAAGGTTCAATGCGACCAGCTGAGGAAGCTCTTTTTACATTTTACTAAAACCCTCAGTTATACAAATGAATAGAAGGGGTCCCCTTGTCTAATAAGCCAATACCTAGAGTTCACAAATTTTCCATATTATATTCCTTTCATCAAACCAGAGTAAATGAAAATTTGTCATGATCCATCGATTGCAGACAAAAATCAACAACACCTACAGAAAAAGTTAGACAAAAATTGCACTCCAAGTGCAATCCCGTATTATTCCTAAAAATCTTGAATGATAATATAAATCTGCTGTATTAACTTCAAAAACATGATAGTTCCACCACAGTGCATAGCTCTTATCAATAATAAATTCTGATCTCACTGGTACAGCTGAGTTTGTTATTGAGAAGAGACCTGTGCTTTAAATTCGTTCCATACTGCATCTCAATGTGGTTAAAAACACTGTTTTCCTGAAACTTGGGAGATTTTTATATTATATCAGAATTTCAAAAAAAAATCAGTGGAGTTTTTTTTGTTCCAATTTCTATTCCTTTTTTGTATATTTTATTTGTTTCAATTTCATCTGTATGCCCTCTTCATAATACCTCATCTCAATGACTAAAATTTCTCCGACTCCTCTCCATTTTAACTCCGAATTATAGACTATATTATTCTCTATATGTTTTGTACCACTCACTCCCAAAACCAGAATGAAATCTCAAAATTTTAAAGTTTCCATTGAAATTTTAATCTTTGCAGCAGAGACATTGCTCTTTGCCAACAAATTTGGTATGATTCTGCACTCGAATAATACACAATTCCAAAGAAGGTAAATTAGTGAAACCAACAAGTATTCATCTTATTAAGCACTATGCATTTATCATCAATCAAACTAATTAAATTACTTGATACGGTAGATCCTAAATCATGTATAAGATTTTCCAATGTAGAGTATATTTGTTAATGCTAGGGCCAGTACTGTTCAAGCTGATTACATCCATAAAGTTCATGAACAGATAATATGGGCATAAAACTCATAGATAAATTGCAGAACATGAGTCTGTGCTATTGCGGTAAAATACACCAGGAATCTTGCTAAGGTTGAACTATTCATAGGCCTTCTTAATAGCAACTTAGGGTGAATTAGATTATCTAATTTGCATATACATCACTAATAGTTTTTTTAAGGGTCTTCATTACTGCTATACTGTACAAACTACAAACTAAGCATATAGGATGATTAAGAGATATAGTGGAGAAAAGGAATAGCTTATGCAAGTTATTTTGGAAGGTACAGTTGCATCATATTATCCACTCCGCTTTCTCTTATTTTTCTTGTTTCATTGGTTTCGCAATCGTTTAAAAACATCATCGCACAAATTGCAAAATAGATCGAAAATCTCAATAATCAGAAAAAAAATATATATACTGCGATTGAATGGATAAAAACGTTTCATTCAGACTAATCAAATAGAGACGGAGAGGTAACAAAATGATCCAGGGTCGGATTTAGCATATTACATGAACAGTAGTGAACTGTAGGAAGACAGAAAAGGAAAGGTTGAAACCGATGAGGCAGTTACCAGGGCAGCGAAGGAGACGAAAACCATCAGAACTGAGATAATGGCGGAGAAATCTCCACCAGCTGGACGAGGCTGAGCAGCTCTCGCTCTTTGCTCCTGCGTCTGCGTGTCCATAACGATCAGACTGCTCTCGTTCGGGTTCTGCAGTGTGGTACTACGCTTTTGATATTGCCCGTAGAGAAGTGCACTCGAATCAACCCATTGCTACCTACATCGCGAACATCTGTGTTTCGTGGCAGCAGATCCGATAGTGCGGTGGCCGATTGGTCGTCTAAGGGTAACTTTTGGAGTGCAAAGAGATTATTCGAATAATCAAAGGTAAATGCCGGCATCGCGCCAATAAGCACTTACTTGTATTTGTATTTGGGAAATAAATCTAGATTTTGGATTTATTTTTAAGTATTTAATTTATTTTTGGCCTATCTCGGCCTGCTATCATTTTAAATGTCCCCACTGTTTTGGCTATTTTAAATTATATATATATATTAAAACTGGTCTTGCCATATCAGCATAGCTTTCTTGAGAGAAGCTATTTATCTATTTTTTCTATTTTTTGTATTTTTTTCTTATTTTCTTTTGTTCTAAAAATATAAAATAGTAATCGAACGAGATGCACTTTCCCACAACTTAAATAATCACTTCTCCTAAAATTTCTCCAAAATTACTTCCCCCACTTATCTTCCAAATTATCTTTAATTCCTATTTATCTCCAAAATTATCTCTAATTTAGTAGAGAGTTTCTCTCCTAAATTATCTATAATTCCTATTTATCCTCTCCCTTAACTTTTATCTATATCTATCTAAAGAAAAATTGGATAAAAAAAATCAAAATTATTTAAATATTCTGGATTATCATTTTAAATTATGTACTAACAATTTAAATTATGCTTTTCTGGATTGTCAATTTAAATGTTTTTCAAATATTCAATAATATGTAATAGCTTTAAATAAATGAAATTCAAATAACAAAAAATTTAAAATATTTTTTAGATTACTTAAATATTTACCATAACTAGATTTTAAATAGTTAAAATAACAGAATTATGTAATAAATTTAAAATTTTTCTTCAAAGTAGAAAAATAATTATAACATAATATTGAAATTAATAATAATTTAATATATTACAAAATTAATATGAAGTTATGTAATAATAGTATAAATTATGATTTTATGGATAATTAAATTCAATAAATAATTAATATTTTAAAACTTAAATATTTTACATATTATTTAAGTATTTAAATAACAAAATATATAACATAACTATATTTTAAATAGTTAAAATAAAGAAATTATGTAATAAACTTGTAAACATTATAAAAAGTATACAAATAATTATAACATAATATTAAAATTAATAATAATTTAATATTTTTACTTAATATTGTAAATAACTAATTTCACTTATATCAAGTAATAATTCGAGAAAATAACTTTCAAAAACATTCATATTTATTAATGATGAAGGAAAATTTGGCCCGACCTCGCAATCACCCAACACGTGGCAAAAGCAAGCAGCTCGGGGTAGCAGAGCGCCCAAAACGAGCACCGAAAGTAACCAACAGAACCCGAGCTCCCTACTAAGAACCCAAGCTCCCTACCAAGAACCCGAGCTCCCTACAAGGAGCCCGAACTATCTCGAGTCCTAAGCCTTACAAAGTCGTGACCCGAGCTGGCCCATGGCAGCTCGGAACACTCCCCAAACCGAACTCAAGACATCTCGCTCGCCACTCCAGCACTTCGCTTCCGAAACACCAGACTGACCAAACGTACCTGACACCGAGGACGTCCGTATCCAAGGGCGGCGCACCTGACTGATTTGGGATCTGACACCTGACAGCCGCACTTCAAACGGCCTCCTGCCACTGCCACCTGCCACCGTCGTCACCAGCCGTAGAGACGGCTCTGACAAAAAGGAGCAATGGCGGTTCTGTCCGGCCAGAGGGGATGACATCCGAACTGGCAGAAGCTCAGAGATAATCATGCCCGACCTGACAGAAGCCTGGAAGTGAGTGTGCGAGGTGGTTATAAAAGGCTCCCTACCCCCCAAGAATGAGGTATGCTAACTTTGCACTATCTGGCTTATCTTGCCTTTGAAAGATTCTAACTTGAGCTTCGGAGCCCTTACGCCGGGTTCTCCCCGGAGCTTCTTCACCCCCTCCGTTTCAGGTCTCCTGCCACTCAGTTCAGAGGCAAGATCGTTGACAGCTAAGACCGGCCGGATTGTGCATCATCAATTGGCGCCGTCTGTGGGAAAGCTTCAAAAGGCCTCCCTCCAAACTCTCATACCCCTTTCTTCTTCTTTGAAAAACTCAACACTCATGGCCTCTTCCAGCAACGCCGGACGCGGCACGGAGACAAACACCACTGGGGAACAGCCTCAAGTTCCCGTGGTGTGCGTTGGGTAGTTCACCATCCCCCTCTCGGTGGACGGAATTCCCAATCTGAATATGCCACAAGCAGTGGCGCCTATAAACCTTCCTGCCACAAACATTCCCTTTCCTCCCCCCATCGAGACTACCTTCGCTGAACCAACCGTCGTCCCCCTGGCAGCTAACCAAAACCGGTTGGACGACCTAATGCAGTGCATGCGGGCAATGCAATCCCAAATGCAACAGTTCCAGCAACACCAGCTTCACCAGTACCAAGTGTTGCACAACCACTCTCCCAGTATCACTATCAACAGCAATTCCCTCAACTACCACCGAACCAACCACTACTTCCACCTCGCCACCCTGCTCCGAAGCCGGTCAAGGCCTCTCCGCAGGATGGGCGCCCCCACCAAGGAAAGGCCTTTAGGCCCCAGAACCCCCCTAACAGCCAGGCCTCGTCCCCAGGCCGAAGAGAGAGAAAAGTCATCCCCGCTTCGCAGCTCGCAGGCGGGTCGGGAACCTCGCCCGCGAGATCAGCACCTCGGGGCTCCAAACCAGAGTTCCCACTCACGGAAAACCGATTCGGCGCACTGGCAGCAGCGGACTACCAGCATTCTGGGCCCATCGAGCTCGGCAACACGGAGGCCAGCAGCGCCAGTACAAGGCCCACTCAACAGCGAAGGCGCCGACAAAGTCGACGAACCGCCACCCGTGTCCTATCAGAGCTCAGAGGCAAAGGCGAGACGAGCTCGGACGAGGTAGGAGTTGCCCCGATTCTCTCAGTTCCTTCCCCCCTTGCGTCAGAACTCCTAGCAGTCCCCTTGCCCAGAGATTTCAAGCTCCCACCTCTAGACAAGTATGACGGGTCCTTCGACCCCAACGACCACGTTGACGCTTTCCAGTCCCAAATGCACCTCGCCAGAGCCAGCGAATCATGCATGTGCGTGGCTTTCACCACCACCCTCAGGGGGGTAGCCCGCACTTGGTACAGGAACCTGGCCCCCGGGTCGATAAAGTGCGGGGCTCAGTTCGTGCAGGCCTTCACTGCAAACTTTGTCACCAGCAAACGGTGCCCCAGAGCAGAGGAAAACATCTTCGGGGTAGTCCAGAGGGAAGGAGAACCCAGACGGGGCTACATCAAATGATTCAATGAAGCATGCTTACAGATATCGCGGTTAGACCCCGCGGTGCAGCTCGCGGCAGCGAAAAGAGGGGTGACGCACAAAGAGTTCAAATGGCACATGGTAGCTAACCAGCCCGCGACCATGGCCGAATTTCTCAAGCTCGCGGACAAGTTCATGAGGACGGAGGAAGAAATCAACCAACGAACCGAGGGCGGAAACGAGAAAAGAAAGAGGGATGAACTCAGTCGACCAGAAAAAACCCGCCACTGAACACAAGGCGGACCGAGATCTTAATGACGATCAAGGACGCCCTGTATGTGAAATGGCCACCTCGCCTAAAGGGAAATCCGAACGAAAGAAACAAGAATTTGTATTATAGTTTCCATAGGGACCATGGTCACAGTACCGAGTAGTGCAATAATCTCCGAGACGAAATAGAGGGGCTCATCCGTCGCGGATACTTGAGAAACTTTGTACAGCACAACAATAATAACAATAAGGCAGATCGGCCGGGCGAGCACGAAAAAGACACCCCCGAATCTAGCAGCAGGCCTGCCGAACCGTTGCAGCGACAGCCTCCGGTAGAGAGGCCAATTCAGGAAACCATCCATGTAATTGTGGGAGGTTCGGTGGTAGCAGGGTGTACCTCGGCAGCAGCCCGGACTTCAGTTCGTGAAGCGGTCCTCGAGGAGCAGAACCCTCCGAAAAGGCCGAAGACCGAAGAACGAATCCTCTTCACGGAAGACGACGCGCAAGGAGTTCGCTACCCCCACGATGACGCGCTTGTCATTAAACTAAGGATCAGCGACTTCGAGGTTAGACGTGTACTCGTAGATTCAGGCAGCTCGACGGACATCCTCTTCAAATCAGCGTTTGATCAGCTACAGCTGCGGAGGAGCGAACTGAAGCCCGCAAACACTCCCCTGGTGGGCTTCAGCGGAGAGGAAGTCAGACCCCTCAGAAAAATAACGGTACCTGTGGAAGTCGACACGTGGCCTCGTGCGGTCAGACTCAACCACGACTTCCTGGTGGTCGCGACCCCCTCCCCATACAATGCCATAATAGAGCGGCCAATCACGCATATCCTACGAGCGATGGTCTCCACCTACTATTTGGCCATGAAGTTCCCTACGGACTTCAGTGTGGGGGTAGCGCGGGGCGACCAGCTCGACTCCCGCAAGTGCTACGTTGCTGCCCTAAAGTGAAAGACCAAGGCAGCCGGCGACCTCGATCTGGAGCAGCCCGCGGAACAAGGCGAAGAACGAGCCTCGCCCACAGAGGAAACAGTCGCGATTCCAACCTCGCCTACGGACCCAGCTCGCACACTCCAGATCGGTGCTTCCGTCAAAGAACCCCTACGGACCAAACTGATGAGTTTTTTACTTCGAAATTTAGATATTTTTGCATGGTCCGCGGCCGATATGCCCGGTATTGACCCTGGCCTTATAACTCACAAACTTAACACTGACCCTTTAGTCAGCCCCGTTAGACAGAAGAAACGGAACTTAGCCCCAGAACACTGGAAGGCAGTCGACGAGGAAGTCGAGAAGCTCCTCGCGGCAGACTTCATAAGGGAAGTCCATTACCCAAGCTGGGTGGCCAACCCTGTGCTGGTGAAAAAGGCGAACGGCAAGTGGCGCATGTGCATCGACTACACCGACCTGAACCGAGCTTGCCCGAAAGACTGCTTCCCCCTCCCTAGGATCGACCGCCTAGTGGACGCGACCTCGGGACATGAATTGCTAAGCTTCCTGGATGCCTACTCAGGCTACAACCAAATCCGAATGGACCAGTCCGACGAGGAAAAAACCAGCTTCATAACCGAGTTCGGTCTGTACTGTTACAAGGTCATGCCCTTCGGATTAAAAAATGCCGGGGCGACCTTCAAAAAACTTGTAAATAGGCTGTTTCGGCCCCTGATTGGCACGAATATAGAGTGTTATGTAGACGACATGGTCGTCAAGACACGGGTTTCACAAGAACTAATAAAAGACTTGGATTCTGTCTTCCAAATCCTGCGTTAGTTTAGCATGAAATTGAACCCCAACAAATGTGTCTTTGGCGTCACCTCGGGCAAATTCCTAGGCTACGTTGTCAATCGGCGCAGTATCGAGGCCAACCCGGACAAGATACAAGCCATCCTAGATATGAGACCGCCTCGGAAAGTAAAAGAAGTTCAGAGGTTAAACGGCCACATAGCCGCTTTAAGTCGCTTCATGTCCAAGTCAGCAGATCGCTGCTTACCCTTCTTCAAAGCAATCAAAGGCAAAGGGTTCGAGTGGACCCAAGACTGTCAGCTCGCGTTTGACGAGCTAAAAGGTTACCTCGCCAGTGTGTCAACCTTAGCTCGGCCCGAGGAAGGCGAAGTCTTAGAACTGTACCTCTCGGCTAGCGACGACGTGGTCAGTTCGGTACTAGTAAAGGAAGCTGACCGGGTCCAACGGCCCATATATTATGTTAGTAAAATCTTGTAGGGAGCAGAGACAAGGTACCCACAGATAGAAAAGCTAGCGTACGCACTGGTGATAGCAGAACGGAAACTCCGCCCGTACTTCCAGGTTCACACCGTCATCGTCCTGACCGACAAACCTCTGAGACAAGTTTTACTCAAACCCGAGGTTTCCAGTCGACTGACGAAGTGGGCCATCGAACTCAACGAGTACGATCTCCAGTACAAGCCAAGAACTGCCATTAAGGGCCAAGCCTTGGCAGATTTGATCGCAGAATGCACGTTTAGCCTCGAAGCCCCTGAGCCGGTCGAGCCCGAGATCCCTAGTTCGGGCGAGCTTGGAGCTCCCAAGCCAAACGAGTCCGAACCCCGTGAAGTAGCAGCCAGTGTAGCATCCCTCCTGGTTAGACCAAGCGCGAATTGGGATGAGGAGCCCTGGATCCTTCACGTAGATGGCTCCTCGAACCAGCAAGGCAGCGGGTCTGGAATAGTGCTACGCGGCCCGAGCGGAACAAAGTTGGAATACGCACTACGCTTTGAGTTCGCGACATCCAACAATGAGGCGGAGTACGAGGCACTGATAGCTGGGTTAAACCTAGCGCACAAGGTTGGAGCAAAGCACATAGTTATCTGCAGTGACTCCCAGCTCGTGGTCAACCAAGTTACAGGCGAATACGAAGCGCGCGAGCTCACAATGATTGCATACTTGGCAAAGGTAAAGGAGGCTCTGCTCAACTTCCAGTCACACTTCATCAAGCAAGTCCCGAGGTCAGAGAACGCTGAGGTCGACGCCCTGTCCCGACTAGCTAGCACGAGCCACAACGCCATGAGAACCATGTACGTAGAGGACTTACCTCGGCCCAGCATTCTCGGTGGGGCAGAAGGGGTCGCTCCCGTCACTGAAGCAGAGCCGAGCTGGATCGACCCACTCGCGAGCTTCCTGCTAGACGGAACCCTCCCCGCGAACCGCAATGCAGCCAAGAGTGTGCAGCGCCAGACAGCCAAATACGTCAAGATAGACGAACGGTTGTACCGACGATCCTACATGCTCCCCTACCTGCGATGCTTGCGCCCAGCCGAAGCCGGGCTGGTACTCCGCGACACTCATGAAGGCTTGTGAGGCGGACACCTTGGGGGCAAAGCCCTCGCCCAAAAAGCACTTCGACAAGGATACTACTAGCCAACGATGAAGACAAAGGCAATCGAGCTTGTCAGAAAATGCGACAAATGTCAGAAGCATGCCAATATCCACCATCAGCCCGCTGCCGACCTCAAATACCTCACCAGTCCATGGCCCTTCGCCCAATGGGGCATCGACCTCCTGGGGCCATTCCCACCAGCGACAGGCGGGAGAAAATTCCTAGTGGTGGTAGTAGATTACTTCACAAAGTGGATAGAAGTTGAACCCCTGGCAATAGTTACAGCCCGAAACATAATGAACTTCTTTTGGAAGAACATTGTATGTCGCTTCGGGCTATCTCGGGTACTGATCTCCGACAACGGCAAACAATTCGAGGATATCAAGTTCCAAGAATGGTGCCAAAGTATGGGAATTAGTCAGAACTTCACGTCGGTCGCACACCCGCATGCAAATGGCCAAACAGAAGTAATGAACAGAGCCATCCTCCGCGGACTGAAAGCACGATTAGACCGAGCCAAAGGTTTGTGGGCAGACGAACTACCAAGTGTTCTATGGGCTCACCGAACCATGGAAAAAACTGCCACAGGAGAGACCCCCTTTAACCTCACCTACGGCACCGAGGCGGTGATCCCGGCGGAAATCGAAGTACCTACGCTGCGACTAGAAGCATACGATGAACAGACAAACGAGGGCGAGTTATGCACCAACCTCGACCTACTGGACGAAGTGAGAGACCTCGCGCACATCCGAACTGCTGCCTACCAGCAAAAGGTGGCTCGGTACTATAACGCCAGAGTAAAGAAGAGGAACTTCCGCGTTGGCGACTTGGTTCTCCGTAAGGTCATGGTACCCGAACCCGGCGTAGGGAAATTTGGACCAAATTGGGAAGGATCCTACAGAGTAAAGAAAGCACTCGGGGGGGGGCATACGAACTCGAAACCCTAGAAGGAAAACAAGTACCCCGAGCATGGAACGTCGTCAACTTAAGAAGATAATACCTATAAACCACCAAGGCAAGTACCCCGAAGCCGAGGTAAAAAATGAACTAAAGGATCGAAATGGTCAGTTCGGCCAAAAATGCAGCTCGAAGACAGGACAACCAGCACTTAAACAAAAAAGCCATTTCATTTCAGATAAAGACGTACATTCAAAAAAAAAAGGAAAAGGAAAAGGGGCCACTTCACTTCATCTTTTACAAGTCAGGGGCTACTTCATCATTATCAGAAGCCACTTCGACAACACCCGAAGGACCTGCCTCCCCCTCGGAGTCCGGTTCGGCATCTCTTGAGTAATGCGCGAAGTGGATATGGCGCTGGTATCGAGCTCGGGGTACGTATTCCGGATAATCCACCGGCTTAGCTTGAAACCCCTCCTGTAGGAGTCCACCATCAGATCATCGAAATTCGGCGAAGCAATATAATCACTAACAGCTTTTTTCTTCGCGTCTTCGATGCCTTGAGAGAAGATCTGAGTCCTCTCCCTGATATCCTCCTGAAGATACTCGACCTGATGTTGCAGGTCCAGCTTCAATTCCGCCATATGCTTCACCACCACTCCCATGGCCTCAGCATCTCTCTGAGACCTCGCCTGCCTAGACCGCGCGAGGCGAGCAGCCTCCTCGGCAGCACGAGCAGCCTCCTCGGTAGCTCGCGCCTGCCTCAAGCACCTCTCCACCTGGTTCGCCAAGGCGTGAATAGAAGAGTTCACCTACCAAAGGGAAACAAGGGATCAAAGGAACGAATAGAAGAATAAAGGCCGAAGAACTCTAAAGAAGGGAGATCACTTACCACCATGGCATGGGTAACGGCACGACAGGCCAGTTGGTGCAGAGGGAGCTCGGTCCACGCCGCGACTTCCTCGGGAAAGATGGCCTCCTTACTCCTTTGAAGAGCGTGAATAGGCGACAACACACTCCTGAAGTCCCCCAGGGCCTCCGAGCCCGACGGCCCAGCTCGCGTATGGGCAGACTCGGAGTAAGCGGGAGCCCCTGTGTGAGTAGTTTCGGCATAAGGCGCCCCCGTCGGCTCCTGCATAGGAGGAACCATCTCGGGCTCCATAGGCTGATCCTCCGCTGGGTAGTCCGGTACCTCGGGCTCCGCACCCTGGGGTGGCTCGGCGCGAGCTCGCTTAGCCACCCATTTTCTCCTCTTCATGCCCTGGAACAAGTGCCCACCTCGGGTCCCTCGAGAGTCCATTGTACCTGCGAAAAGGAGTTCGGCATCAGTAAAACAAGTAAAAGCAGAGCAAGACAGGATCACTAGGGGAAGAACCTACCCGAACTCAGGCCAGCAACAATAAGCTTGGCCTCCGTCAGATACCGTTGACACTCCAGCCCAAGCCGCGCCCATTGCCGGAGGCCCTTCGCCGTCTCTTTATCGAGTGTAACGCCGGAGTAGGGAGCGGCCATCCCCCAGCCGGTCTGAAACGGCCACCCTAGCGCACTTCGCACCCTGAAATAGTCCCGCTTCCACGCCAGGACCTTATTAGGGAGTTCGTGTAAGAGCTTGAAGCCTGGGCAAGGAGACAGGTAGTATGCCCGCCTACGCCCAAGAAGGGGACCCGCTTGCTTTTTCAGCATTAAAATAGAGGAAAAAATCTCCAAATCCATAGGAAAGTTCTCGTCACAGAACAAGGAGATCGTCCCCACTAAATTCCTAATGGAGTTCGGGTGAAGCTGGCCGACCGTCACACCGAAGTGGTTTAGAACCTCGACGAGAAGAGGATGGAAAGGCAATCGCAGCCCCGCAGCGAGCTGCTCCCGGAAAATCACAATCTCATCAGGACCGTGTTCCCAAGGAAAGCTACCCGTAGGGATGAAGTAGGCGTACTCCCCGAGCAAGTTGTAGTAGTCTGTGAGGGATTGAAGTCCCTCAGGCGTCATAGTCGAAGGGCCGAACTGATCTAAAGCCCGGCCACGACGGGAGGTGGACGCCGACCTACACAAGGCACCTCGGCCTGTAGGTTCAACATCTTCCTCAGGACCTACATCGGGCTCACTTGAACTATCGGGGGACGCAAATTGGTTCGTAGAACCTGCATCAGACCCGCTTGAACTATCTGAACCCTCCGAACTAGACATCAGGGAATGGAACAGGAATCCAAGAAGAGCACTCACCCGGGAAGCAGACTGAAGTAGACCACGAAAGCTCAGACAAGCAAAAGGAACCCGGGATGCGAGCTGAAGAGCGTAGACGCGAACTGAAACTTAGGCGTGAGCTCAAGAGGTACAGTGGCAAGGACTGGGCCCCCCCCCCCCCCCCGCTATTTATATCCACAGCGGCCGAAAAGCGACGGCCCAGATCGAAGCCATTCCAACGGCCCACAACCGCGCTGACCGCACGTCTTCCGAAGCTAACCAGTGCACGTCTTCCGAAGCTAACCAGTGCACGCCTTTCCGAAACTGACGAGGCGTCGCGCACGTCCTGTCAGAGATGACGGGGCGTCAGCACGCATCTTCTCGAAACTGACAGGGTGTCAGCGCACGTCTCCTCGCAATAAAAGCGTCTGTAGTACGACTCCCGAATGGCTACCGTCACGTCTCCCAAACGCGTGCCTTTTTTGAAAATCAAATTAAAGTGAGCGCCCTCATTACGGACCAAAATCCTCCTACTACCTTACGAACTCCCCGCGCCAAGACAGGACCCTTGTCGCAGGGAGTGGGGGGCAATTGATGAAGGGAAATTTGGCCCGACCTCGCAATCACCCGACACGTGGCAAAAGCAAGCAGCTCGGGGCAGCAGAGCGCCCAAAACGAGCACCGAAAGTAACCAACAGAACCCGAGCTCCCTACAAGGAGCCCGAACTATCTCGAGTCCTAAGCCTCACAAAGCCGTGACCCGAGCTAGCCCATGGCAGCTCGGAACACTCCCCAAACCGAACTCAAGACATCTCGCTCGCCACTCCAGCACTTCGCTTCCGAAACACCAGACTGACCAAACGTACCTGACACCGAGGACGTCCGTATCCAAGGGCGGCGCACCTGACTGATTTGGGATCTGACGCCTGACAGCCGCACTTCAAACGGCCTCCTGCCACTGCCACCTGCCACCGTCATCACCAGCCGCAGAGACGGCTCCGACAAAAAGGAGCAGTGGCGGTTCTGTCCAGCCAGAGGGGATGACATCCGAACTGGCAGGAGCTCAGAGATAATCATGCCCGACCTGACAGAAGCCTGGAAGTGAGTGCGCGAGGTGGTTATAAAAGGCTCCCTACCCCCCAAGAACGAGGTATGCTAACTTTGCGCTATCTGGCTTATCTTGCCTTTGAAAGATTCTAACTTGAGCTTCGAAGCCCTTACGCCGGGTTCTCCCCGGAGCTTCTTCACCCCCTCCGTTTCAGGTCCCCTGTCACTCAGTTCAAAGACAAGATCGTTGACAGCTATGACCAGCCGGATTGTGCATCATCAATTAATAATAATTTTAACTCTTAATTTGTATTTATTATATAATTATATATACTAAAATTAATATTTATTATATTCCAATAATTATTTATTGTTTTTTGTGATAAATGTATTTTCAATGATTATGTATACATTTATTTTGTTTTGATTTAATAGAAAACTTTCAATAATTATTGGATACTTAACTACTAAAATTGAATTTTTTAAATTTAGTTTATTGTATTTTTGTTATAACTTATTGATTAATTAATATGTATTAGAGATTAAACTATTATTTGAGATTATACTATTTATTTACTAAGTTAATGTATTTTTTGTACTTGTTGTATTTTTTATTATCAATATATTTTCAATAATTATGTGTTTTCGCTATAAATTTTTAATAATTATTGGAGATTAAACTATTGTTATTTATCGGAAATATGACTATTAATTTAGCTAAAATTATGAGTGTTCATATGTTGATTCGGATATGTTGTAGGCTATTTGGCCAACCAAATTGACCTGGTCAGGTTGGGGAGTTGGTCAGCTGAAGCAAACTTACCTTTTGTGAAAACCGACCCACTCAAGTTGTATTGGTTTGGGTCGGCTTTTATAGAGGGTCGATTGGTGCAAAAGACATAAGCTTAGAAATTAAATTAAATTTTAAAAATTACAGTGCAATTGTAGGTAAATGGTGGTCACTTAGACCATTAGAACAGAGGAGATGTCAAACTAATACTATGTAAATGTTTGTAATGAGTCCATAACTCATCGCACATCTGCAATGAGTTTATAACTCATCACACATCTGTGATAAACTCATGGCTAAAACAAGTTGCAATTAACTTTGGACCTATACGGATTTGCGATGAGTTGAAATCCATTGCAGAACCGCGATGAGCTCCGGACCTTGTGGACTTGCGATGAGTTTAAAGTCATCACATAATCGCGATGAGTGTAGACTCACTGACCAACTCAAGTTGGTTGATTGGATTATTTATTAAAAAGTTCAAATATAAAACAACTATATACTTTTATGTATTTATATTGTTTAACTTTCGCTTAAAAAGCACGGGCCCCTGGCACCATGCCTCTCCTTGCTCCATTATCTCCACCCTGCATTCTCTCCTCTCCCCTTTCCACCACTCCCATTAAGCCATATCACCCAACTACCTAAAAATATTAATATAATCTCTCTCCTAAGATATCTCATTTAAACCAATAGGAAAGTATCATGTTGCCCCACACCCTAATGAATTCCTAAAATGCATCCCCCAATCTATATCCACTCCCTCAATTTATGGCTAATATTTAATCCCACCCATATTCAATGATTATTAAATAGTGTTATTACCAAAAGTTAATAAATACGGTTAGTAAATTACCGAAAATTAATAAATATTGTTATTAATTAACTCATTAACAACATTTATAGAAATTGAAAATTTCTATAAAATTGAGAATTATATTTAACAATTATCGAAATGTATAAAATTTTAGTTATTGTTATTATTATAATTAATAACCAAATACAAATGGAGAACAAAAATATTATGATGTTATAAAATGAAATTATTAATTAATTTATATTGAAAAATAAAAGATCAATTAGTGTAATTTTGTTAGTAAACTACCAAATAAAAAATATTAAAAAAAATTTAATAAATCCCCATAGTTACAAAAATGTAATAAAATTTTCATAAAACTACATTTTTGTAAAATAACATTTTTGAAATTAAAAGATATAAAGTATTTGAAAGTTTGTTTAAATGCATTAAATAATTATTGAAAATTATTAGAATATTCTGAAAATTTTAGGAAAATTTATTACATTTGATAGATTTTGGAAAACCATTGAAAAATTATGTAACTTTCATTGCAAATTATTGAAAATTATTAAAGATAAATTACTATGGGAAATGGAAAACTATAATTTGAACAAATAATTACACAAATTATTAAGATAAATTGGTATAATATTGGAAAAAGGAAATTATTGGTTTGTTTATATTAGAAACTATAAGATAAATTAGTATAATTCTGTAAGTAAACCATTATAAAATAAAATAAATTATTTAATAAATTTTGAATAAATTTTCAAAATTACACAAATACTATAAATTTTCCAAAATTTTCATAAAATTACATTTTTCAATATTAAAGACAATAGTTTACTTTTAGGAATCTACCATGTGGTTGATACTCAATATATCTTTTTGATCATTTCTATCTTTAAATTGAATATTGGGTTGACGAGGATAGTGTTTTCAAAACTTGATCAAACCAGATGGTTAGACCAAAAAATTGGGAACCAGACACTGTTTCACCTAAAAACTTATTTTTGTCCAAAAACCATTTATTTGGTTAGGGAACCGCTGACATGGGCAGTTGAACCATCAACCCGGACAACGGTTTTTGGCCTTTTTATGGTTTTCTATTATTTTATTTTTTTTGTCAGAGTGGGTCATCCATTTGACAAACAGAGCTTTCGACCCTAGAACGGTTATCTATTTGGTCAAATTTTAAAAACATTGGATGAGGAGTGGGTGCCTTGCCTTGAGCTTAGCTATGTGTGCGGCATGGCCTGGCCCATGGACCAGCCCGACCCACGATATGGCACAGGCTCGTGCAGGCTCAAGTCGTGGGTCGTGCCGAACCAACCCCCCAAATTATCCTAGAGGAGGGAGGCATGGCCCAAGATGCCTCGTGGGCCAGCACGACATGACTTGCACTTTGTGCGAGCCACATGCAGGTCGTGTAGTGCCAACCCAGCACAACCCAATTTACACCTCTTTTGAACCTGCCCAATACTAGGAACGGGGTAGGGAAATTCGAGGATTCTCCATCCTTGATGAGGAGTGGGATGCCTTGCCCCAGAACTCACCCGACACTGCGGAGTGGTTACCTTGCTCTGAACTCGCATGTCATTGGGGACGGAGCAGGAATGGGGTAGAGTGTCTTGACAATGGGGCAGGGAAATTGATGGGTGCCTTGCCCTGAACCCACTCCGTTGTCATTCCTATATAATTGTAAATTATTAGTGGAGTTAATAAAAATGTTAGCTTTTATAATTATTTTATTAATCAAAATTTCATTTAAAAATAATGAAAAGAACAAAAATTATTAAAATTACTACAAATTATTATAAAACTAAATTTATTAAAAAATATTTGTTCATATTCAATTAACAATAGTTATTTTTTATAAATCAACAGTAAATGAAAAATAAAATTATTAAATCTTTCAGATTTTACCGTGCATCGCACGGGTCCCTACTAGTTGTTTGTGTAAATCTCTTAAACTATCTCTATTGTTCATGAAATTGATAAAATGTATCTTTACTATTTACATATTGTATGACGCTACTTTATGTTTTCTCACAAGTGATTATTAATAAGTGTTTGTTTTTAAGCATTTATTTATTTTTTTTTTCAAATAAGCACTTCCCACAAAGTATGCCCACAACACATCCCAACTTTGTATTGGGAATAGGGGTGGATTCGAGCCAAGCCAAGTTGAGCCGAATAGAACCAGGCTCAAGCTCGACTCGAGATTGTTCTACAAGGCTCGAGCTGAGCTGAGCTCAAGTAAAAAATTCATAAGCTCGAGCTTGGCTCGGCTCGCGCTCGGTTGAAACCGAGCTTTGAGAAAAGATATTTTATAAAAATAAAAAAATATATATATAAATATTTTTTATTTGATATTTAACAAATTAAGAATTATAATAATCGAGCCAATGAATTGGGCTCGAGCTCGGTTGAAACCGAGCCAAATTGAGCTTTTCACGAGCCGAGCTCGAGCAGCTCATGAAAAGCTCGGATCATTTCCACCCCCAATTGGGAATATGGCAATTAAGAAGATGGTGTTCAAGAAAATATCATCTTTTATATTTTTTCACTTTTTTTATTATTACTAACAACAATATACTAATATGGTATTGAAAAATGCCTATCTAACAACAATCACCATTGGTCCCACACAAAAATAAAAAAAAAAAAAAATTCTGATAAAATGGCATGTCAATGCAGCACCGTTTTCTCAAAAAACATATTTAAAGAAACAACATTGGTTCCAAACATATATATTCCCTAATGTTCCCAATGTGAGGCTTCAATGACCTGTTGGGACAATGTTGGGAGTGTTGTATTATAGCATATCCTTACCCAATTTCTTTCTTCTCACAAAATTAGTCCTCACACTTGCCTCACAACCCTTGCAGTCCTAGTGTCCTACATCTGGAACATTTCCATGCTTATTTGTTCTTATTCATGGGAGATGTTTTCAATCAGGGGCAGAGCCAAGGGTGGCGGAGAGGAGCCATGCCCCCCATGCTTTTAAAATTCCCTTTAAATTTTTTTAAGTTTCACTTGTATTTTAGCCCCTTTACTCATGTTTCCTAAATTTTGCCCCCCCCCCTCAATAAAAAAACATAGCTCCGCCCTTGTTCGCAATGCATGGGTGCAAGGGCTGAGAGGTGGGTGTGAATTTGTGACTGTGTGGGGATCAATTTTGTGATAAATTCCAGTATCCAATATTTATTCCACTTTCCAATTTTCACGTCACTTTCATAACTCCTTACAAAGTGCTCCTCAAACAGACCTCACAACATGTTCTAACCATACATTGGAAACATCTCCCAAACTTATATGTTGTTATTCATGGAGATGCTCCCAATAAACAGTGGGATGTATTGTGAGAGTTTGGATCACCTACCAAATAAATGCATTCCAACAACCTACCAACATGATCTCACATCGCACATTTCATATAATGGCGGGTCCTCGTCTCATGGTGAGATTTCTGGTGTTAGATCAAGTTGATAGAGAGTTGGAACATGTTTTTATTGGCAGAAGATCCCACCTCATGTTGTGAGGCCGGTTTGAGGAATGCTTTATAAGGAAATTAAGATTTGCTCCTTACAAAACATGCCTTGTGTGTCTCACAATAGTTTGGTAACATCTTACAGCCATGTAGAGGTGTAAAACTGCTTGCTGCCAGCACAAAGTGCAGGTCGTGCCGTGCCACCCTCCCCAGGGATAATTTGGGGGGTCGGCTCGGCCCATGGCACAAGCCCGTGCGGGCCCGTGCCGTGTCGTGCCACGTGACTAGGCTGGGCGGGCTGCAGGTTGTGTCGTGCTGGGCTAGGCCACAGGTTGGGCCTTGAGCATGGGCCGAACCGGGCCAGACATTTTTTATTTTTGTATTTATTTGCTAAGTAAAACTAAGATATTTAACTTTCCTTTGGAAACTATTTGAAAAAATAAGAAATCTAACAAATAAATGAAAAAAAAATACTTAAATAAATAAGAAGTCAAAAAGATAAAGACTCGAAGTGAATAACAAATTGGAAGAAAATAGGAATTTTATTTCATTTAAATTTGAATGACACAAAGAATACAATGGTTTGATGAATTAAATATGAAAATTGGAAAATTGAATAAATTAATAAAATATAAAAATACAATATAGCTACAAATCGAAAATAAAAAATTACATTATTAAAAAAATATCAAATAAATTAAATAAAATTAAAACAAAATTTACATTAATTTGAAAAAATGCTATACAACTATTGAGTATAGAAAAAATATTGACTTCACCATTTTTATCCTATTGTTCTTGACTTTGATCATCTGTTTCAGGTGAAACATCAGGTGTAGTGTCATGTCCTCATTTGTCTTGTAATCTATTTTCAGCATCCAGCCAATCTTTAAAGCAGATGCACATCTCTAGACTTTCATCATTCGTACAGCTTCTCTTGTTGTTCAACACCCTAGCACCTGCACTAAAATAAGACTCCGATGGAATTATAGACACCGGAGGGGTTAGTAGATCATGTGCCAAGGCAGCGAGAACTAGATAGTTTTTTGCATGTTCAATCCACCAGGCTAAAATATCGAAGTTATTTGTTCCCTCCAAGGTGAAGGAAGAATCACCTAAAATAGAAAATTTGCTTGTAAAAAAAATTAAGTTCAATAAATGAATTCTATCGAGACAATGGATTTCCACCTCTTACTTATTAAATAATAAAGTTTTTTCTCTTCAACTGTTGGACTCAAGTTTAGAAGTGGAAGATGTATTTGTACAAGTTCTATAATTTTTATTATTCCATGTTACTTCAGATTCATATAAACTATACATTTCAAATAATGAACTATTAATTTCTTCCTTTTTATTTCCAATTTCAATATTCATATTTTTACAATATGTTTCAAGTAAAATATCAAAATCATCTTTCCTAATCCTTGGATCTAATATTGTAACTAAGCAATAAAGAGGAGAAATGTTCTTCCAATATTTTTTAAATTTATTTTCTATTATGTCAATAATACTTTTAAATTATGGATTGTTTCTATATTTTGTAAAACAATCATTAATCATCATTAATAGATAAGCTAAATTACAACTAGTTGGATAATAAATATCCGATAATTCATTAGTTGCATCATAAAAATGTTTTAAAAATCTCTTATACAAGTATAATACCAGTATGCATTTTTGCATTATAAAAATCACTAAGAATTTGTTTGTAAGAAATACA
Source organism: Nelumbo nucifera (assembly GCF_055504915.1). NCBI lineage: Eukaryota > Viridiplantae > Streptophyta > Magnoliopsida > Proteales > Nelumbonaceae > Nelumbo > Nelumbo nucifera. The sequence continues at coordinate 20,532,062 of NC_142652.1, read as the reverse complement.
ACTTTCTAACATAGCATAGGTAGAATTCCATCTATCCTTAACATCTAATATAAAATGTTTATATTTTAAATCATAATTTTTGACATAAATATCTAAATTCTTGTTTTCTTGCTCTAGAATTTTTAACATATATAATACAATTTCAAATTTTAGAAATATGAGTAAAAATAATATTTAAAGCATCCTGAACACATAAATTTAAGGTGTGACATGCACATCTGTTATGAAATAATTTACTATTTAAATGTGGTTTGAACTGAGATTTTAAAATATTTATTGATGAATCATTATTACTAACATTATCAAAACTAATAGAAAATAATTTATTTTTAATTCCATAAGCATGTAAAGTATTTAAATTACTTGCAGCAATACTTGGGCCAGTATATGGCCATTCAAGCCTAGTAAAATTTAAATTATTTTATTTAAAAGCCAATTTTTATCAATAAAATGACCGATCACACAAATATAGCTTACGTTAAATTTAGAAGTCCAAATATCAAAAGTAGTTGCAACTTTAGAATTAAGATTTGATAACATATAAATTAAATTTTGTTTATATGAATAAAAAATTTTCAAAGCATTTGATCTAATAGTATTACTACAAACATTTTTAAATTGTGGATTTACAAAATTACGTAACCATTTTTCAAGTTTAGTATTTTCAATTAACAAAAATGGTTGTTCATCATGTACAATGTATTTTTCTAATTCTTGCCTCATTTTTTCTTGAAAATATTTAAAGTACCAACCCCTCCCCCGCCCAATTTGTGTTTGTGTTGTTTCTCTCCATTCTTCCTCTTCTTCTTTCTCATGGGTGAGCAAATGTTTGCCCAAATAGCCAGTACCACCCTTGCTACAATTGCTAAAGTATTTCCTACATTTTTGGCAAACAACTCTTTCTCCCTTCCCCTAAACCGCTTCTACTTTAAATATTTTCCAAACCGGGCTAATCAACTTAGTGGCCTTCTTTCCCCTAGTATTAGTATTAAGGATGGAAGTTCTGCTAATATTAATAGCATCCATATCAGTTCTAATACTACAATGTTGTGACTGAATATCGTCAACATTGAACATGTTGGAGAATTGGTTTTGAGAGGAGCCAACCATTTTTTTTAATTCTAAAAAAGATAAAAATTAATTTAGTTACACTTACCTAGATTGCCAGTTTGGAATCCCAACTTGATTTCAACGGTTGAAGCCTTTCAACTTCAAGAGTCTAAGCCCGCAAATTGATAATTTGAGATACTTGAGTTGTTGAGCAAGTCTTCTTCTTGTTGAACCTTCAATAAGTTGAGAATTGAAGAATCTGAGAATGTGTGACAGATTAAGAATTGTTGAATTAGTGTGATGAGAATGTTGGGAGGGGTATTTTGGTCATTATAAAGTTATTTATCACTTTACCCAAAATGCCCCCAAACTAGCTGTTATATAGCTACTGGGGGCATTTGTGTCATTCCTTCTCCCCCCAAAACCAAAATACATAAATAGCCCCTATATAGTTGTTGGGGGTATTTATGTAAAATCCCCCAGAAAGTCGACACATGGACCGTAGGTAGCATGGCACGCACGGTCATATCGTGGCTACCCATGGACCTGGAACCCTAGTACCAGCACGACTCGGACCATCGTACCAAGCCTGGCATGGCCCGCGTGTCATCATGCCGTGTCAAGCCAGGGCACGGGCGGCACAACTCGATTTACACCTCTATGGTCATGCATTAGGAACATCTCTCCATGAACAAGAATTTACAAGTACCGAATTTGCTCCTCACAACCTGTTATAGCTACACATCAGTAACATCTCCTCACTTGTATGTTATTATTCACGACGGATGTTCCCAATACAAGGTGGGATGTGGTTGTAAGGCTGATGTGAGGAACACTTTATAAGAAGCATATCCCAATTCACAGAGATGTTATCAATGTAAAACTCCAGATAATGTGAGATTGGTGTGAGGCGCCCTATACGAGGAGCAAATCCTGATTCTCACCTAGAACCTAGAATGGGTTATAGGTGAGAATGGGTCGGTTCAGTTTAATTCCATGGTAGAACCTAGAACCTACCTTGTAGGGGTTGGTTCCAAGTTTTTGGAACCGCAACCTACTATATGAAGGTTGGTTTCAAGGTTAGTTATGGCCTTAAATTATATTTATTGATTAATTTGGGTAACTTAATATGTAGATTATCATTATATGGTTCAAAATTTATAATTTAAATTTAAATCTTGTAAATATTACTGATGTTGTCTGATATGATGTATATTGAATCAAGGACAAAATCAAATAAATCCCTACCAACTAGACAAAGCTGAGGTGGAAGAAGGAAGTCATGCAACGAGGTAATCCGCAATCACATAGAGCATCAAAGGCCCAAGGAGTTGTTCCCCGAGAAGGCACTCTGATGCTCAAGTCAGTAACAAGGGACTGAGAGAGGTTGGGACAAGCTATTGAAAGTGAGCTAGTTTGAACCGAGAATGGGTATGAGAGCAAAATGCTGAGGAGCCAATGCCTTTTACCTCAAGGGGGAGATGCCTTTAAATAGTTGTGTATCTGTGTTGTAGTCAAATGAGGTCTACTGAGTTGTCAGGATGAGGTTGCCTGTCGAGGTTATCGGGAGGACCTGCTTTCCTAGCAAGGGCACATCTCTTTGTTTGTGTGGGACTATACTTCTTTGTTATGCCTTTCCATGATGCGACTGTGAAGATGTGTGTTGACATGGTTCGAAGATGTTGGCCATGGAAGCTGACATATGGCATCTTTGGATAGCTAAGGCACCACTTGAACACCATTCCCCCTTGCTTAGAAGTCGAGGAGTGAAGTGCTCGGTCGTGGTGGAGAGGACGAGTTTTTGAGTCATCAGTTGAAGAACTTTAAATTTTCATTGGTTGGTTGAAGCTTGGTCAAACCATATTAACGAACTGGTTGACTCATCTCCTGTATGGGTTAGCATCACATCATTTCATCTTCTCGAGGTTAAACGCATGTTGGTGCAGTGGTGCATCTGAGCCATTGGTCAGATTTAGTCTTGATCATTGGCTGCTAGGGGTGTTCATGGTTCGATGGGCCTAGTTTTGAAACCAAACCGGGGTTATTGGTTTTTGGAAAACCAGTAGCTGAAATCGAACTAAAACTGATCGGTTAACTATCGGTTCAGTTTGTTGATTTTTTGTTTTTTTTTTTGTTTTTATATTTACAATATATATTATAAAAATATACATAAATATATAATAAAAAACTATAAATATATAATATTATATTTAAAATAATAAATAATATATTATAAATAATAAATAATATATTATAAATATATATTTAAATATAATTCATATTCATTAATTTATAATATATAGAAAATATAATATATATATTAATATACATAAATATATGTATGTATATTGGTTGATTCAGTTAACCGCCAGCTTTCTATATTGGTTAACCGAAATTGAACCGGTACCTTCAGTTTTTTAAAAATACCAAATCGACTGTTTTAGTTAACCAAAATTTCAATTGTTTTTTTCAGTTTAATTCCATTTTTCTTGCTCACCCCTATTGGTTGCCTGTATACAAGGAAGAGGGGTGAGTCATTTTGAGTGAATGCGAGCTTGGAAGTTCAGGTGGTGCTTAGTAGTGCTCAATTCTCGTATAGTGCTTCAGGTGCTTTGTAATTCCCACTTTGGTAAGATGTCTTCTTTTTCATCCTCTTCCTTTTCTTCATGTTCAAGTAGTTCTAGCGATAACGAGTCCTAGTTGGGGCCTTAGTCAGAGGTTGTTGTGCTCATGGTCCTAGAGACTGACGCCAACACAACTGAGGTTGAGGAGAGTCAAGGTGAGGGGGCCAAGGTCGAGGAGGCTGGTGTCGAAGAGACTGACAAGGTCGACGTGGAGATTGTGTCCGAGGAGGATCTGGGCACTCCGAGGTTCGACAATCGCTTTGCCTCAACCCCATGTAGCTTAACACCCCAGAATTTGGTCCGCATTCGGGAGGTGTATTGCATCCCCGAGGAGTACGAGTTGAGGTGTCCCAGGATAGGTGAACGGACGACCTCGACTCGGCCTAGTGAGCTTTGTGTCTACGAGCATAACCTGATATCCAGGCTAAGGTGGCACCCTGTCCAGCCTGTCCAGCTAATGCTGTACTCCCTCGGATACCTTGTCAGATGCCTCTGCTATTGTACCATTCACAATGTAGATATAACTTTACCCATGTTTATGTACTTTTAGCACCTGAAGAAGCACTAGTAAGGCTACTACTATTTTTTGGCTTAGTTGAACACCAAGGTGTTCGTCGAGGTCCCTTCCTCGGTCAACACACTAGAAGGAGAGGTTCCTTGTGTGCCATCAAGGGGGCTGGCCATTCCTTGCTGAACTACTGGTCCCAAGGACTAAGGTGAAGGCTCTAGCTAAGGTCGAACCGTCTAGCAAAGAGTTGGCAACCATACGATGGATAGTAAGGATGCATGTTCAAGAGTACACCTTGTCCGCTATGTTGGTCCATGTTGGGCTAATGAAGCCCCTAACTGGTTTGTCCCGACTATGTAAGTTCTATTTTCTATTTGGCCTCAGATGATTAACACCTTTCACGGCTGGCAACGAGGAGGAGAGTGTGAGGCACATGCAAGTTGCCACCCAAAGGAGGTCAACAACTCAGTCTTTGGGTGCGGCCCAATAGCAACATCGCTCTAGCGAGACGACTCCTCGGATGAGGCACCTCCCTAGCTCGTTTGGTAGTAGTTAACTCCTTAGGGGAGTCTTAAGAGGCATGTCCCACCTGCTCAAGTGGAGGAAGAGGCCAAGATCCATCGACATAACTGGACTATCTGCTCGGGGGACACTCTAGAAACTGAAGTTGTTCCTGAGCAATTGGCCTGGGGTATCCTACTATTGGAGATTCGGAGGAAGGCTTGCGGTCACACAAGCATGGTTCTTGGGCGTGCAACCACCCATGTTACTGTGGCAGGTAATTTTCTTCATCGTTTTGTCACTTTCTTTCTTTTTTGTGTTGCATGCTGACCTCGGTGCATTGCAGGTTGTCTGTGCCGTGATGATGTTGGTTGACCGAATTGAAGGCTAAAGTAACCAAACTGAAGAAGGCCATGGTGAACAAAGATGACGGCCTAAGAAGCTGAAGAGTCAGGTGCACGATCTAAAGGACAGACGGGACAAGGCTAGGAAGGCGATGGATGAGGCTAAGGCGAACCTAGCTTGGACAAAGGAGGAGGTGGTCACTGAGTACAAGGCATCCGGGGTCTTCTAGATTGAGATCGACAACTATGCCATTGACTCCTAGCAGACTGGGTTTACTCAGTGTAAGAGGAGGGTGTTACACTTGTGCTTAGACATGGCTCCCGTGGTGGAGAAGTTCGGTCTATGTGACCCTGATGAGATAACTGGGGAGTAATTTGCCCAACCTATCGATGCCATGACTGTATTTGAGGAGCAGACCCATGCCACCGATGAGGAGTGATGACCACATTTTTTTGTTTTATTTTTTGCTTCTTTGATGTACAACTCGGGATGCCAAACTCTTGCCCTATTCACATTTTTTGGAAATGAATGAAGATCACCCTTTTTTTCTTGATTCCATTCTAGTGTTTGTTTTATTTTCTATTATTATTTTTGTTGTTGTCCCCATCGGGCAAGGGACGCCTATGGTCCTCGACTGGCTGAGGACAAAATACACATGATTACTTAAAGTAAATATTCGTTAGATCACTATGGGTCATGCTGGCTGAGGTGCTTCGAGTTGTCGTCCTGTTCCTGGGGAGTCTTTGCTCCTTGCCCGGGTTAGTCGTGGCTCTTTGCCGACTATACTCTGATAAAGGGTCATATGGGTCTCGGGCACCTTCGGCTTGCTGGGTGGTTGTTGACTCCAGGGGCAGAATCTGTTGCCGTCCTTCGACCATGCATGGCAGTGGCGTCATTCCCACCTGGGTGTCAGTTTAAGCTGACATTGGACCTTGACCGTTATCATCCGGCAAGATTGTCATGTGTGTGTGGTCCTTGGCCGAGTCCTTGTGCGTGTGTGCAATTATGTGATGCTTGCTCAACTTAGTGAAATGAAATTGCCTTTTTTCTATTATTCTGAATGTAAAGTACTAAAGGCTCGACTGCCATTGTGTTCGGTGCCAATTACTAATAGTACACTCTGAGATTACCCATGTTCTAGCTCCTCGGTGTCGGCCTGTCATTGAGGTCTTCCAATTTATATGAGCTCGATCCAAGTACTCTAATAACTTTGTACGACCTATCCTAGTTGGGTCTAATATTGCATTCACCGGGTTTGAGTACGATGACCTTGCGAAGGACGAGGTCTCCTATCTTAACCTCTCTTCTATGGACCTTGGCATCATAGTACTTGGCCATCTTTTGCTGATATGCTACCATACTGACGTGTGTTCGGTCTTGGACCTCTTCCAGGAGATCGAGCTCAGCCCCTAGATCCTCATTGTTCGTTTCTTCATTGTAGAGCTTGGTTCGAAGTGTGGGGGATCTGATTTTCATAGGGACCACATACCTCAGCTCTGAATGCCAGATTGAATGGGGTATCTTTGGTGGTTGTTCTCAGTGTGGTTTGGTAAGCCCAGGGAATGCTCAACAACTCTTCTACCCACCTGCCCTTGGCGTTACCAAGCCTCGCCTTTAGGCCATGCAACAAAGTGCGTTTGGTGACTTCAGTCTATCTATTGCTTTGAGGTCGGTGTACCGACGTTGTGTAATGATCTATTCCAAGTTTGTCATAGAAGGATTTAAACTTCTTATCAATGAACTGCGAGCCATTGTTGGTGATGAACACTCGAGGAGTGTCGAAGTAGCAGGTGATGTTCCTGCACAGGAAGCCCTGAGCATTTTGAGTGGTCATGTAGGCTAGGGGCTTGGCCTCGACCCACTTGGTGAAGTAATCTACGATGACAAGGAGGAACTTCTATTGACCGATGGCAGTGGGGAAGGATTCGAGGATGTCCATGCCCCATTGGATGAAGGGCCACGGGCTAGGAATTGGTGTTAGTGGAACCGCTGGCTAATGGAGCATGTTGGAGTGTCTCTGGCAGTAATCACACTTCTAGTTGAGCTAGGGCGTGTCCTGCTTCATGGTTGACCAAAAGTAGCATTACCAGAGGGCTTTATAAGCCAAGGTTTGGGCACTAGGTGGTCACCGTAGATGCCTTTGTGTATTTCCTTGGGGACATAGTCAACTTTGGTCGGAGGGAAACACCTAAAGTATGGCAGGGTGTGCGGTTACGGTAAAGCTGACCCTAGATGAGGCAGTACCGAGCATGTGAGTGAGTTTCTTCGCTTTTCATTTGGTCATTGTGCAGGGTGTCATTCTATATATTAATTTGGGTAACTTAATATGTAGATTATCATTATATGGTTGAAAACTTATAATTTAAATTTAAATTTAAATTTTGTAAATATTATTGATGTTGTCTGATTCAAGGTATACCAAATCCGAGACGCAATCAGATAAATCCTTACCAATTGGACAAAGTCGAGGTGGAAGGAGGAAGCCGTACATTGAAGTAATTTGCAACCACTGAGAGGATCAAAGGCATGGGGAGTTGTTCCCCATGAAGGCACTCTGATGCTCAACTCAGTAACAAGGGATTGAAAGCGGTTGGGATGAGCTAGTCTGAATGAGGAATGGGTATGAGAGCAAAATGATGAGGAGCCAAAGTCCTTTACCTCAAGGGGGAGATTCCTTTAAATAGCCGAGTATCTGTGTTGTAGTCGGATGATGTCCATGGGGTTGTTGGGATGAGGGTACCCACTGAGATTCTCGGGAGGTCCTGCTTTCCTGCCGGAGGCATGTCTCCTTGTTCATGTGTGACTCTGCTTCTTGGTGTTGCCTTTCTATGATGTGGCTGCGAAGACGTGTGTTGACATAGTCTGAAGACGTTGGCCATGAAAGCCAACACGTGACAGTTTTCGACCAGTTAAGGCACCACCCGAACAATTATCTTTTACATTACTTATTGTACATATTCAAATATTGAAGACTTAAAGTGAAAATAATTGAACAAATCACTTATGTAACTCAATGGTCAAGTGAGACCATGGCTTTTGTAACCATGAGCACTTGGGTTTAAATCTTCACACCCCATAAGCATTTTGGGATTTATTTCAAGACAAATTCGGTTCCAACATAGGTTTCACCAAGAACAACCAAGACCGATTTATCAAATTAATTTGGGTAGAATAAACACTTAGACCATGAACCGACTTAAGTGGGGTCGATTCCAAAAATTTGAAACCAAACCCTTACCCTATAATAGATTGGATATGGTATGTTGAATGCCAATTTAAGGTTGGTTCTTTTCAGTTTCGCTAAGAAATTACCCATTTGCTCACCCCTACTCACAACCAATTGCAATGATGTATTGGGAGTTTTTGTTCACAGTGAGATATTCGTAATGCACAACTCTAAGTGGTTGTAAGGACGGTATAGGCTAAATCCAAGTTCATTTAACATGTCTTATGTATCACGATCGATTCAATATTCCGAGTTGAACTGTAGACGACTAGAACTCCTTAACTCTAAGATGTCATCTTGAAATCTATATAAATATATTAAGCTGAAATGTGTACATAAGAAGGCCTAAGGATGAGGAAAATGGAATCTAACAATATTTTTTGCCTTTTTTTCATAGAAATTACAAGAATGCCACTCTCTACCAACTCTCTCTTTTGCTTTTTTTTTCTTTCAAATTACAAGAATCTCACTCTCTCCTACCAACTCTCTCTCTATCTCTCTCTTGCTTTTTTTTTTCTTTCAAATTATAAGAATGCCACTCTCTCTCCTACCATCTCTCTCTCTTTCTTGCAAGTTACAAGAATGCCATCTCTCTCTCTCTCCCCTTATAAATTACAAGAATACTACTCTCTCTCCAATTGAGGGAGACTTTAGCTCGGCATCTCGACTGATAGGGGACCTGCAAACAAAGATAGTCGAGTTCGAGCTGAGCCAAGATCAAACTTCAAAGCTCAAGCTCAAGTCTCTAATTCAAATCGAACTCGAGCTAGACGACACCTCAACCACTAAGGGAGACCTTGGTTCGGCACCTCGGTCACTGAGGGAGATTTCGACTCAACACCTCGATAACTGAGGGAGACCTCAACTCGGCACCTTATCAACTAAGGGAGACCTTAGCTCGACACTTTGCTTGCCAAGGAAACCTCAGTTCGACACTTCAACAGATGAGGAAGACCTCAATTTGACACCTTGACAATTGAGGGAGACCTCGGCTGCTTGAGAGACTTACAATCAAAGGTAGCCGAGCTCGAACTTCTGAGTTTTTGGCTCGAACTCGAACTCAAATCTGTAATTTAAATCGAGTTCGAGCCTAATAGTTTATGAGCCCGCCACTACAACGCATGCCCCCTCCGCTAGTTATTTGTTTAGGGATCGATACACTGTACACACTTGGGATTGCAGAATGTCTACGTAGACCTCTAAATTGGAATCTTGGGTCGTAATAGATATTACCGAAGGATTACATTCTTTGCAATGGGCGGAGCTCAATGTCACAGCCCACGTAGTCGTAATACTCCGAGCAATCTATATTAATGGCGTAATTTTTTTCTGTTAGTGTCGGTTGCTCGTGGTTGGGAGCGCAGAGCCTCGGTGGTCGGTGCCAATTTGTGCCGGACGTGAGAAATGATGGCCCTCACTGTGGGTTCTGCGCCAACGGCAGCGTGGACCAAGTCCGGAAACTTAAGGCGTTTCAGGGTTCTGGCAGATGGATTTCCATCGTTTCTCCCGAGACAGGTCGAGAAAATCAAAGACCCATTTGCTCGAAAACTGGCCAAGAGGATTGAGAGGCTGCCTGTCCAGGTGGGTTTCTTCTTCTTCTTCTTTAGTTTATCTACTTTCCTGTAGTTCCCTTTACCGGCCAATGTTAATCCACGTTCTATAACCAAATCTCGTCCCTATTCTTGGCTGGAACTTGGATAATTGGAAGAACATAGAACAAGAGAAGTTTCATCGGGTTAGCTCGTGCTCACTTATTGGTCAAACCGGAATAACTCAGCCCCGCCCCGTCTGCGACACCATGCCTGCGCGAAACCCGATTACTTATTAGTCAAACTGGGTCGAGCTTTAAACCCGACCCGGACCGAACTGCTTTTGCTCTAGCCTCTAGCCCAATGCTCAAATTTGACATGGGTTATCCAGCGCTTTTGACAGGAAAATTCATCCAACTCAGTGATGGAAGAACTCACGAGACTCTGTATAAGCAATACGAATGGTCGTCTACATACTAGTTTATTTGAGCTATTGTTCATATGCTTTTTGATCGGTTCTGTTGTTGTTCATGTACTGTTGAACAAACTTATTTCGTATAGTACTTGATTTATAAGGATATCCAGATACAAGTCACTGAAACAGGAACTAGTTTGCTTTGATTCTTGCTTCTCATTGATGCACAGCCAATCTCAACTCTGAGTATAGAATTCATAATGATATGTCGATGGAAAAGCTTCAGTCATGTTTTCATTTCTTGGGAATAGAAGTTTCTAATTCTGCTCTTCAAATCTTGAAGGTTTATGGGTTTCTTGTTCTTAATACTTTTTTGGGACTAATAAGGGGTCTCTGCGGGCATTGCAGGTTAGCTTTTCGGAAAGCAGTATTATGAGTAGTTGTGTGAGGCCACTGTTGCAGAGCGAGACAAATCCGGTGGTTCTCCTCCATGGCTTTGACAGGCCTGTATTATGCGTCCGTTGTGATTAGGCTGTATTGTATGCGTAAGCTATTGCTGACTGAACTTATGTATTTCAATCCATCTTATTTCAGCTCTTGTTTAGAATGGAGATACACATACCCTTTGCTGGAGGAGGCTGGGTTGGAAACTTGGGCCGTGGACATTCTTGGCTGGGGATTCTCTGATCTAGGTTTTTCTGTTAGACCTGTCCTCGTTCTTATTGAATTGCAACAAGTTATTTATTATCTCTCCGTACCTTTGAATCATGTAATATGATTTTCCATTTGTCTGCACTTGCATTAGAAAGGCTTCCATCATGTGATGTGACTTCCAAACGTGACCACCTGTATCAGGTATGTTTGCTTCAAGCTTCTTGTACCTGCTTATTGAATTGCAATAACACAGAAAACTTATTCCAATTTCTAAATCCTGAGTAGCGTTAGTTTAAAAATTAGTGGAGAATAACAAACGGTTGATTCCCACATGGTATGTCCCTTCATCATCATCATCGTCATCTAAGCCTTATCTCTGATGCAAGGAGGAGAGGCTTATTTCAAGTTCCACCATGTTTACAGAGAGGCAAATCAGCTTGCTGACTTCCTTGTTATTGTGGCTTATCGGAGATAGCAGCTCACAATTATTCTGAAGGAACTGGAAAGAATTAGACTTGAGGGTCTCTGGGGTCTCACTACCCCAAGGAGTTTCTAGCCCTTGTTTGTACCCAAAAAAAAGGAACCTCTATGGGGTTGGCTATATGAATCCTGTTTCACCATTCCATTCTGTTTAGTGCTAACTACATGGGATGTCCTCTCTATTATACCTGCTAAAAGAAGCAATGCCTATCAGATTTTCTTCTCTTCCTTTTTCTATTACATCATTCTGCTGGTTACTATGCTGATTACAGAGTCCTGTACATGTTCTGTGCAGTTGGCAAGTTACTAGTTACTACCAGTTCCTAGTAACTGCCTATAGTTGATGGTTAGAACTTAGAAGTTTTAGTACAACATTTTTATAAGCAAAGCTTTACTACAACATTGAACAGAAATGTAGAATACTGCAATGCCTCCAGTTTAGTATGCTTCTTCTTCCTGTCCAATCAATTGGAGTCCTCTTGGATGTATCTAGCAAAGAACTGAGTAGATTTTGTTTGAGCGGTATTGGTTGGGCAGGTATAGACATGGCATTCAATCAACTAGATGATGTCACTGTTTGGAAGTTCTTTATTTTCTTTTATCTATAACTTTTCATTGCTCTAAGCACCATTTTTATTTCTCTTTTTTACATTCCATCTGCGTGCAATAGCTTTGGAGGTCCTACATCAAAAAGCCCATGATACTAGTTGGGCCAAGCCTTGGTGCTGCTGTTGCAATTGACATTGCTGTCAATCATCCTGAATCTGTAAGTTTTTCTTTTTTCTTTTTATTTTTCTTGCCCTCTGAATTCATGAGCGTGCTCCATGCATCCATTTTCAGAGAAGTTAAACTACCCTTTGTGTCCCATTTGCCTTTTTTCTTTCTTTTTTTGCTTGAACCCTTATATTGGGGAAAATTCAACTTTAGGGTACTCATTGTTAAATTATATTTTCTGGCCTAGGATTTGACTTTTGATAAATTATCTAATGAAGATCCTTGGACTTAAAATCTGCAATCTTAGGTCCCATGTCATGCGCTTGGGCTTTATAGAAACGTGAACCATAATATCGAACTTGACATTAATAAATCTGAATCATGATATTTGAAAAACAAAAAAGTTTCAAGAACAATTCAGAGCTCTGGTCTGTGAAAATTTGTTTTTCTTCTTTTCCAGATTTTTGAATGCACTGAAGCTGTTTGGTAATTTGAATATTGTACCCTTTCAGAAATGTTTATTTTAATTTTACCCTTTTGAATATCCAATCTGTATTATATTATAATTATATATTTTTGTACAATTGAATACATATTTCTATAGTATTATATTATATTATACTATACTATAATATATATTATGATTATTCTATTTAATATAATAAAAATTATATTATAGAACATATAATGTTTTTTGTATTATAGCATATAAAAGATGTTATGTATTATATGATGTAAATATAATTTTATATAATATAATATTATAACATCGTTATATTTATTTTATATGGATATTTGGAATTATCATTGGACAATATATCCAATTAATAAAATATATGTTTACTGATAAAAAAAAAACTTACTTGGAGGTCAGTCAACCTCTGAAAATTCAAGTGGAATTTCCAGAGGTGTGTTTGGATGTTTTACCAAATGACCACCTAAGTACCTAACCACTGAAAGGTAAAAATTCAGAGTTCAGTGGTCAGTTAAGTGCTACCGAATGCCACTTAAGTAATTTAAGTGATATTATGTTACTCCACTTGGCAGAGTTAATCTAAGGTGATGAGAGTCCAAGAGTGTTAGATCCAAATAATATTCACTCAATTTGAATGTATTGGATTTGATTTCCATGAGCTATATGAACTCATTCCAAATTTCAGCATGGTTGGGTTGGCCTGGATACTAGTTCCTACACCTTGAAAATATCATGCATAATTAGAAACAGAAGTTGGTATTAGTCATTTTTGTGTGTATGTGTGTGTGTGTGTGTGTGTCTATATATATATGGTATGTACATTAGCAGTATTTGTGTTTTATAAAATATGGAGAAGTAATTTTGTACTTTTTGATAGGTAATGTAATTTTGCACTTTGCAGGTACAAAAATTGATTTTGATTGATGCAGGTGTGTATGCAGAAGGCACAGGAAACCTTGCAAAATTACCTAGAACAGTAGCCTATGCTGGGGTAAATTTTCTTTTCCATAATAGATGCAACAAGAAGTTTGTTGCTTTGGTGTTAATCATTCAATGCTTGTTTCTAATTTGACTCACTTCTATTAATTTTATGTGCTTTTGGGTGAAAATTTGATGAAGATGATAATGAAAGTAGCAATAATAGTATTAAGTTTGCTTTAACGCTCCTTGCCTTTGCAAGAACCCTAAAAGATTACCAAAAACATGATGGAGGAGTCACCTAAGGCTGCAAAATGATTCAGAAACAGGTTTGAGAAGAACAATATTTTATGCTCTGCTGTGGAGAAAATTGTTCTTATATTTTCCTGAATATCATCATTGTCTTTAAAGAGCAAATGTTCCATCGTGCTAGGACTGCCTGTAGAGTGTAGACAAACTGTCAAAGTCATCATTGATTCTACGAGCGAAGTTGAGATTGCTTCTATCCAATCTTTCCTCAGTCCTGTTAGTTCTTTCATGACCACTTTGCAGTTTGCACCTGCGTTCACAGTAAATAGTTCTAAGATCTTGATAGTCCTTCATAGAATTAAATAAAAGTGAAGAAAAATTTTGAACAGTTTAACTCTCTATTAGTAGATGAGATAGATGGAATAGGCACAGCAATTAAAAAATAAATAAATAAATAAATAAATAAATAAATAAAGAGGAGTTGGAAATTTGGCATCGTTTCTTCACAATAGAGATTTCTTCCATACCTACCTTGCATATGGAACATAAATCTTCTACAGCACCCAACAAGGCAAAACTCCCGATCTTTAATTCTACGACTTCTTTCTTTGTTATTTAACATTATTGAATTCTTTAATAACTTGAAGTCTTTTGGACCAGGTATCTGTATTGAAGAGCATGCCATTGCGGTTGTATGCAAATCTTTTGGCCTTTAAAAAGATATCATTTGACACCATCTTAGACCAGACAAATGTGAGTATTGCCTATTTTGATAATTTCCATTGGTTGTGGATATTTCTGTTGGTACAATTAGAAAACAAACAATGCTATATTGGACTTCATCAATCTATTTGCATACTCTTGTTTGAAATTGCAAATGTATATTCATATATAATGATATTGTCTACTCTCTTATTTCATCTAGGTGGGCCGTTTACATTGCCTGTTGCCTTGGTGGGAAGATGCTACTGTTGATTTTATGATTAGCGGGGGCTATAATGTTAGTAGGCTGATAGATCAGGTAAGTGCAAAATAGAAAATGCTAATTTGTAAGCATTTTTAGATCGTCAAATTGTTCTACATTGTTATGGGAAAAGAGGGACAATTATGCTAGATGTGAAAGAAGTTGTTACTTCCTTAACTCTGTGATACATTTTTCTTTTTTTGTTAACTGAAATTTGCACTAAAATATCAACAGAAATGTACCTAAGTTACATGTGCCCCTTTGGAAGGATACATGACCGTACCCCTTGCCAAAATGACTTCTTACATTACAACTTAGCCCAATATAATTAACCTATATTTACCCATTGAATTTTCACCTGAATATTCATGGTCAGCCACTTAAACTTCTTAAGTTCATTACTGTAGGCCCATACTGCTTTTTTATCATTCTTTAACCACCCTATCACCACCTTAGATATTCCCCTTCATTTAAGTCTCTTGCCAACTGCATACTTAAAAGACTCCTTCCACCCCCGAAGGCCCCAGGTTTCCAAACTGCTCCCATCAAAATTAAACTTGATGAAGTCTTTTTCTGGTGGTGTCCATGATCTTTGGGTCACCTTCTTCTTGGAAGAGGATGCAGCCATTCTCCCCACTTCCTCATTATATCATCAAACAGAAAGGAGAGAAAGCATCCAATAATTTAATGCAGTGTGCTACCTTGGCTGTAATACACTCAACCAAAGCCTCCTTGATGTAGGACCAGCTCAGTTTTAGTCCTTAGAGAATGTTGAATGGTCTTCTTGATCAGAGTTTTATGGCTGTTAATGGCTGTAACAACTTCTTGAAGGAATAAGTGAGAAAATAGAGAGAGAAAGAAGAGAAAAAATACCTGGAATCACTCACAGGGTGCCTAGAATCACTCTAGGGCATGGGAATCACTCATCATAGCTAGAGGTGTAAAACGGGTCGCATCGTGCCGGGCTGGGCCACAGGCCGGGCCTTGGGCATGGGCCAAACCGGGCCAAACTTTTTTTTTTTTGTTTTTTTGATTTTTTTTTATTTCTTTGATAAGTGAAACTAAAATATTTAACTTTCCTTTGGCCTTTGGGAACTATTTGAAAAAATAAGAAATCTAACAAATAAATGAAAAAATACTTAACTAAATAAGAAGTCAAAGAGACAAAGACTCAAAGTGAATAACAAATTGGAAGAAAAATGGGAATTTTATTTCATTTAAATTTGAATGATACAAAGCATATAATGGTTGGATGAATGAAATATGAAAATTGGAAAATGGAATAAGTTAATAAAATATAAAAAAATACAATATAGTTACAAATTGATAATAAAAAATTACGTTATTAAAAAATATCAAATAAATTATATAAAATTAAAACAAAATTTACAATAATTTGAAAAAAAAGCTATACAACTATTGAGTATACAAAAAATATTGACTTCATCATTTTCTCCTATTGTTCTTGACTTTGATCATCTGCTTCAGGTGAAACATTAGGTGTAGTGCCATGCCCTCCTTTGTCTTGTAATCTATTTTCAGCATCCATCCAATCTTTAAAGCAGATGCACATCTCTAGACTTTCATCATTCATACAGCTTCTCTTGTCGTCCAACACCCTAGCACCTGCACTAAAATAAGACTCCGATGGAATTATAGACACTAGAGGGGTTAGTAGATCACGTGCCAAGGCGGCAAGAACTGGATAGTTTTTTGCATGTTCAGTCCACCAGGCTAAAATATGAAAATTATTTGTTCCCTCCGCGATAAAGGAAGAACCATCTAAAGTAGAAAATTTTGCTTGTAAATAAAAATTAAGTTCAGTAAATGACCTTGTTGCCGAAACAGTGGATTTCTGCCTCTTATTAAATAAAAAAGTTTTTCTCTTCCACAACTGAACTCAAGTTCAGAAGTGAAAGATGCAGCTGTACAAGTTGTAGAATTTTTATTATTCCCTGTTACTTCAGATTCATATAAACTATACATTTCAAATAATAAACTATTATTTTTCTTTTTTATTTCAAATTTCAATATTCATATTTTCACAATATGTTTCAAGTAAAATATCTAAACCATCTTTCCTAATCATAGGATCTAATATTGTAGCTAAGCAATAAAGAGGAGAAATGTTCTCCCAATATTTTTTTAAATTTATTTTCCATTATTTCAACAATACTTTTAAATTGTGGATTCTTTCTATATTTTGCAAAACAATCATTGATCATCATTAATTGATAAGCTAAATTACAACTATTTGGATAATAAATACCCGATAATTCATTAGTTGCACCATAAAAATGTTTTAAAAAAATCTCTTATACAAATTGCCATTTCCTAGTCTTCCTCAAATATAATATTAGTAGGCATTTTTGCATTATAAAAATCACTAAGAATTTGTTTGTGAGAAGTACAAGTTTCTAACATAGCATAGGTAGAATTCTATCTATGTTTAACATCTTATATAAAATGCTTATATTTTAAACCATAATTTTGACATAAATATTTAAGTTATTGTTTTCTTGCTACAAAACTTTTAATATATATAATACAATTTCAAATTTTAGAAATATGAGTAAAAATAATATTTAACGCATCCCGAATACATAAATTTATGATGTGACATGCACATCTGATATGAAATAATTTACCATTTAAACATGATTTTAATTGAGATTTTAAAATATTTATTACTGAATCATTATTACTAGCATTATCAAAACTAATAGAAAATAATTTATTGCCAATTCCATAAGCATGTAAAGTATTTAAAATACTTGCAGCAATAGTTGGGCCAGTATGTGGCCATTCAAGCCTAGTAAAACTTAAAATTCTTTTATTTAAAAGCCAATTTTCATCAATAAAATGACCGGTAACACAAATATAACTTATGTTAAATTTAGAAGTCCAAATATCAAAAGTAATTGCAACTTTAGAATTAAGATTTGATAACATATAAATTAAATTTTGTTTATATGAATAAAAAATTTTTAAAACATCTGATATAAATTGTGGATTTACAAAATTACGTAACCATTTTTCAAGTTTAGTATTTTAGCTAACAAAAATGGTTGTTCAACATGTACAATGTATTTTGCTAATTCTTGCCTCTTTTTTTCTTAAGAATATTTAAAAGTACCAAACCCCCCCGCCCAATTTGTGTTTGTGTTTGTGTTGTTTCTCATGGATGAGCAAATGTCTGCTCAAATGGCCAATACCACCCTTTCTACAATAGCTAAACCCTTTCCTACATTTTTGGCAAACAACTCTTTTTCCCTTCCCCTGAACCTCCTCTAATTTTAATATTTTCCAAACCGGTCTAATCAACTTAGAGGCCTTTTTCTTTCCCCTAGTACCAATATTAATGGTGAAAGTTCCGTCAATGTCAATAGCATCCATATCGGTGCTAACACTACCATGCTGCGATTGAATATCGTCGGCATTGAACATGTTGGGGAATTGGTTTTGGGAGAAGCCGACCATTTTTTTTAAATTCTAAAAAAAATAAAAATTAATTTATTTACACTTACCCGGATTGCCGGTTCGGCATCCCAATTTGATTTCAACAGTTGAACATAGTTGTCAAGGTGATGCCTAGGCGACAAAGTGCCCTTTGAGGCTCGCCTCGCCTAATCACCAAGCAGTTTGGTACTATGTATTATAAAGTACTTTTTTATTCTTTATTTTTTGACATTATAATTATAAAATAGGCATTATTAAGCTAAAATATTCATTTTGTGTGTTTATATACTAATTTCTTTTTATTATTTTCTTATTTGTTAGGGTTTAATCAATACAAGCACTTCTAAATGCTGTATTGAACCCTCAAAGGCTTTAAAACCTGAACCAATAAGTAAGGAAGAACTTAAAATTTTGTCTAATCAACACATTTTCTACTACTACTTTTTTTCTTCTTTTCCTATAACAAAAATAAGGGTTCAACCCTTATATTTTGTTGAATGTTCTTTTCCTTCTTTTTCTTCTTCTCATTAATATGTTGATTTTCTTTACTTTAACATGAACTCTATACTTTTCTTATGAAAATTATGAATAATTATTAAGGAAATATGGTTATGGTACCTAGGGAACTACCCTAGGATCTATGTTTTCTACATAAAAGAAATCCATCGCCTAGGCGAGTAGGCGAGTAGGCGCTCCCCTGTCACCTAGCCTCACCTTGGTGCCTTGAAAACTATGCGGTTGAAGCCTTTCAACTCCAAGAATCCAAGCCTCATAAATTGCTAACTTGAGATACTTGAGCTGTTGAGCAAGTCTTCTTCTTGTTGAAAGTTCAATAAAGTTGAGAATTGGAGAATCAGAGAATGTATGAGAGGTTGAGATATTGAGACTTGAGAGAGTATGAGAACTAGAGAAGAGATTAAGAGAATTGTTGAATTGGTGTGATGAGAATGGTGGAGGATAGGGCTATTTATAGGAATTGAAAATAATTCAATTGCCTAAAATACCCTAAAAACTAGTCATTTTTTAGTTGTTGGGAGGGGTATTTTGGTCATTGTAAAGTTATTTATCATTTTACCCATAATGCCCCCTAAACTAGCTATTATATAGCTGTTGGGGGGCATCTGTCTCATTCTTTCTCCCCCCAAAACCAAAATACATAAATACCCTTATTTATAGCTGTTGGGGGTATTTTTGTAAAAAACCCCCAAAAAGCTGAAACTAGCCGTTGGGGACCCCCAATGGCTAGTTCATCAGGTGGGTCGAGCGTAGCCCGCACGGCCCACGTGCCTCCGTGCCGTGCCGGCCCAAATTCGGGCCGGGCTGCGAGCGACTCGGCCCGATTTACACCTCTAACCATAGCTAGCATAAGTTGATGAAAACTCAATAAACTTCATTGCCTTTGTGTAAAACGTCCATACATATTTATAGACTATAACTTGTAATAATTCTAGGAGTCAAACTGTTAGACTCATAATCGTCTTAGGAGTCAAACTGTTAGACTCAATAATCCTAGTAGGACTCAAACTAATCTGTCATATCCTATTTCAATTTAAAGAAGATTCAATAACTTTAATCCTATTTATGCAATGACTCTAAAATTTTAAACACAAGCAAACTATAACTAGACAATCAAACCCTATTATTTGACCCCACAGAAAATTGCAAAAATGACAAAAATACCCCTATTGTTCAAAAATACAGAAATACATACAATATCATAAAATTTCAATTTTGACTCTTCAGCGCCTGCATCACTCCTGTATGGTACTTTCACATGTGTAGGAGGATGCTTGATGTGCCGTTGAGGAAATCTAAATCATAATTCATGAATAGCTAATCTGACATGATTTTGATCATCTCCCCTATAGATTTTTGGTCTTTCCTTGCACTGTCACCATGCTCTGAATCTCATCATATGTTGGGTGAAATTTTGGCTGAAGAGGTCCTAGGTTGGACTAGTAAGATGGTTCATGGAACATGCATTCCTGCCGTCTCTTGATGGCTTTAGCATCCTATTTATAGGGAATGAAGTTTTAGCCAAATTGGAGATATCAGAGAGGAAGTACTTGAGAGTGGAAATAAAGAAACTTGAAGGTGTCTTATGAAATACATAAAAAAGAAAAGAAAAAAACTAGACCTCTTGTTTCTTGATCGGAGAAAGAGAAGAAGCTATAATCTCTTCCTAGATGGTGTGGATGGTTTGCTGATCCACTGGGAATCACATAGACTGGTGCACCCTGATTAGATGCTGAGCCACTGCCTTTTTCCATATTTTATCTGCCTCTAGCCTCCAGAAAGACAAGAGGTTGAATTTGGTTTGAGTTTTTCACTGAAAACAAGCTGGCCATGTCCAATAAACTTGTACTGTCTTGGCCAATGACAGGGGCTAGGCTTGTTTTATCTCAACCAGTATAAAACTATCTTCAGCTGCCTATGGAAAATCATGGTCTCATCTGGGCTTAAGTTTTTCACTAAAAGATAAGATTTAGAAATGCCCGAATCAAATTTTCTCACTCAAAATGTTGGTCTTACACCTCGTTTTGGCTTAGAAGAGGCTGGAATGAATTCCAGACAGACCTCCAGACCTGATCACGGTGCTGCCTCACTAAACAGTTATTTTCCCTATCCCACCTAGAAAATCTCCTTGGCTATAAATGGACCTGATTGTTGACACCAAACCTCTAATTCTCTGGTGTGAGTTCTTTGAATGTCTGCTGGATGCAACCAGGTGAACTTTGGTGGATTTTATGGATGTCTGCTGCATATGTTAAAATCAGTGTTACATGGACATGGATACAGGAATCAGAATCTGACACTCGTTGAGGAATCTGACTCAGTCAGATGAAGAAACAAGGACCTGGAGGCATGTCCATAGAAAAGTGTAAACTATTAAAATAGTCCTTTTTTTTATATTCAGCCCATGTTTTATTGAATTTTTAACATTATAAGCTTACAGAAAGAACAACTAAAATTTTTTTATCACTTGATAATATTCTATAGCAAAATGACGTTCATTGTGTACTATAATTGTTCATTTATGTTAAATAAGCAAAGAGAAAAGGAAAATTGTCACATCAAAGTGTCCTTCAACAATCCATGGAGTACCAGAGTTTAATGCATGTCCAACATGGCACTTCATCCATTTAGGAGAGAGTCCATGCAACACTGGTTGGGATGATAAGAAATTATGTTCTTATTTGGGGTTGAACCATCTTCAAAAAGATGATTTTAAAGTAAATCAGGCCATCTCCTCTGGTTAGTGTTTTGCTTTTATTCCTTTGGTAATGGTGTTATACAGGTAAATCAGAAGACACTTATCATCTGGGGTGAGGATGACAAGATTTTCAGCAGCGAGTTTGCAGTGGTCAGTTCCTTTATTGGCATGTTGTGCATCAATTGTTAACTGGTGTCTTTAGTCAAGTCTGCCAAAGCACAACTAGGGGTGCATGGGCGGGCTCAGGTTGGGATTTTGTCAAAATTTGAATGGGCCCAGCCCCAACCCCCAAGCCCGAAACAGTGTAAAATGCTAACTCAGGCCAACCTGACTTGAACGCTCCATTGCATGTCTCTGCATTGAAAGCAACAAGTAGGGGGAAAAAGGGCTCCCCCCTACATTGTCCCATTGCATCTCTCTCTCTCTCTCTCTTTCTCTCTCTTTGAATGGGCCCAGCCCCAACCCCCAAGCCCGAAACAGTGTAAAATGCTAACTCAAGCCAACCTGACTTGCACCCCTGAGCACAACCCCCCTCTACACCCAGAAAAGAGTGAAAAAAAAAGTTTGAACGCTCCATTGCATGTCTCTGCATTGAAAGCAACAAGTAGGGGGAAAAAAGGCTCCCCCCTACATTGTCCCATTGCATATCTCTCTCTCTCTGTCTCACACACACAACTGATAGGGGATATTAATTTTATGTTATCTGCAGAGACTACATCATCAACTTCCGAATGCAATTATCCATCAACTATCGGATTGTGGTCATCTCCCTCATGTGGACAGGCCAAACTCTGTTGCCAAATTAATTGTAGATTTTGTTCAAGCCGGTCATTGTTAAGCCTGCTCATTGGACCTGGCTTATGTAAGTTGTGTTTGGAAATGCCCCCACTGTTTTGGTGATACCATTGCTTAATACTGGAGTCATCTGACGTTTTAATGGCAACAGCTTGCTGAGGCTATCGCGAATATTTGGTGTCAAATTCCAAAACTTTTTCATGGCAACAGCGTGCTCTAGTGGGTTCAACTGCAACGAAGGATCTCATTGCACATCTACAATGTTCTCATGAAAGATGGTCTAACCAGAGCTCCTAGAAACCATAAATTGGATGTGGTATGGTCAGATGCACTTAGACTTGCAAATTATTCCTGACAGTGGAGATTCTCGTGGCTAATCGATTTGAAGTCTTTTTAAATTAATATGTTTTACTACCAAGAATTAAACTTGGTGAAATGGGATGCACAAACTGGTTTTAATGGAGTTATAATGGTCTATAAATGGTTTTTTCGGTTCTGTGTTCGTAGTTCTGTGTCTGTGCGCACCCTGCAGAATTCAGTTGCCTGGCTGGGCCAATATTGTCAGACTGAGTTTGGATCTGCTGACCACAATACATTGCTGGAGACGTTCACCCAACCGCACATCAGGAACATCGGTTGTAATTTTCATTGCCGATATTCTTAATGTGTGGCTGGGTGAGTGAATGTGACCAGCAATGTGCTGTGGTCAGTAGATCCAATGTCAGACTCGGTTCCTCTCCCCAACCTCAATTCGTGGAAAAGTTTATGCCAGAAACATATTCATGGTGTTTGGTCTGGTTTACGTTTATTCATTTAACATTTTGTACTTGTGTGATTGCAAAACTGAGAAACACATTTAATAAGAGCGTTTATGATACATAGGCATCATTAGGCATCACATCAGCAAAATGCCAATAAACGCTTACCCGTTTCAGAAAGCTCAAAAAATGAAGCTTCCTGAAATGGGAGTCATCAATTCATTCGTGGAAAAGTTTATGTAGAAACATATTCATGGTGTTTGGTCTGGTTTACATTTATTCGTTAAACATTTTGTACTTGTGTGACTGCAAAATCGAGAAACATATTTAATAAGAGCTTTTATGACACAGGCGCCATTAGGCATCACATCAGCAAAATGCCAATAAACGCTTACCCATTTTAGAAAGTTCCAAAATGAAGTTTTCTGAAACGGGAGAGATGTACAGATCGGTACACACAAATGCAATTAATGAAGCATTTGCTTATGGGGCGCATATGTGGTACCGTCAATAAACATTTACTCAATAAACATAAACGGAACCAAACATATACATTAATGTGTAAAATAAGTGATCGCATTGACTCCCTATGGACTGCACTCAACATGTTTCTCACAGCATATCCTAATTGTGCATTGGGAATATCTCCCCATAACAACTATGGGAGATGTTTCCAATGCATGATGAGATGCGCTGTGGGGTATATGTATCTCCCCTTGACAAGTATGCAATAGACACTGAAATATGCTCTGTAAGGCGGGGAGCTAATAGGCTCATATATTTATCCTATTATATGTTAAAACTTTGAACAATAAACATTTGTTATATAATTCAAACATGAGCCATGTAGCAGATACGAACTAGGGTCTTGATTTACTCTTCACACCAACCTCACAATACATCTCAGTTTATTCATAGAAAGATATTCCCTCCCAATACATGGTCGGATGTTTGTGAGGTTGGTATGAAGCGTGCTCTATGAGAAGCAAATCCTGATTCTATGTACTGTGAGATAAACACGTGGTCAATCCAATGGGTAACCTATCTACTGGACAGTCTGGATCAGCCAGAAGATCCCTTCATGTGAGAGTAGGTTGGTTGGTATAGCATGATCCAGACTCTTAAGTGAGGCACTCCCTCATGGCTCAGGCCTTTCTTTCGGTATCGGACTAGTCTGTTTAGTGGGTCAGAAGTTGGAAGGAATATGGGGAATTGGGATATGCTCCCAAAAATATGCATTCCAACACACGGCAATGATGGCTGGTTGGTTGGGGGACATTGTTGATACCGTGTGCTGCTGCTGATCCGAACTCAAGACTGACTCACCATGTCCAAGATATGCAATGTCAGGTGAGTTCAGATCTGCTTCACACATCAACCTTACAATGAACATCTTCCCTATTTTGTGTTGTTATTGATGAGATGCTTCCAATACACGTTGGGATAGGGCTGTGAGGTGCATTTTATAAGAAGCAAATCCCAATTCATACCGGATCATGTTAAAAGTGTTTTTATTCGGAACAGATCCAGCCTCGGACATGGGGTGGGGACAGACATGGCGCACATAAAGCCTACTAGCCATATCCATAAAGGCTACTATCCATATCAAACGGGACTTGCAAATATGCAAATTTGATCCCACACCTGACACCTCTACTGTGTAACGGATGCCGTGCAACTCAAAGTTCACAATATCAATAAATATATAATTTTATGTTAAATTTGTATACATTTCTAAATTTAGTTTTTTTTGTTAAAACTAGCAAGATGAGTTTATTAAAAGAAAACAGCCACAAAGTACAAAAAATCACTGTTAAGGTCTAATTAAGTATTGGTTGGCCAGATCTTGTATCCACCTAGGTGGATCTTGGACAAACAACCTAGACTCTTTTAAACCTTTCTTGGCTAGTATGTGAGCAGCAACATTACAAGATCTATTTATATAATTAAAAGAAATTGCTAGATCTTCAGTCAGTAACTTAATGTCCAAGCATAGAAAGTTTGCATTCGAGACCAAGTCTAAGTTTCCCGTCTTTAGAGCCTGCACCAGATTTTGATAGTCCGATTCCACTTCTATATCTTCCTCCTTGTACATACTCAAAACCTCCAGACTGTTGAGGATCGCCATTGCTTCAGCTTGAATGGGAGACGATGCTATTGATTTGCCAAAAACTGCAGCTATAACTGTACCAATATCATTCCTTAGAACTGCACCAAAACCTGAACTGCTAGGACACAAAAAACTCTCATCGACATTCATCTTGAGCCTCCCTGTTTCTGGTGCTATCCAAAAAGAAGATTTCCTATCACTCATGTTTGGATGTTGTGGTGAAGAATCTTGCAATCCTACTTTGGAAGTCATCACTCTCTCCCTCCACATCCTTTAAGCAGTTGCAAGTGTAACTCTGGGAATTGGGTTAGTATTCTCAAATATTTTACTGTTCCTAGCTTTCCAGATATTCCATAATAACAGAAATGAGAAAGCAATTATTTCATCTTTTCTGTCTCTGTCTGTTAAGCATAAATCTACCCAAGTTGCTAACCAACAATTGAAGGATATGCTTGACTCACCTCTTACACCCATAAAACTTAGGTGAGAGCCAAACCAGGCAATTTTTGCATGTTCACATTCAAAAAGATAGTGCATTATATTTTCAACCTGTTGATTACATATTGGACACATGCAATCATTCGAGAGTTTTCTTCTATAAAGGTTTTCTCTCACTGCTAGGGCATTTTGAGAACATTTCCAAATAAAGTTTTTTATTTTTGGGTCGATATTTGCTTTCCAGATTTCAACCCACGTTTTCTTCCCCATATTTATTGCATTAAGTGTGGCTGATGTCCCATCGGCTGGATTTCTATTTTGTGAGACTCGGTAGTACCCAGTTTTAACTATGTAAAACCCTTTTGGATTAAAAGTCCATCTCAGCTTATCCTCCCAATCTCCCTTAGCTAAGTTTTATACTCATAATATTTTTAGCAATTTCCTCCCCGAAATTTTCCTCTACCACTTGTATTCCAATGTCTACCCTCCTCCATCATGAGATCCTTTACCCAAGTCAACTCTGGATTATTCATTTTGTGCCCTATAATTTTATATGACTCGACCTGTTTTAACCAAGGGTCATTCCATATCCTAACTTTTGTACTAGACTTAACAGCCCAACAGGCCCCCTTCTGAATGACCTCTCTAACTACTACCAAACTTTGCCAACCCCAGGAACCTCTAGCAGGCAGATTGGTAATCATAAAATTTCTCCCCTTGATGTATTTGGCTTTGATATTCTTAATCCAAAGATTATTTTCTTCAATACATAATCTCCAAGATTGCTTTGCTAGCAATGCCAGATTAAAATTATAAGGGTCTCTAAATCCCAACCCTCCTGCACATTTATTTTTGTTGAGAACCTCCCACCTAACCCAGTGTGTTTTCTTCTATTCCTTTGATCCCCCCCACCAAAACCTAATTTGGATTTTCCTGAATTCATTAGTTAAAGCCTAACGAAAAATTATGTTAATACTTGTAAAAATGTGTAATAAATAAATGTCTTACAAATTAAGGGTTTGTTTGGTTTGCAGCCAAAATAGGAATCGAAATCGGAATTGGAATAGTCCATTCCCATATAGTCTGTTTGGTTCAGAGAGTGGGAATTAGAATTAACAGGAATGGGATTCCGATTCCATCCAAAATTGGAATCGAAATAGCCCATTCCGATTCCAATTCCAGACCCCTATTCTCATGAACCAAAGAGGGCCTCAGTTCATTTGATTTGTGAGTCTTTTTCGATTCTTAGTTTAAAATTCTAAATTATAAATTTATAAAGTCGATTTACTGTTATTGTGTTGTATATCAATTTTGGAGGCATTATGCATATTATTTTATAATAGTTTTCATGTGGCTTTCAAAAAAAAAATAATAGTTTTCATGTGAATTTTGATTCAAGTATGTTTGGGGTTCAAATATAAACTACAATTTCTTTAATGTGCAAAATATTGCGTTTGTTTTGATACAAAATAAATAAAGAAATTTCTCTCAATTTTTTGTTTCTCTCTTATTTTCTATCATTTCAAACACAACACTAACTTGTATGTTTCTTGTGTATTTTTACCTTGTTTATAGCCAATTGAGCTGTAGAATGTTATTGATGTATTTTGTAATAGTTGCGTGGATTTCCCTACTGTATTCATGCATATTTAAATATTGTATTTGATCTACCAAAAACAAGAGAGAAAGAAAAAAATGGGAGGAAGTCCTTATTTCTTGAAGATTTTATCGAAGTCTTAAGAAATTCTAAACTTTTTATTTCTTTTTAATCTACAATTTAAATATATTTATAATTGATGAGGGCAGATTTGGCCCTCCAGTGAAATTGCGACACGTGGCACCTCGTGACAACTAGGTGACACCTAGGCAACAACTTACCAAGTTGGTGTCCCACCGGGGCACCGGCCTGGCCGGCCTGGCGAGGCCTAGCGCGCGGCTTGCATGCGTCCTACGCACTGCCTGCACGCGGCCTGTGCACTGCCTGGTGCGGCCTGCGCGACCTGGCCGACCTGGCAACCCATAAGACGCCCACCGATGGACTATAACGGCATGCATACCCCACGAGCTCGGTAGCTCACCAAGGAGCTCGCCAAGGAGCTCGGTAGCACACCAAGGAGCTCGCCAAGGAGCTCGGTAGCTCACCAAAGAGCTCGCTAAGGAGCTAGGCAGCTCCAAGGAGCTCGCCACCAAGGAGCCAGGCAGCTCGGCAGAGCTCGCCACAAGCAGCTCGGCATAGCCCAAGGAGCTCGACATAGCTCCCCCGGGCAGCCTGCCACTTGTAGGGTAGCTCGGTACAAAAGAGTAGTTTGGCGTATCGCAGGAAGATCTCCTGCCAGACAACTTGGCCCAGACACCGACCCGCCAACTGACACAGGCGCCGACCTGGCCGCCTGACACAAGCGCGAGCCTGACAACCTCGAGGAGTTCACCACCGTACCCCAGTTCTGACGGGATGTGACGAGTCTTACCGTTTGAAGGCTTTTCACCCACCTAACCCGCCAGGACACCACTATATAAGGACTCCGACCCCCAAAGCCAAAGGGGGAGATGAAAAAGGATGGTAACCCCTGCTCTCTAGCTCTCTCATTTCTCTCCAAGCTCTCTGTAATCAGAATGCTAATTTAGGCATCGGAGAGCCCCCGTTGGGTAAACACCCCCGGGTCCTCTGATTCAGTTCTCACAGGTCCCTCAGCTCCCGCCGTCTACAAAGGAGAAGAGATCACCTCATGCAGAGGGCAGTCGGGTTGCACTACACCAGGGAGCTCCACCATCCTCTGAGTTGCAGGCCGCCTAGGAGCAGGTCAAATGACGAGTCCACCAAGGTAGCTCACCATCAGGGAGCTTGGCATAGCTCTCCCCCAGGCAGTTCGCCATCAGGGAGCTCGACATAGCTCTGAGTTGCAGGCCGCCTAGGAGCAGGTCAAATGACGAGTCCACCAAGGTAGCTCACCATCAGGGAGCTTGGCATAGCTCTCCCCCAGGCAGTTCGCCATCAGGGAGCTCGACATAGCTCGGGCAGCTCGGCATAGCTCTTCCCCGGGCAGTTCGCCACCAGGGAGCTCGTCACCAGGTAGTTCTCCACTAGGGAGTTCGCCACCAAGTAGTTCTCCACCAGGGAGCTCGCTACCAGGCAGTTCTCCACCAGGGAGTTCGCCATCAAGTAGCTCGTCACCAAGTAGCTCTCCACCAGGGAGCTCGCCACCACGTAGTTCTCCACCAGGGAGTTCGCCACCAAGTAGCTCATCACCAAGGCACTTCACCACCAGGTCAAATAACGAGGTAGTTAGCCAAAAAAAATTTATACATCACAAAAATTGGTACGTGACCAGAAATGGTTACATCAATAATATATAAAGCAAATACTTGTATTGGGTTCCTTGAAGGTCATAAAAATTAGACCCAAATATCATGTATAATATATATAATTAATATTTAGTTGTACATGTGCATATCACAATTAAATGTTGGTTTCCCCACTCAATTGTGACGCCAATAATTTAAATCTTGTGCCTACTTTGGTTAATTATTTTTCTTTCTTTCTTTTCCCAACTAGGCATGACCCCCGTACTCAGTACTGGGCCACTAATAAGAACTATTTTAAAATTTCAAATTTTTTAAAATCATTTATATTAAAATTTAGGTTAGGTTTTTCATTTGTTGTTTTGATAGATTTTTATTTGATTTAAGAGACTTAAGTTATGGGGTAGTCAAACATATGTATCATTTTGGTTTTTAATTTTTTTTTTGTTTCTTGTAATAATATTATTTTATTTTAGTTTTTTAGAAGATTTTATTTGAGTTTCACTATTTGTATAATAATTATATTTATATTTGAAATTAAAATAAAACTACTTTTGAAATTGCGTACTGAAGTGGTTGGGTAACTACTACATTTCCTGCATTTTTTAGGAATGGATTAGAATGGGAGCTTCCCACTTCTCATGTATTTTTAAAGAACTATTATTGAATGTATAACACTTGTCTTAGAGTGTCACATGTCTGAGTTCAAAATTTTAAATGTAGTTAAAAGCAATTTATGTATATAAGGAGTGGGTTTTCTCTTTGAAAATATGAATAACCAACTTCTGAGATGCTTTTTCTAGAAAATCAAAATTGCCACGTGTCTAAATGGTAGGGGCTATGATTTGAAGACATTCCTTTAGTATATATATATATTAGATTATATTACATTCGCATCTGGATAAAATAGAGAGAAAAAATTGAAAATAAAATAATTTTCTAGGTTGAAAAGGAAAACCAAACCAAATAGGTCTATTTTCTTTTTCATCTCTACTATCCTCTCTCTTAAAATATTAGGGAAAAAACAATGGAAAAAATGAGGATTGAGAAAACCTAAAGAAAGCTCTCCTCTGTTTTGCTTTCTTTCTTCAGTTCTCTATTTCTCTCCACTTTCGATCATTAGCAGGTTTTTCACGGGGCGCTAGCGTCACGGATCAAAATTGAAGCACCCAAGAATCAAGACGTACCTAATCCTACCGTTAATCATCATTTACCATTGAATTTATTAATAAAAAACGTGGGCCAATTGCGGACATCTATTGACCTTTTTTATTGAGATCACATTGGCGCCACTGGCACCCCACAGCACATCTAAAACCGTAAATCAAAAACATTTTGGGAGATGTTTTTAATACACGGTCAGATGCAGGTAGGAGTTTGGCTTCTGTGAGGGCAACTTAGTGTTCGCACCGTTCGAGCAGCACCTTACAACCTTGCATTGAAATATCTCTCATGAAATCACAATAAGTAGAGATATTCCGAAGGCAAGGCTGTAAGGACTGTTGGAACGGGCTTTTGCCCTGATCTGATAGAAGCCGGACTCTGCATGTAGGGCGCGTTCTAGGTCGCATATGTGAATTATTTTTTCTTTATTGCCATCTTCTGCTCACATTTTCCAAAGTCCACACTAGCCGCGATTCAGAAAAGGGAGGGTTGAAATTTAAAACCAACTATGGTCATGCACTCTCAACACATTGCACCGCATCCACGCTACGTGAGCTACTTTGTCAACAAATCCGGCCTCAAATGAATCGTCACAATTAAGGATGTTAGTTCTTCTTTAATACTCTCCCACAAATGGAGAGATCTGCTCTCTCACGAATCACGATTCTTTTGCACGTGTCCATGTTAGGTGGTGTAATTGCAAAAATATCCTCGTATAAAGACACAAACGCCTGAGCTGCGCTGCCTAAGCACATCTCAAAACATATGGAGAACATCTCATCCTTTTCGTATTATGCAGTGAAATACACGACGGAATAGTATGTTGTGGGGACTGGCGAGACGGAGTAGGCTTACCTTCCTAATCTCATTTATTCTTGTGGCAGAGATCCCGAGTCCTTTTGACGACAAATTGACAATATTTAAATAGATCCAATCGTCGAAATGGCCAAGACATGTGCACCACGTGGCTGCACCGTTGATCGTGATAAATAAATAAATGAACATGATCAGATCATTAACGCAGTCCACCACGGACACCAAAGCACCAATCAACAATAAATGAGCATCTGCCTACGTAGTTAAAAAGACAACCTGAAACGACGGCCTCCCTCATTCCAAGGGGACCTACTTTCATTCCGGGTCCCAGTTTCATAGTAATGTGCGATATCAGATCTTGTTGCATGGGTGTTGGAACATATTCTGATGGCAGGAGATCCCAATTCCTCGGTTGCGATATAACCACAGCCACGTAGATGATTAGAATGCCACATCAATGGCCAACTATACGCTTGTGGGGATTGACTATATTATACTGCAATAATGTACTCTTGGGAACCAAATGCGTTGGACTGATCTGAGTACTGGGATTGGGAGAATATAATCAGGTTCATGAATTCATCGGATGAAGAGCACAAGGGCCCGTTGAAGGAATAAGAATTACTTGATTGTTCTCGCTTTGCATTCAATCCAGCGGTCATAAAATAGCAGATAAATCTACCTTTGTGCTGCACAGATCATCTATTTTTGTCCCACAAGAAAAGAAATGCCTTTTTTTTTTCTCACTAGAAAGAAGGATTAAGTACCAAATTCTCACTAAATTTATAATAATAATAATATAAAATACTGTGTCTCTCTACATATACAAAAGGAGAAAAGGAGGAAGGTAGTACTAAATTATGTTCCATCATCACCTAAAAGGAATCCAAAATCCAGCTTTTTCCACCAAGGAAAAAACAAAAGCTAGTGGGAAATGTACCCTAGATGATTCCCCCTCTCGACAATCCAAAGAACCACACATGTCTATCATCTGGTCGTGGCAAAATCTCGTCCACACACAACTGAAGCTCCACCGTCTCATATGTGGCCCCCCAAGTCCAAACCCTATCACTACCACCCACGGCAGCCACCACTTCTCCTGCCGTCGCTTGCCTCAAGCCCACAAGAAAAGCATGCCGGAAACCCAGACGACGGCCGGAAGCAGGGAAAAGAAGTTCTTTTGAAGTATGAGACTGAGAGCAGATGCGTCACTGGTGTCGGTAATGCCAGTTCCAGATGGGCCTAAACCTGTAACCCCCCCTCCTATTACTCCAGTTGTAGGAGTCAGAGTTGAAGAAGGTGTGGTTGTAGATGGAGTTGTGGTTGATGGTGTTGTAGACGGAGTTGTGGTCGAGGGTGTTGTAGACGGAGTTGTGGTCGAGGGTGTTGTAGACGGTGTTCCTGCAACACTGAGGATGAAAGAACAAAAAAATGCTGTTAAGATTTAATTCAGGAGATAGAAATCCAGAGCAAATAGTAACACTATAAAAACACAAAAGCATCCACGGCAACAAATTGAAAGACAAAAAATACGTCAACATTGTGAAAATTGTACATAATATGAGTGAGAACTGAGAAAGAACTCAAACAAGCTTAATACTGTGATCTAGCCTATTTTCTTGTATAACCCAGTTGAAATCTGACGTTGTGAACCCGAGTTATTTTCCATGCACAAACCCCCTTCAAATCTAAGCAATCATGTCAGGGTTGTAGTATATGTGAAGGGATTCTCTTGTGGGGATGTCAGCCTGGAAAATTAATTGCAGAAAGGGTTTCTCTTGTGGGTATGCCAGAGGAGAAAGGAGAGCATCAGATTCTACTAAGATGTAAAATTTTGCAAGCAAATAGATGCAGACAGATAGCGTCACAAAAGTTTATGCTTTACATATGATCAAAAAGGCTTTCCGGCAGAAATAAAGAAATATTTCTCAACATTGTAAAATTAGTTTTTCCGGGGCATGAACCAAATCCCACAACTACGCCCAATAAAAAAAAAAAAATAGCACTATCATTACACTCAAGTCCAAGAAATAATTGCAACCAATAATAAAATGTCAACAATTTACAGGTGAGAAATCAATGTCACACCAATCTCATTTTCAACCTACCAGAGAAAAAAAAATCAATTGGGAGAGAGAGAAAGAGAGCGCTAAATACCTTGGAGTTGCGGGATAAACACAACCATTACCGGTGCCTGAAATCACCCAGGAAACAAAGAAGCACAAAAAATGTTAACAATTTGATCATTTTATTTTATTTTTAAACTATTAAAGTAGGAGGCCTTACTTGGGTCAGTTGTAGAAACTGTGGCTGTGCCTGAAAAGTCACAAGATCCTTGAGCTTGATTTTTTCTCTGGAAATAGCTATTCACAGCATATGAGCAATGAGCCCTGACAGTGTTGGGCTGGTAACAAGCCCCATTTTGAAGGACGGGAGTGCAATCAGCTCCAGATCCACAAGCATAATCTAGGGTCTTCTGAAGGGTTGTGTCACTCACATCCGTCCTGCAGACACACCAATTTGCAGCTGCCAAAATTCCACGGGAAAAAAATTAACATAATTCAGACTCATGTACACAACAAGGAAAGCAACCTTTCTGAGATCATGTAAAATCTTACACATCCCAAAAATAACTCAAGAAAAAAAAAGGAGTGGGAAAGAAAGGGCACATCTAATTTGGAGGTGGGATTAGAAGTTCAGTATTGCTGAAACCCCAAGTTTTTAAAGCAGCGGCAGCAGTACCAGAGGAAGCAAAAAATAAAATAATAATGACGATAATGGAGGAAAAGAAGGGAAGAACCCAAATTTTCTTTAGGAGAAAAGAAAGAAGGATTCAAAGTCTAGAAAAAAAAAAACACAGAAAATGGATAAGTAAGAAAATCTGGCAGTCTTAGACTCTTTGCATTGCACTGAGTCACAGATTAAAAGTAAAAAAAAAATCTCGACTTAGACCCCTTGCATCATAAACATAGATAACAGATGAGATGCCGAAGGAAAAGAAAAATAAGGAAGATCATATAGCTCACCAGAGTGACCAGTCATAGCCAATATAAGCACGAGAACCACTAGAACAGCCATGATTGCAACAAGGATGGCAAGATAAAACTGAGACAGGAGGAATTAATGGCGACTGAAGAATGCTGGTTGAAAATTAGAAATCAAGATAGGAGCAGCAGAAAAAGAGGAATGCTTAGAGAGAGAGATAGAGAGAGAAAAACTTAATGGGCTTGTGGGGAATGGAGATTTCTAGACAATAATAGGAGGATGATGTAGAGTTGTGTAGGCAGTGGGGTTTGTGGTGGGTGTCTGCTACTGAGAGCTTTTTATTTTTTATTCTATTTTGTCAATACTCAACAGCGTAGTAGTGTACTGGCCTACTGGGGTTGTGTTCTAGGGAGACGAGCAGCCTGGCCTGGTGTGTTCTAAACGGTCTAAACTCATGTGCACTGATCAGGATCAAAAGCTTAACCCAGCCTGGTTGGTAGAGAGAGACTCGGGTCCCAATCGTTTGTTCTCTTTTTTATTGATGTGCTGTCGGTCTGAGCTAGCGTTGTGGTGTCCTTTCCAGTTTCTTGTCTTTGATTGGCGAGTGGCGACATCAGCAGTATTTTGGTATACGTTTGCCCATGCCTATTCCGAAAAATGAATGGTGCCATCAAAATCTTTGTTTGACTAAAATGCCCATCATTGCTGCATCCGGGTCTAATGAATGATGATTGATTACGGATCTCGTGTCTATATTCAGCCCAATTTGATTGAGGGAATCTGGAATCAGGGGGTGCTCATGGGCTGGGCCGGGTTTCCACCTTTGAGAAGCGCTATAGCTCTGGCCGAGGATCGTCCTGTTCAGGTTTCGGGTTTATAGTTTTTGTGTATAAAAATATAAGATACCACATAAAATACATATCTATGAATTAAGTATAAATACTACGGGCCCGGGGCTGGGTGAGGGCTAAATACAAAACCTAACCCAAAACTGAAATTTCTGGGCTGGGCCAGGCAAGAGTCACGAACTCCAAGATTATGTTTGGTTTGAAGGAAAAGAAGGGAAAGATAGGGAAACTAATACAAAGTTTGTAAAGGTTTCTCTACCTTTCCCTATATTTTCCTTCAAACCAAACATGGCCCAAATGTCTTCAAGAGTAATTCTACAAATTTCTTAGTGATGATCATCAGAGATATTCTCCAAGGTGCCAACACTGAAGTGGCCTCGGTCCCCACCTATAGGGGCAGAGCCAGGGAGGACCCAGGGGAGCCATGCCCCCCCCTCCCCTATGGTTCAGAAAATCTTCATAGTAATACAGTTTTTTTTTTTATGTAAAATTTCCCCTCCCCTCACTGTTCATCTCAATAATCAATGGTTGGCCCCTTATGGGTCCATCTATATTTTATTTAGGTTTTGGCTCTCCATATAAAAATTTCCTGGCTCCGCCCCTGCCCACCTAGTTTGTTTATCAGAGTATATGAACCCAATGAATGAATTTTCTACTTTCCTCTCATTTTCTTCTTATATCTTTGATGATATTTTCCGTGGTCAATGAGGAGTTTGCTTTGCTGTGATAGAATCAATAGTTAGAAGGAAGTCTTCCTCAATACAAAGTTAGCAACCTTACCCACTGTTATTTATATGGTATACAAAGTCACATTTCATGGTTAAGTAGGGCAACAAATTACAGTGGGGCCTTTGCAGCATTGACACATTATGAACCACTGGATTGTTTCAGACTTTCAGTGGATATCGTGGTTTTGAAAACAGGACCAGACCGGACCGGTTAACCTAGAAAATGGTCAAGCAATTGGTTCCATTGATCCAAACAACATTGTTTGGCCTTTTTATTTTAAATTTTTATATTTCTAAATCCGATCTGCCCATCCATTCAAACCAAATGGTCAGGCCATTTGACCCGGGAGCTGGTCCCCATAATTGGAATTGGAATTGTCTATTCCTATAGTCTGTTTGGTTCAGACAAGAATGGGAAAATAAATTAGAATCATCAGGAACGAAATTTCATTCACAAGGGAGGGGCAGGGAATGACCATTCCCTCAAATGGGGGAATGCCATTCCAGCAGGAATGAGAATGTGACTCTGATTCCACCCAACCAAACAATTGGAATCAGAATAGCCCATTCCCATTCTGATTCTAGACCCCTAATCCTGTGAACCAAATGGGGCCTTAAAACCTTGGTGAATATGATCGAAATGTGTTAGTACTCCACCTTACGGGCTGAGTGGGTGAAAGAATATTTTTGTGTCACCCAACCTAGCCAATCAGACTGGTTGTTACTTGTTAGTTTGGAGATTTGCTTGTCTATCTGTCTATCTTTCTTTCTTTCTTTTCTAAGCACTAGTAAGCGTGTACATGCTTTACACGTGGCAATTCTAAAAAATGATAATGATAGGAATAATGTATCCAAAATTTTTCTATAAAAATCATATATTTTTTATATTTTTTGTTTTTCGCTATTAATCGGATGCATACTATACAATCTAGATTTGATTACGTAAGCACCCCATATTGGGCTACAAAGTTTTGGGTATCACTGGCAGGCCTACCTATTTGGTTGGACTCTTTATCTTCTTAGTGTATACTTTTTTTTGTTTATTTATCAAAAAAAAATGTAAGATTTAAAGAGGAGGAATTGAATGAGGTGAAAATTATAGTTCAAACTATTTTTTAAACCTCATAATTAAATAGGGATTAAATTAAAAAAATGGATGTTTTAGTCAAAAGAAAGTTTCACAATTTTATTCATATTTATAATAATAGTGTAAATATGGAGTTATGGATGCATTCATTTTTTTTTATAAATCTTTTTATTTCCATGTGTGTAAAAATAATACTATTATTTATACTTATTTTTTGTTTAATATGTTAAATATATGATATTATACATGTGCCCAAATGTTTTTTGTAAAATTTATGTATTTTTATTTTTGTTTGTTTTTCATATTTTATTAATATTTATTATTTAATTATGACATTCAAGGTTGAAAGATTTGACCCAAAAGTTGAACTATTGATATCTACCAAATAAAAAAATAATTTCATTTTTTGTTAGTTTTAGATTATGTATTTCATCTTCATCATCAATAAAAATAAATCTTGTTTATTACACTTGTTTTTTAATTTGATTAATAAAAAATATCATAAATGTGTTCTTTTTTTATATTTATTTCTATTTAAAAATTTTATTTTCTAACCATGACTTCACTGGTTGGCCAATTTTATTTGGATAGTTGAATTGCTTAGTCATCACTTAGATAAAGAATGATTTTATTTTTTGGTAAGTTTTAAAATATATGGATTTATATTTTTAAAAGTATTGGACATAGATCTAATTAATAGCATTTATTAGTAAAAAATTAACTCAAACATGAGATTTAATAAGAGAGAATGTGAGTTAATACCATAAATACAAGAGTTAATGAGAGGGGATTAAATGAGGTGAAAAGCATTAATTGAAATTATATTTTCGACATTCATAATTAGAGATAGACTAAATAACAAATGAGGGCATTTTAGTCAATAAAAATTTCACACCCTCATTCATACTTTTTATAATAGTATATAGATATAGATTTAAATAATTGTCTATCAAAGATAAGGGAAAGAACCAACCTTCCTACATGGCTATACCCCCGGCTGCCGGGCAATGGAGCTGAGTTAACACATCCTTCCCCTCATCACTAATTTAAGAGACCATTTGGAAGGGTTTCTGTATTGGAGGTGAGGTATGTTGATTCAACCATGGTGATCAAATCCTTTTGGCTCCTTTTGTTTAGGACCTCAGGATCTCTCCCTATAAAAGGAAGCATGAATTATAACAAAAACACAACTATGTCAATAGAAGCTCATAGCATATCATTACTCCCAGCCTTCCATCGTCCTTTAAGGAGACCACTACGTTCAGCCTTACTACACCACTCACAATCCACATATTTGGGACCAAAACCATATGAAATCTTGCATTTTAGTGAATACCCTCTTTTCATCATGATTCATCGACTACGCTTCCCAAACAGAGCTTTAACAAAATTATCCATGTAGGCATTTGCTTTTTTATTTAATAATGCTTAATGGGTCACTTTTTAGCATCCATAAACATACACTTGCCAGATAATAGGCACTGTACACGGCTACCTTCTAAAGTTCTAATAGCATTTTAAGCCTCCTTTTTACACAGCAAGTAAGCAATTGATAAGCACCGGCTCTCGTGCCGGGCCCTAACATTCTTTACGTTTTAAGCAAATAAATAAGCCTTCCGAGAAAATGTGAGAATATTCTCCTCTAACCCATGTAAATCAATGTTGATTAACTAAATAAGAATGAGTAGTGAGGAATAAGTTCTCATTCTTCAACGACAATTAAAGCAGAACAAAAGGAAAAAGTAAGCCTATGAAACGCCCCTTTTGCTTTGTTTTTGGTCTTCGATGCTATTAGCAGTTGATTGTGGAGCCGAACAGAACACCAGAAAAGACTTTTTCAAAGTTCCGTGCTGGATTTTGCTATTGTTTTTGTTATGTACTCGCTGACATGTTGATTACAGTGTTTAAATTCATTTTTATTAAAAAGGAGGTTCTACCACTTTAATCAAAAACATTCTTTTTGGTACTACTGCATTACCATCTTTTAACAAGTACCTCCCACACCTAAGATGGATTTCAAAAGCACTCCAAATTTCCTACCCACATCTCTCTACTCACATAATATTGGGATTTGGGAACATCTCCACATGAACAACAAGAAAAATATTTTCAATACATGACTGTAATGTCTTGAGGGGTAGGAATATGGGAACAGCTTGTTGGCAGTGGATCCTTATGTCTATTAGAAGAATGAATTTGGATTTTCTCCTTATAGAATTGGTCCTTATGCCCATCTCATAGCTAATACAGCCGCATCAAATGCTGTGAAGTGGGTGTGATGACCAATTCTGTGAGGAAGAAATTAATCTGGATTCTAAAAGAACAAATGACATGATGACAAATTAACAATGAAAGATGTTGATTCAGTGAGATTAAGCATAGGAGAGGGTTGCCTCCTGACAAATTGACTTGTGCAAAGGGAGACTCAGGCAAGCCTTTACCAGAGAACTCCATTATGGTTTTGCAATGTGTATGGCTTTGTTTATTACCAACCTGTCTAGAACTTCTAAAGTAAAGGATTTGTGCTAAGTTTCGTAAGGGACAGATGTCTGATTTTTTTACGGGTAAATTGGTTCCCCCAGAAAACATCTTGACCCGCACCACATTATTGTATCCGAATCCAAGTCAGCCACAATCACAACCGTTACCCACCCCACCCACCTGGACTACCCCTTTTTATTTTGACCAAGATTCCATTCCTGGATTTGGTACAGCTACGACCCCAATGATATCTGGTGTGGGAACCAACCCAATTGCAGCACCTCCACTGTATCCATCACCACCACCTGTAGGTCCTATATTACAACAGGTACAATCTCTCATTTCACATATTTCAAATTGCATCATTTCTTTTATATAATTACTTGCTTTTTAATATGAAAATCATTGCATGGAATATCCGGGAGCAAATGACTAGAAGAAAATCAGAGACCTTAGCAGATTGAGGAGACACGAATACTTAGAAATATTATTTTTATCACAAACAAAACTTTCTCCTAACAAGAGTTCTTCACTAGCCAAAAAGTTGGGGTACTCAAAGTTTGCCTTCCAAGAAGCATCTGGACAATCAGGAGGATTACTCTTCTTTTGGTCAAACTCCATACATGTAAATATTCTTCAACTGGATAACCACCTGATCTGCCTCGAGATTACAAATTATCCTCCAAACAACAAATGGCACCTATTACTATTCTATGGTCATTCACCTTGGCAAGGATCTATGGCAGCAGTTAATGCAAATACAGTCAAACACCAATCTTCCTTGGCTCCAACAGGAGACATCAATGACATTTATAAATCAGATGACTACAAGTCCTTTAAAAACACCAAGCCCTTTCTCTCCAAACACATGCAACAATTCATAAACACCTATGACTTGATTGACTTTGATTTTGTTGGACCTCCCTTCACATGGACCAATGGTCAACAAGGGGTAGCCAGAGTCCTAAACCAAGCCCTTTCTCTCCAGACACATGCAACAATTCATAAACACCTATGACTTGATTGACTTTGATTTTGTTGGACTTCCCTTCACATGGACCAATGGTCAACAAGGGGTAGCCAGAGTCCTAGAGAGACTGGGATAGGGTCTTGGCAGTCCCATCATGGTGTCAGGTATTCCCAAACACCCAGTTTTGCCACTTTCCAATAAATACCTCTGACCATGCTCCCATTTCCATCAATACCTCTCCAATGGCACCTAGAAAGAAACCCCACTTTCACTTCTTACATTTTTGAACAGATCATCCACAATGCAAGTAGATAGTTTTCGATTCTTGGAGTCAACTAGTCAAAGGCTCTCCTATCCATCAAGTCATCACCAAGTTGAAATACTGCAAATCAGCCCTCAAATCTTGGAATAAAGACCACTTCGGTCTAATACAAAACCACATTCTCAGGCTATCGGATCAAATTTCAGCTTTCCAAATGTACACCACAGACAACAAGAGCCATGATCAACTCCAGCCTCTTACAGAACAGTACCACTACTGGCTCAAGAAAGAGGAGCAATTATGAAGAATCAAGTCACAGGAGTTGTGGCTTTAGGAGGGTGATAAAAACACAAAATATTTTCACCATGTGACAAACCAGAAAATTTCAAAAAGTAATATAGACTGACTGAGAACCCCAGAAGGGTCCTGGACATCTAATCGTATATCTATTGTTCAATTATTTAAGAAATCAATATTGGATATTGGAGGACGACAAGAGACATTCGGTTCTGGTATACTGTCTTCTATTCCACTTCTTACCTTATCTCCATCCCATAAGGAAACTTTGTTGCTTTCACCCACTTTTGAAGAGCTATCAATGGTGATTAAACAACTGCATCCACACAAGGCTCTCAACCCCGATGGGTTCACCCCATATTTTTATCAGCACTTTTGGGAGCAAGTTGATCCAGACATCTTTGAAATGACACTGAAATTCTTCAACACCGAATTCCTCCCCAAAGAGATCAACAATACAAATTTGGTCTTTGTACCAAAAAACAATCAGCCAGTGGATACTTTAAGTTTCTAGCCTATCAACCTATGCAATGTGCTTTACAAAATAATAACAAAATGGATGGCTACACGCTTCCAGCCCATCCTCTAAGAGCTGATCTCACCCTTCCAATCAGGATTTCTCAACGGAAGACAAATTTCAAATAGTGTTCTCTTGGTCAGAGAGATTCTTCACAAAATGAAACATAAAAAAAAGGCAAGGGTTTCATAGCTCTCAAATTGGACATGTCCAAAGCATTTGATTGGATGGGGTGGTCATTTTTATACCATGTTTTTCAGAAGATGAAATTTCAAATAAAATGGTGTGACATGGTGTACCAATGTATATCCACTGCTACTTTCTTAATCAAAATTGCAAGAGAATTATATGATCATTTCAAATTGAATCATGGAGTCCGACAAGGTAATCCCATTTCCCCTTACCTATTTATCATAGGCATGGAAGTCCTTACGCAAATGTTATGCCAAGCCTCCGCATCCGGACAATTTGAAGGAGTAAAAATCAGTCAAAATAGTTCTGAGTCACTTACCTCCTCTTTGCAGATGATTGTATTCTTTTTTGCAAGGCTGAAATAGCTCAGTTTAAGGTTCTTGTCAATATCCTACAATCCTTCGAAATCATATCTGGCCAAAAAATAAACTACTCCAAGTCAAGCATCTTTTTCAGCAGGAATGTACCTCGACACCATCGGAGATTCTTCTCCCATGTTCTCCATGTAAAGAAATCTTTATTATGATCCAAGTATCTTGGCATCCAAGTCGGTAAAGATACTTATTTATGTTGCTCTCATAAGGAGGTTATTGAAAGGGCACAGTAAAAAATCTGCTCTTGGAGTTCTAAATTGTTATCATAAGTTGGTAGAACTACATTAGTAAAATCTGTTCTACAAGCTATTCCTATATACCCCATGTCAACATCCATTTTGCCAAAGTCAACTACCTCATTACTTGATAAAATGGCAAGAGCCTTCTGGTGGGGTGATTATCATAAAACTTCTCATAATACCATTGCTTGGAGGAAGCATGTCAGCCAAAAAATCAAGGAGGCCTGGGCTTTAGATCATTTGGCACCATGAATCAAGCAATGTTTTGTAAACAGATATGGAGGCTATTATCCGATAGTCAAGGTTTATAGAGTAGACAAATCAAGTCCAGGTATTTTCCCATCCTCTATTTTCTCTGCAAAAAAAAAAGGCAAATGTAATTCACAATGGTGGCAACAAGCCTGTTGGATGGCATTACTGCTAAGATCCAACCTACTATGGTCAATCAAAGATGGTACGACAATATCAGTTTACTTCGACCCTTGGATACCTACATTGCCATGTCATGTACCATCATCAACCTCATCACCCCAACAATCCCAACGGCCTGAATTAAAAGTCTTATAATTAATTAATCCTGATGGGTCTTAGAACCTCCTTCGGTTACAAGAATGTTTCCAAGCTTCCACTATCCAACACATACTGGCAGTTACTCTAGAGCCTAGCCAAACCAACGACCTGCTAGTTTGGAAACACGATGCTTCAGGTATTTTCTCAGTTAAATCAACTTACCAGTTTTTCATATCATTTGGGACTTCAGTGTCATCCACATATTTCAACTATAAATTAATATGGAAGTTTAAGGTGTCTTATAGATTCCAAAATTTTCTTTGGAAGGTTCTTTGGGATGGCTTGCTTGCAAAATATAAATGTTCATCCTAGATTAATGAACAAGACCGGCATTGTGTTTTTTGCAAGCTGCAAGAAGACACAATCCATCACCTATTTTTTGAGTGCCTGTTTGCACGGGCTATTTGGTATGGTGCACAAATTGGATTGAATCCCTCCAATATAACTCAACATCCAATACACACTATCATCACTAGCTGGTCTACGGTGCTGAGTGCAACGATGGGTAGGCAACAAGCAATAATAAGTCTAAACAGATTTGCTTTGATCATTTATCATATATGGGAAGCAATAAGAAAATATTTGAGAATATCAGCCTAGATCCGATGCAAGTGGTTAAATTAGCACTAACATTCAAGCTAGAGTACCCAACAAACAGGACCAGACCACTTCAATCAACCACTACCTTCTAATAATATACCATATTTATTTACTGATGGCTCTTATGATCCAGTTTCAGGTGCTGCAAGATGAGCTTTATCATTCGACATGTCATTGAATGATATACCATTGTAGAAGGTGGACATTCATGGGCTCTCACAAGCTACGATGCTGAAATTTGAGCCTTGTTAAGAAGGTTACAAATGGCCCATTTCTAATGGCATTACTCATCTTTTGGTTTATACAAATAGTGCCGCCCTAGTAGAATTTGCAAAAACAAATCGAGTTGCCCACTGGATTGAACAGATACATAGAAACC
Organism: Nelumbo nucifera; assembly: GCF_055504915.1. Taxonomy (NCBI): domain Eukaryota; kingdom Viridiplantae; phylum Streptophyta; class Magnoliopsida; order Proteales; family Nelumbonaceae; genus Nelumbo; species Nelumbo nucifera. The sequence continues at coordinate 20,488,827 of NC_142652.1, read as the reverse complement.
ATTTGAGACGACTTATAGCCTCTTTTGATTATATTTATATTGTACATATTTTAAGACAAGATAACCAGACAACACATCTTTTTGCTTACTTTTCATGTAAGGGAAATCAGGGTGCACTACAACACGAGACAATCACCTCATGTAACTTTTTCTATATGAATATATCCTTCTCCTTTTGATTAAAAAAAAAAGATTTGTGCTAAGTTGTAAAGATTAACCAGTGAGAATTCATCAAAAATAATTGGTGGTATTGATTGGTGAAAATGAACAGAATTAAGTGCAGACAATCCATTTAATTCCACCTTGAGCACTAGCTTGAGGCTTATTCGCACTATATCTCACCTTATTATTGATGTTGCCATTCATAATCGTTACATGTGGTGTAGGTTATTAGTCAAAAGTGCAAGAGACACAAATTTATCTTAGGAGTCTGGATTTGTTCGCCGCACCAACCTCATAGCATATTCCTGTCACATATCAGGAACATCTCCCATACTTATATGTTATTATTCATGGACAATGTTCCTAATACACGGTGGGATGTGGCTGTGAGGAGTGCTCTGTAAGAAGCAGATCCCAATTCTTACCTTAAATGTATATTTATTTTATGATTATTAGTGTAAAAGCACATGCCATACACCTATGCAAATAGTGATAAAAGATGTAAACTAACAATATATTATCAATTTAATTTTTATGATCTTCATCAAAACCAAAACAAGTGTATTTTATAATAATATCAACAGTACTCAGAATATAATATCAATTCCTAACTAATAAGTAATAACCAAAGCTAGTTGTGAGAACCTGAGAGGGCATAATTGGATCAGGCTTTCATCAAAATTTGAATGTCAAAGCAATGCAAAATGCTAACTCAGACCAACCCGAGTCACACCACTTTATAACCATTAACCAAGATTGATGATCCAATTACTGAGAAGTCTGAGATGGTCACTTCCTCCAAAACTGCTGAAGCTACTATTGTTTGTTCTAGCATTGGCTCTGATTTTCTAGTTTCTACCATTCGAAAGGAGATGTAATCAATTAATCACCGAGTTTTTCATGAATGGAATTGCCTTCGGGCTTTCATAGCTAAAGGCTATTCTTGATAAGGTTTATAACTCTCATATGCATCCTTATCCATAGGTGTTCATAAAAAATCATTGTGTTCTAGGTTTTGATTAGTCAAAGTTTAAAGTCACATTACAGGGTGTTAGAGGGAGATTCAAAATTTCAAGAATCTCTTTCCTCCCTCTCTTGTTTTTTAGTTTTGTCTTTTCCTCTTCCCACTCTTGAAGTGCATGGGAAAGACTCATTGTCCCGCATTGCTCGGGAAAGGAGTAGAGGTAAAATATATCTATACTTTTGCTCTCCCTATGGGTAGAGACCCAAGGAGGAAAGCACTGTAGATATCCAATGCATGTTGGGGGCTTGGAGGTGCTTTTTACATGCGTGCATCGAGCCGGGTTGGGGTGTGGGCAAGGGCGCGGGTACATGTGCGTGCATGTGTGCATGATGCACCAAATTGGTTTTGCTTTTATTGGTTTAATTATGACTATATAAATTTCGAATTTAATTTTAAACGTTTTCTTCTTCGTGTCTCTTCAAACAGATTTGTGTCTCTTTCCTTTCTGTGTCTTTTCGAACAAGTGCACTATTCTGAAGAGGCACTTGTGTGAATACTCTATAAAAGGAGTGTTGGTCGACCTAGTCTTGACACACCAACATTTTCGACAGTCTTCTTCTCTGTATTCTCTGCAAATATGAGCATCATCTCTCTATGGTTTGCGGAGGTCTAGTAAGCAAATCCATGTCTACCTGTGGCCTGTGGGCTATTTTTTCTTGACGACCAATTTGCTATCACCTAGTTGCACCTAGGGCCTTAGGGGCAAATGCGGTTTTAAGGAGCGTGATCAAGTGGCATGACTCAACCCTCATTCTCTTGGTTTCGCAGTTCTGCAACACCATACACCTACAATCTCTCAGTTTAGAAAGTGATTACCGATAAATTTCATATGCCTTCTTTATTATTTTCCAAGATAGGGTCACGAGATGGATCCATTGATCTAGAACGTTCCTACGTAAAAATAAGCTTAGTGGAAAAGCCTCTCTCTCCCACGTAATAATAAACTTCATGGGGAAGCTACTCTCTCTCTCTTTCCTTCTTGCTTTCATTGTAATGTCTTGGAGAATTAATCACTTCATGGAATAGCCCTTTTCTGGCCGAAAGGATTTTGTGGATTTCCTAGTAAACATTACCAGGTTTTACGAATTGGGCCCATCTCATAAAGTCAAAATCCGCTCGTGAAAGCTCTCCCAAACGGGCACAGGGTTTGATCCACGGAACTCGGTAGACAGTAGCTGCCATCTCTATGTGTAGATAAGTAGATATTACCATGCCTCGCTTGACTAAATCCTGTCTAAGAGGATTTGTACAGTGAGTCAGTGAGGAATTAATCACTGTGATTTGGGAGTGGATCATTTAGTGACATCTTAGCTTTGTGCCATCTGCCCATTTAGCTTTGTGCCATCTGCCCATAACACTTGAGAGGACCGGCAGCACAAACCTATAATATGCTAGCGCCTGTGATTTATAGGGTAATTCTTGAGAAATTAAGGCTCATTTTAGGAATACAAATGCAAATATATAGTGTAAAACCTTATATTTTATATTATTTTGTATATATTTGTATTGTATATATTTACATTTATATTCTTTTCAAATTGAGCCTAAATTATTTAAACCTCCCTTCCTACTTCAAATAAATATCCAAATGCACCCCTTTCCTAATCATCGTATAATAAAAAAAATTATAATACCGAAGAGATATGATACCGAAAAGGTTTTGACCCTACTTTTTTGATTGGTTATAAGTTTTTCGGGTATCATGTCATTCCGACATCATAGTTATACCCCTGTTCTAAGAAATACTAAAATTATGAGTTATGAGTTATGACTATGCCCTTATGATGAATTTGCATAGTAGACACCCTTGTTCACTCTCTAAATTACCTAGCTATTATGGCATTTTTGCTAACAAGGTGGATTCACTTTGTTTCTGCTTATATGAAGTTTCAAGAAGATTTGGCTATCTCTTCATCTCGGGTTATGGCTTTTCCTGGAGTTATGAAAACACTTTTGGGGACTTAACGAGTTCACTCTTCGAATCTATATTTTTACTTGGCTTGCACCACTCAAACCCTTCGTGCCTTGCATGCTTTCTCTCTTGCTTAGGTAATAAAGTGGAAAGGACTGCTGGTATTGTAAGGAGGTTGAGGGTTTGGAATACAATCCTTTTTAGTGCCCAATTATGAAGGCGGTTTGGTTTGGACCTTGTGTAGCAATATGCATCAAGGTTTTTAAAACTGAATCGGACAACGAATCAGTTGGGAGTTCGATTGTTCGAATTGAACGAATAGCCCGTTCTGACAAAAAAAATTAAAAAATTAAAAAATAAAAATAGTCAAAACCATTGAATGGTTCAAACAGTTTGAACGTTTCGAACAATCCAACTGCCCGGATCAACGATTTACTGATTAAATCAATTTTTTTGACAAAATTACGGTTTTAGAGAAAAAAGAACTGATCATCTGACCGGTTCCCGACTTTTCCGGTCCAACTATCTGATTCAGTTTGATTTTGAAAACCATGATACGCAGAAAGGATCATCCAACTTGAAAGTTAATTGACTGGTTGACTTTATGGTAGAGTTTAATGAAGGATTCGCAAAATGGGGAACTTTTCTTTTTCAGCGATTGTGCAATCATTGTTTGGTATATTTGGAAAGCTCGTTGCAAACATGTTATGGAAGGTCTCACCCCAAATCCAAGTTCTATAATCGATGCCACCCATTCCCAGATCAACATCTTGACTTTCTATATTTGAAAGGATAGGAGCCCCTCTATTTACAGGTCCTAACTTGCACCAATCTATCACCCATTGGACTCCTAGTGCCCCTTTACTAAAAATAAATGTAGACGGATCTCTTGGTGTTTTTCTGTTATGGGCCTGCACGTAGGATCTTGTCACGGGTCGGTTCACGGTGAGAAAGCCCTGCTTTCCTTTGCGTCTTCCCTTGCGTGCAGACCCTGTTATGGGAAATTGAATGGGTGATTTGTCCAAGAGACCACCCAAACTCTCCTCACTCTCTTTCTTGGCTGAAAAACTGAATGCCTTTATTTCAATTCGTAGCTCCTTAAATAGGAGATTACAAAAGGAAATTCCTAATTAAACTCAAACTCCAAATGGTAACACAACTCTTACTTAAGATAAGATAAGATAAAGATAAGGATAAGGGATGAGGAGTGGTGTAGTTGGCGGCGAGTTGGCAGGCAGAGCTGATGTGGTAAGATAAGTGTGGGCCCACCCTGATGAGCTGTCATGTGGGCCCTGCCCTACTGCTACTGTCGGGCGGTGCGCGCGTCTCGCGGTGTTGCTGCCGTGCGGTGCGTGCTGCGCGCTGCCGGGCGGTGTGTGCTACGTGCCGCTAGGCGGTGCGTGCTGCGCGCTGTCGGGCGGCGCGTGCTGCTGTGCAGCACTGCCGGGCGGTGCCTGCTGCTGTGCGGCCTGCTGTGCGTGCTGCTGCCTTTGACTGCACCGCAGTGCACTTTCGGTCGGTGTGTCCATAACATCACACCCCTCCTAGACAACGAGCTTGTCCTCAAGCTCGAATTCTAGATACGTGGCTTGGAACTCTGCCAATGAATCAAACGGCTGCACCCTATCTCTCGGTCCACCAACAGCATGAACAACAGGGACTGCCCCGTAGCTCAGTGCATAAAGCTGGTTCAGTCCACATGGCTCAGATCTAGAAGGCATGAGTAGGATGTTTGCACCAACAGTTATTCGATGGGCCATTTTCACAAAGAAACCAACCCAACCCCTGACTTTGTCATGGTGTTGATTCTCAAAATGTTTGAGAAGCTGTTCCCGGTCAGGTCTCCCATTGCCCAACATGACTAGTTGCACATCCTGGTCCACCATCCAAGGAATGGACTCAGCAACGAGATCAACACCTTTTTGATGGTCAAGCCTGCCAATGAACCCAATCAGAGGAACATTCTCCCGAAGAGGAAGACCAAGCTCCCTTTGTAGAGCTGCTTTGCATTGAGGCTTGCCAGTCTGAAGAGTCTCCGCGGGGTAATTGGTGTAGCCATCCGATGCCAGGTAAACATCTAATTGTGGGTTTCCTTCGTTTGCATCAATCCCATTCACGATGCCCTTCAGCTTCCCATCAAACTCATTTATTTTTTGATGCAGACCCCAGCCACCTTCTTTAGTTTTCATCTCCCAGGCGTAACCATGGCTTACAGTGACTACACAATCTGCTGCTCTCCGGCCAGTTGCAAGGACATTGAAGTGTTCCCCACCTCCTGGGTCATATAGTTTGAAGTAGTTTTGTGGAAGATCCACATAACGAAAATCGCATACTAGACCATGACCCTGGTGTGCTATGTTGTGGATCACAGGAACGCACCGGGTATTACTTACAGAAGGGAACCTCAAGAGCAGCCTTACCGAAGAGAACCATGCGTTTTAAAATATCCTCTCGGCCTCCCCCATATATATTTTTCTCAATATTACGAAACATAGGGTTGTCCATGAACACAAAATCCATGCCATCAATATAAGCTTGAAAGAAAGTTACCTCCATATCCTGCCCTTCCACCTTATATCTCTTGCGCACTCCTGTTTCTTGGGCCTCTGCATAGTTACCATACCGTAGTGCCACAACCATAACTCTATGTCCACGCCGAGCCAAAGCCTTCGGTAAAGCCCTAACAACATCGCCAAGCCCACCTGTCTTCGACAAAGGAGCGCATTCTGCAGGTACCAATATAATGTTTGTGACTTTGTCCCCGGCCACAGGAGGAGACTTTATAGTTTCATCCTCCGGGCGTTGATCCTTGGGAATAACTGCGGCTGTAGGGGCAGTGATTTGTTGTTCGCTAGATGCCTCTGCCCAGTCCGGACAGTGACTGTTTGTGTTGGCGATTCCCTCAGAACTCCTTTCTTTATTGGAGAGGAATGCTTCCAGGTGGCGTCGCAGCTCCCGGACATCTTCCTTGACTTCACGAACCTCCATGCTGGTTTCTGCTAGCCTATGTTCAAGTTCGTTGACCTTTGATGATAGCTGCTCCATATCGCCCGTGACGTTTGGCTCTGATACCAAAATGTTATGGGCCCGCGCGTAGGATCTCGTCACGGGTCGGTCCACGGTGAGAAGGCCCTACTTCCCCTTGCGCCTTCCCTTGCGTGCAGACCCTATTGTGGAAAACTGAATGGGTGATTTGTCCAAGAGACCACCCGAACTCTTCTCACTCTTTTTCTTGGCTGGAAAACTGAATGCCTTTATTTCAATTCGTAGCTCCTCAAAATAGGAAATTACAAAAGGAAATTCCTAATTAATCTCAAACTCTAACTTGAACTCAAACTCCTAATTACCTACTCCTAATGGTAACACAACTCTTACTTAAGATAAGATAAGATAAAGATAAGGATAAGGGATGAGGAATGGTGTAGCTGGCGGCGAGTTGGCGGGCATAGCTGATGTGGTAAATAAGTGTGGGCCCACCCTGATAATTTGTCATTTGGGCCCCGCCCTACTACTGCTGCCGGGCGGTGCGCGCGTCTCGCGGTGCTGCTGTCGTGCGGTGCGTGCTGCTACCGTGAGGTGCGTGCCGCTGCCGTGCGGTGCGTGTTGCGCACTGCTGGGCGGTGCATGTTGCGTGTGGCCAGGCGGTGCGTACTGCTGTGCGGCGCTGCCGGGCGGTGCGTGCTGCGCGCTGTCGGGCGATGCCTGCTGCTATGTGGCCTGCTGTGCGTGCTGCTGCCTTTGACTGCGCCGCAGTGCGCTTCCGATCGGTGTGTCCATAACATTTTCAGTTTGGTGTCGGTATGGTTATTCGTGATCACAACGGGAATTTTTTTACTTGCAAGATTTGTCATGAAGCCTTTTGCACACGAGTTGTCTTTCAGTGATATTTATATTGAAATAGACACGCAGAAGATTGTTAATTACCTGTTGGACATCTCTTATATTGGCGATTGCACTCAGAAATTGTCGATTGTAGGTGCCTTCTGCAAGGTTTCCCACACTCTATTGTCTCCTACGCCCCTCGTACATGCAACAAAGTTGTACATCTTGTAGTAGCTAAATTTCCTTCTAATGTCTCTCGTCCAACTACGTGGTTTCTAGCGCCTGATTTTCTTAGGCTTGTAGATCGGATGTTTTTTTTTTCTATGAAGCAAACTAATGGTGCACGATTTGGTGGCTCTCACGTGTTAGATGATTCGAATGTTGAATCAGATGCTTGCCTTATCGATAGCCGAATTGAGTTGGGTTAAGCTAGGGCTGGCCGAGTTGCACTGTATTGCAAGAGAAAGAGTTAGAGTGTCCGGATTGTTTGTATTCGGTGGGCACTCCGATGCTTAATTCAGCAAAGAGTTTTTATATATGCGTGGTGCTCAGAGACCTTCTCATAACAGGTCTCAGGTTCTCGCAAGGCCGTTTTCATCAAATCGGGAGAGTAATGACATCGACTACGTAATCTGCGCAATGGGCTTAGGTTCATCTGATTGACTTTAAGGCACATGATGCAGGCAGTCCAGCCTAACGGTCAACTCATTAATATCCCGGAGAACTCAGTCTGATAACGGATCCATGTGACAAGTTAGTGAGCATGCTTCATAGGTCACCGGTGATGTTTATTACCTCGACCAGTCCCTGAGGTAGGCCTTTCCTTATTCGGAGGTCTCTTAGGTCGTTCGGGCCGAGGTACTTTTATGTCGGCCCTATGAGGTGCTTTTAGCCAATTTGTTGAGGTGATCTGTTTACTCAACACTGAAGTGTCACGGTATCATTCAGATGACCAAATTACCCCCATCACAGCATATGGTTTTTTCCAAAAAAAAAAAAAAACTTGTACTCGAATTTGGTCTTTAAATCGAACAATTTTGAGGTATATCAATAAATCTTCATTATAGAGTTCCTCATTAACAAGAATAGGATTTGGAAATATTAAGTGCAACCGTTTTCTGTCCAAGAATTTCATTTTCTTTTTCAGATTGGATAAACTTTATCACACACTTGAATGGAATAAAACTGTCCCTTACGGTTAGATTGTCGTTATCTTAAAGGTTTAAGTATTTGTCAGGAAACATATAAGAGATTTAAGTAATTTTTGCTTCTTTTAATCATTAGATGTGTTTAATGACAAAAATATCCCCATAGGTTGAATATGAAGCATCTGAAACCATGAAAAAAGCATCCCTCTTTAATTGCTAAATGACAAAAGAATTATTCTGTAACTTAGCATAGTCTTCGTGCTGTTACATCTAGTAAACAAACAAACCTTCTTTATTCTCTTTTCTCACTTTGCATGTTATGACGAAAAATATTGCTTTTTTAGTCCCTTTTTGACGGGTCCAAAATAATATACTCTCTCTTTCTCCTTTTGATTGTGCAAAACTGCAAGTTGCAACATGCAAAAGTAAATGTGATTGAGAATATATAAAGTGGATCAGCTCAGCTTTTGATTATGGATTGGGAATACTTCGGCTGTTGGGGGCCAAAAGCCTGGGCGGTTAAGAACGTTTTTGGGCATGACACGTTTACCAGGTAGAGGGTAAAAGAATAATTGCACTGAATATCCCTTTGATGAAAAAGACAAGAACGGACTGAGACACAGAGTACCGTTTGAGAGCAAACGGGATTTCCTATTCATTTTTTCTACCCACTCTATACCCCACTACCCGTAGTGAATTGCAGCTACATATTTTTCAATTTGGATTAGAGGGCTTTCATAAAGCCATTTATGGGGTTAAATAGAATTAGAAATTCTAAAAGCTGAAAATAGACCTAGATGGACTAAGGTATTTAAAACCGAACCAAACAATGAATTAGTTAGGGGTCCGGTTTTTGGGTCGAATAGTTTGATTGGTCGAACCGAATAGATGGCCCGTTTTGACAAAAAAAAATATAACTAAATAGTTGGATGGTTCTAGTATGGTTGAATTTTTTTCAATCCATTTCAATCAAATAATAAATGTCACAATTTTGTGAGAATATCATGATCTGATCATATGAAACTCAATCCTATTTTATCGAATTTGGATACCCCCAAGTGAATTCAAATACCCAACATCCTTAAGAGATACAGATTCGAATTCGAATCAATGTTTGTAATATCCAAATAATCTCTAGATCAGATTTACAGTTTATAGTATTGGATCAGATTTAGATATAGTCCATTTCCATCCCTATACCACCAAATAATAATATAAAATATGTACAAAAATCAGCATTATTTTACCAAAATTCAAAGGCATGATCATTCTATGAAAAAAACACAATGATACTAAGCATCATATATAAACAGGTTCGCCAGAGTCCCTTTGGGAAGTGCCAGAATTCGCCGTAGAGTTATTTGGTAGGGGTGACTCGTCGAAGGGAGTCACCCCCTGGCTTTGTTTTTTTCTGTTTCCAGAGAGGTTATCTCTCGAGCTCTCTTGAGGTTTCATTTCTTTTATGTTCTTTGTTGGTTTCCCTCTGTTCGTTTCTTTGTTTTTTTGTTCTTCTGTTCTCATTTGGTTTTCCTTTTCTGTTCTCCATTTCTCTGTTCGTTTGTTCTTCTGTTCTTCTCCCATCTATTCTTCTCCATCTGTTTTTTGTTCGTTCGTTCTCTTTGTTTCCCCTTTTGTTACCTATGTTCTCTCCTTTTCCCTAGAATCCTTTATGCGATAACCACTGGTGGAAGTTGATTCTTGTATTACCGTCTTCTGTGATTTGGTTGGCAATTATAGTCCTCCGACGTCCTGAATGGCAGTTTCAGTACTCTGGCATTTTGGGCAATTACAGTTTTCCGACAATGGTAGTTCGCAGTTGACAGTTCTCTAGTGTGTTGGATGTCAATTATAATTCTTGGTCATACGTCTTTTGCGGATTGGATTGGAGTTGTTGGAAGTTACAGATCATGGCTTTGGCTTTGTAACCTCCACTGTCATTTTTTTGTTTTTGTTGGAAACCTTTCATGTCAGTTTCGCTTACAGGTTATGGTTGTTTGGAGATGCAGTTATCCACTTCTGTTGGTGGTTTTAATTCACTTTGTTTTGGTTGCAGAAGTTCTTTCGGTGCTCTTTCATCCATCTCTTTATTTTGTTCTTCTTGAGATTTGTCTCTGAACTTTATTTAGCCTTATTGGCATCTCTTTCTCTTAAATGAATGAAATATGATTTAAAACCTTCAATATATATATATATATATATATATATAAACAGATTCACATTGACAAGCAATAACTTTAACCCACTTTTTTTTTTTTGGGTAAAATCCAGTTGATGATAAATTGGGTATAGGAGATGGGAAAATCTATAATGTTGAAAATTTATAATACTGGAAGAGTTCTAACCAATCAAAAGCCTATGAATTTTGATAAAGACTACCTAATTGGTTATCATTTTTATGATACTAGTTTATTTGTATTTTTTTGGTAAGTATATAATACCAATTGATTGGTTATATATTTATGATATCATGTCTTTTTGGTATCATAGTCAAACCCAGGGAGAAACTTATAATCAATCAATTGGCATCATAAAAGTGGTAATCAATTAGGTGGGGTTTTAGCAAAATTGGCATGAGAGTTTTGATTGGTCAAAGCCTATTCATTATCATTTCTTTTCAGCATCAAGAACTGATTTTCATAAATCCTCTATCCCCATTGATTTTTTGGTAAAATCTTCCTCCTTGCTTTACATAGAGTAAAAGGCATGAGGGTCCCCTATACTATGTGGATGAGAGGATACAAAGGGCCGGTGACATTTTTTTATTAGTTTTGGCATTGAGATGTCCCCAATGTGCCATTGGATGCCATCTATCTTTGTGTTAACACACTTTTTACTGGTGGTTAAGATAATTCCCTATGCTGCTAAGTTTATATAGTAATTTTTTTGATAGTAAATATATGTTTTCAATTTTTTTATATTTTTATATCTATAAAAATTATTTTTATTTGCCACACTTATGAATATAAATAACATATTTATAGATAAATAACACATATATATCAGATCGGGTCCTCTTGAACCGGATAGGGGCGATCCGATTTCTGATTGGGTCCTATTATCCAGTTTGATCCAAAATGGGGGATATCCGAATCCAACAAAATAGGATCAGACTTCAGATTGGATCATGATCCAATCCATTTGCATTTTGCATCCCTACATGACATGTTTAAGTAGGGGAGTAAATTGGAGTCCGAATCTGCTCCTCACACCAACTTCACAACATGTCCCAACTACACATCAGGAACATCTTCTATACTTTATGTTGTTATTCATGGGGATATGTTCCCCGATACACAGTGGGATGGGCTGTGAGATCGGTGTGAGGTGCAATGTATGAGGAGCAAAACCCAATTTAGTAAATTATATCCCAATGTCTGATTTTGTCTTGAGATTCAATATAACTAAACTGAATTTAAGGTCTATTTGGTTCACACTTGTAATGAGAATCAGAATCAGAATGAATCATCCATTTAAATCGAATGTCAAACCACAAACCCATAAACCAGTGGCCAAATGGTTCCGGTTCCAAGTCAGTTTTTAAAGCACTGATTGTTATTATGCAGAGTTAGATATAGAGCTATGACTTCTTTTCATTCTTTTTGGTAGACAAATTAGATGAACATCAGGGGTCATCTTCCAAAGATGCAATCTAACTCATTTGTTCAAGTATAATCGGGAAAAGATGTACCAGTCGCAAGTTGATTATTAATCGGTATCATAAAATAGACCCAGAATAAAAATAAATTATTTATTAATCCGGATAATCGTGTCTGACCCATGATTTTTAAAACTGACTCAGAGGCCGAATTGGTTAGGGGTCCAGTTACCAGGTCGAACAGTCAGACCGTTCGAACTGAACTATCAGCGCATTCTGACAAAAAATAAAAATAATAAAAAAATAAAAAATGGTCAAAACTGTTCAAATGGTTTGGATGATTAACCGGCCGGATCAGCAGTTTGCTGACCAAAGGTTTTTAGAAAAAATCTGGTTTTGGGGAGAAAACAAAACCGATCACCTGACTGATTCCCAGTTTTTCCAATCTAACCATCCAATCTGATCCAATTTTAAAAACCATGATCTAACCCAACATCAATAATCACCTATGATAATAACAACTATAAACTTTAGTTTGCTTATATAACCTCAATATAAGTAACATGAAAATAGTTTGATAAAACAATATGCTGCCTATAAAACATACTACTTTTTAGACCTAAAATTTATCGCAATAATAATTATGCCGGAACCAATTCTTGCTATTCCAAACAGATTATACAATTAATAATATATAAAGGTCATATAGTTTTTTTATAATTTCTGTTTTATGGTTTATTTCCTCTCAAAATTTTTTTATTGATCGAGGGGGTGACTAGAAATGATGAGTCGATGAGGGTTGGGAATCTATCATAACCAAGAAAATGGTAGATCCATCCAGACATGAAAAGAGACTAGAGATGATGAACTCTAAGCTACAGGGGAAGACCGAATCTGATAGGCATGGCACATCCTTGTAAATACACCAAGTAAAGCGCTCAACAAGTATTCTAATTAGGAATGTCAATGGGTTGGGTTAAATGGTATATCCGCTTGAAAGGGTCGGGTTAGGGTCAATATATTTGGCTTTAGGGTCGGGTTAGGGTTTTGATTATTCAATTTAAATTGGGTTCAAGTTTTGACTGACCCGTCCCATCGGGTTATGATACCCTGCATATATATAAAAAGTATTCTTTTAACTTTTTTGACTTTTAACTCTATAGCTTTAAAGTTTAAGATTTATTTACATGTTGGTTTTGATTTTTTTCTTTTCTTTTAAATGGGAAAAGTGGCATCTTAGATTTTATAAAATAATTTCCTAACTTAAATTAATAGATTTTAGGTCTTCAAAACATGTTAAAAAATATAATTGAAATGCTACGGGTCAATTTGGGTCGGTATCAGGTTAGACCCTATATGATCTGGTTGGATTTGGAAATTATGTACTTTAAGATGGATCGGATTCGGGTTGATGTGCTACCCATGCCAAACCTGACCCATTGACATCCCTAATTCTGATTTCTGACAAATGTCTTAGAATTTTGTTAATCAATGTGCTTACTAAATGTGCTTATTGAGTGTGCCTACGGCTACCTGATCCTCCTGACTTTTATAGGGTTGCAACTTTTGTGGGGTAAGGTTGGGGTTTTGTCAAAATTTTAATGGATCAATCTGAAGCCAGAGCCTAAAACTGTGTAAATTATTGACTCAGGCCAATCCGACCTGCACCTCTAAACTTTTAAGGCTCACTTTAAAAAGATTGTAAATATAAATATATACAGTGTAAATACATGTTTAAAAATATAAAATACACGGCTTTGCACCTTACATAATTGCATTTGTACTCTTTCCAAAACAGCCGGTAGAAATTAGTGGTTTTTATGGGTTGAAGTTGAAAGTTGAGGCATAATTTGGAAGAAATACCGCAAATACAAATAAATACATAGAGTGAAAAACCTTATATTTTGTATGTATTTATACTTATACTCCTTCCAAACGATTGATTCTTAATTTCTTATGCAAACTATGCATACCAATGTTTTCCCTGGCAAACTGATTGGATTGAATTTGGATTGGGATGCATCTGTATGACTGTATCTATTTTTCAATATTGTATGACTGTATCTAGTATAAGGGAGACCTGAATTTTATTCAATATTTGACCATGTATGCAACATGTATTAGATATAGATATCTATTTTTCTCTTTTTTGGGGGGTGGTGTTACTTGAAATTTAATAAATATTTATAAAACAAGTATAAATCATAAAAGTTAATTATAAAATTGGTTCATATTTTATTATAAAACAAGTATAAATCATAAATATTCAAATATATATATATATATATATATTTGAATGTGACAAATGAAACAGGTTCAAAATTGGTTCATAGCAAAATTCAACCCATTTGCGGCCCTACTAAAAATTGTTATTATAACGGTTTCAGTTTTCACCTCCATAGATTTTGGTACTTCTCTTTGTTGCTTTTTCCAATATTGGACAGGTGGCGGTGATCAACTCATATTATACTTGAAGAGATACACATGATGCATATATTAGTGGGGAGAGAAAGAGTCCAACTAATGGTGGCTATGGCTCAGTTGGTAGGATCTCTCACTCAGGTCGTTGCAACAGAAACCTGTGATCAACTTCCCTCGCGAGCATATAGTCAACATTTTAAGATATTCGAATTCAATTTGATTATGTTGAATCTCGATTTTGAAATTAAAATTTTAAATATTATTAATATCTCTAACTATATAAGTGAATTTGTAAATATGATATATAAAAATTGAATTTATAAAAGCATTAGAACCAGAATGGATCATACATCCAAAATAGGTCAAATCCTGGGTTCACTCATTGATGTCGTAGTTAAAATGTATTAGCAAGTGACTTCATGAAATGCACGTGGTTGAATATAATTCTATTGCGTTTGGGTTGGTAAGTTTGGGCCTATATGTCAACTTGGGTCCAAGCCAAGGTACATGTCTATGGTTAGTTGGTTACTATTGGGTTGGCTCTTGACTCTTAACTCTTGACCTGATCCATCCATCTAATTTATACTGCTATTCAATTAAGAGAGAGGGGACGTTAAGAAAAATTAAAACTTAAGAAGTTTTATTGCAACTTCTGATACTTTTAATAATTTAATTTTGGGTAAAATACAAAAACCTCCCCTGAAGTTTCTGACAATCATAAAAACTTTTTCTATAGTTTTATTTTAACAAATACCTCCCCTAAACTTTTGAGAAATTCAACAAAAACCTCCCTTCCAATACTGTCCCATACGGAAAACATTAGATTGATGCACCTGTTTTTTCCAAATATCCATTTTACCATTTTATAAATTATTTTACATACAAACTTACTGAAATAATCCCATTTTAACTCAACAAAAAACATATTTCAGTAATTTTATATGTAAAATTACTGAAATGATCATTAAAATAGGTTTTTGTTGAGTTAAAATGGGGTTATTTCAGTAATTTTATATGTAGAATGGGTATTTGGAAAAAAACTGGTGCATCAATCTAACATTTTTCATTTGGGACAGTGACAGAAGGGAGATTTTTGTTGAATTTCTCAAAAGTTCAAGGGAGGTATTTATTAAAATAAAACTATAGGGGAGATTTTTATGATTGTCAAAAACTTCAAGGGAGGTTTTTGTTAAAATATGAAGCAGGTGACATGTGTGAGAAATGAAGGGAGAAGGAGGTATGTGGTGGTGAGAGCAAGGGTGCATTAGGTTGGTTTAGATCAAGTTGAGGTTGACCATAACCCAACCAAAGTTATTGAACCCCCAATCCTTATGCTAACCCAACCCAATGTTTTAGGTTAGGTTATAGTTGGCCCAATTTCTATAATTCCTTTTAACAAATGTACTTATTTCCTAGGTTCTAAGAATCATTTTGGGAAATTTGTAAATACAAATATATAGGGTGCAAATAAAATGTTTAGAAATATATACAAGGTTTTGCACTATGCATATTTGTATTTGTACTCCACCCAAATGGAGCTTTAAGGCTGTGTTTGGTTGCAATGCAAATTTATTTACACTAGCACAAATGCATAAGAGTGCAAATGTAAAAAAATGCAAATTTTTGTTTAATTTTGTTTTGTTCTGCTTCATGTATTAATTTACCTCATTTGTACTGCAATCAAACAAAATAAGCTAAAATTTGAAACAAAAATATGTCAGAATTTACACTCAAATTATTTATACTACCATGGTTTTGCATCAATGCAAATTTATTTGCATTGCAACCAAAGCACAGCCTCAGGCTCATGACAAATGACAACATTTGTATTTGCATTGTAATTGTATTTGCACACTTCCCAAACAAAGTATAAGGATTCATGTTAATTCAATTTTCATGTGATTATATGTAAAATAAAACTTAAAACTTGTTGACATACAATTATACATGATAAATAAATAGATACACATGTATTATACATAAATGCGCATACATACATACGTACTTGAATACAAGTTATTTTCACTTCTTATTTTTCTACATATTGGTCAGATTTGATACAAGTTATTTTTAAGTGAGAACTACATTCGGTTCGTTTTGTTCATGATAACGTTTTTGAATCGCCTTTAACTCGAATGGTCGGACCATTCGGCCTAGGAATCGTCTAGGCAATCGGTTATGTTTTATTCAAAACCCGATTTTGGTAAAAAATCATTGAAAAAATCAACAATTTGTTGATCCAAGTGGTCAAACCGTCAATTCGTTAACTTATTCAATGGTTTTAACCATTTTAAAATTTTTAAAATTTATTATCAGAATTCATTGGTCGAACTGTTACCTAAAAACTGGTGATCAGAACGGTTCCATTTTTGGATCATTTTTTAAAACGTTGGTTCATGATGTACATTATCAAAATACTTAACAAGTTGGTTATCTTTAGTTGTTAGTATATTAACGGTTTTCAATATCCGACTGCAATCCGAATTCGACACATTCGAATAGGATCCGAATATTGGTAACTCAGATCCATGCCTTGGTACATCCGATTCGATCCGATTCGTCTGTAACCCCATATGAACTCCAAATACTTGAAACTTCAACCGTCCGAGGGTTTACCATCACCATTCACCACTTCGTAATTCACATACTGAGGTTTATGCTTGAACTTGAAGCACTGAAAGTTTCGAATTCCGTCTTCGTTTTTCCAGTTGCTGCGAAACTTTGCTCATCCCGCAAGTAAAAAGTTTACAGGGTTCTGCGGCCTAACCTAAAACAAGATGCTCCTTCAGTTGCCTCGCTTGACGAATTCGCTGAGAGACCACTATGATGTCGATCAAGCCTACCTGCAACGCAAAACCATTCTCCAAAATCATAAACCTCAGAAGTACATTTCTCTTCCAGTTTCAACGGTCCTTCAATCTGATTTCAATATCGAAATACATTTTGAGCCAATTTTGCAGATAATTTTTATGATACACTTGCGTTGCTAATGTTACTTGAATTCCTGCTTGATTTCCCGTAATTCAGTTGATTCTGATTTCACTCTTCATTTTATAATTTTATGATTAGGTCTGGAAACTCTCTAGATGATTCGGAACTCGCGCGAACGATAGTTTATCGATGGGGAGAAGGTAGGAGAATATGGAATTATATACATGCTTGCGTAATTTCTTCTTCATTCCTGTTTTTACGGCCTTCTAAAAAAAATCCGTTTTTTTATTTATATTTATAATTTGTAATTTATCAATATGCCGTCCTTGGCTCCTAGTGCAGCTTCAACCGAAGTTCGTCAAGCATACCGACAATATCTTGGTGCGGTTGTGGAGTTGATCGATGGCGAAGTGGCACCAGAAGAATTTCGCGAAGTGGCAAAAACCGTTTATGATATTTTTTGCAATCCAGGAGAACAATGCGAAGACAGCAAATGGATTGCAGAGAAGAAGTAAGCATTTAGTAGCATCTGAACTGTTTAAACTTTTATCTTTGATGAAAACCGTTGTTTTACTCGTGCAAAATGCAGTTTTCTAGATTTCGCGTTGTTCTAATTTAATACGTTTAATGCAACTGAAACAACATATAGTTAACCTCAAAATGTACATTGGATTTTGCATATTTCAGGGGAGAGCTGCAAAAGCTTATCGGATTTTCTGTCTCAGATGCTAATTTGCGGAAAGCTGCTTTGCTGGCTCAAAGGCTTTACGCTATGCAGCCTAGTGACCGTGATGTTGCAGCCGTCCTGGAAAAGAAAACGGAAGGAAGGGGAGATAGTTTAATTGAATTTGGTAATGATCTTCCTTTCCACGAACCGACTAGGTTTCTGGCGGATGTAGCTTTGGAGAACGAGGAATTACTGGATGATGAGATCCCTGGGACTGCTAGTTCACTTCAGGAAGAATGGTATGGCTATGCTGATGCTACACATCAACATTCTGATATTGACAGGGGAACTGTAAATTTGAGATGGTTAAGGGATGCATGTGATCAGATAGTGAAAGAACGAGGTTCTAAACTTTCAGCAGATGAATTAGCAATGGCCCTTTGTAGGGTGCTCGATTCAGACAAACCTGGTGATGAGGTACTTTAGCTCATCTTTTCTGAACTGCATTGTGCATTTCAATACAGTTCCACATATACATACATGTGCATGCTACAGTATCATTGAACATATGATCTTACTGGTTTTGATTACTGTTGTTAAGATAGCTGGAGATCTGTTGGATCTTGTTGGTGATAGTGCATTTGAAACTGTTCAAGATCTTTTATTGGTAAGATTTCTGTTATGGAAGATCGTATTACTTGTGTTAAACATAATGTTTTGTTTCTTTAGGTTCATTTTTATTATCCATGTTCTAGGATATTTTCCACTTATTTTTATAGCATTTTTTTTTAAAATTTTTGTCAATGTCCCTGTCTTTCTCTTTCTCCCTCTCTCTGGTTAGTGATAAATAAGTTACTTTGTCCTGGAGAAGGAAACAGAAAATCCCAATTCAAGAGATTCCATACCTAACAGCTTGGCAACCAAGCGTTAATGATGAGGGGAAGAAAATGCATCTACTGAAGTAACAGGCTTTTCAAATGCTAATAGATTCTATGAAAACAATAGAGCCCTCTGATGTTTCAAATGCCATTAGGCAGACTAAATTTCCTAAAACACTTAAGGTTCCTAACTCAACAATGTCTCAAAATAGCACCAAATGGAACTCCTTAACCACATTCTCAACTTGGCTCCATGCGATACCCAAACCCCCAGCATACCTTATTTAAATTTGGGAGTGAGATCTTCTTTATTTGCACCATTTGATCATAGATGCCTGGTCTGTGATTGGTTGATAATATGTTCTGAATGGACATGATTTCATATAACTGCTAGCATAGTTTTCAAGGTGACACCTAGGTGACAAGGCGCTCAAGGACGGTCACCTTGCTTATTCACCAAACTAATTTGTAAATGCACTATGAAATACTTTTGTATTCTTAATTTTTTGAAAATGTAATTATAAAATAAACATTCCGAAACTAAAATATTCATTTTGTGGGTTTATATACTAATTTCTTTTTTACTATTTTCTTATTTGTTAGGGTTCAACCAACACACATGTTGTTGTTTGCTATTTTGAACCCTCAATGACTTAAAAATCTGAACCAATAAGCTAAAAAGAACTTAAGATTTTGTCCAATAAACACATTCTTCTTCTTCTTCTTCTACCTTTTCTTTTCTTCTTTTCCTAGGACAAGAAGCAGGGGCTAGCCCCTATATTTTCTGAAATTTATCTTCTTTCTTATTTTTCTTCTCATAAATATGTTGGTTTTCTATATTTGAATATGAGGTTTATACTTTTTTTATGAAAATTATAGATAATTATTAATTGACGATGCTAATTGCAATGGAACTTAGGAAACTATCATAGGATTCATTTTTTTTTCATTTAAGAAAATCCACCTAGGTGGATTTTTAGAGAAAAGGAGAGAACAAAAGAGGCCATGATTGAATTAATTCTGATTAGAGCGGCTCAATGGCTGAAATCCTTAGGAAACTTCTCACATATATCCATTGATGATATCATTAGAAACTGGAAAATAGTGGCAGATTCATATGTCAATGAGCATCTTGTTATTCCTGTCTGGACCCTTCCTGAAAGAAGATTTATAAAGCTTAATTTTGACGGCAGTAGCATGGGAAACCCAGGAAGGTCAGGAATTGGAGGTGTATTCAGGGATGAGGAGGGTAAAGTGTGTGCATTATTCTCAGGCCCAGTAGGTGAAGGAGACTCACTAAGAGCGGAAGTAATGTCAGTTATGGAAGGAGTGCAATGGTTTACAACCATGAATGCTAGAAAGCTAATCATTGAAGGGGATTCTAAACTGGTAGTGGCTTGGCTACTGGATGAGGAAAGTAGGATGTGGAAGTATAATAACGAGAAGAAAAAATTCAGATGGATCACAAAGGACATGGAACTGAGAATACAGTAGGTGAAAAGAACAGCTAATTCAATGGCTGATGCACTGGCCAAGCAAGGGGTTGGGAGAATTCAAACATTTTGGGCACTACTGTAATTGTAATTATAACTAAAGTTAAAGGGGAGAGATAAGAGAGCTTGTCTCTTTCTCACTTTCTCTTGTACACTTTCCTTAAAATTCAATGAAGTAATCAGTTATTCATCAAAAAAAAAAAAATCCACCTAGGTGACAAGGCGCCTCCCTTGTTGCATAGGCTCGCCTTGGTGCCTTGAAAACTATGACTGCTAGACATGCTTTCATGTATGGAGGAAGTTTTGCTTGTCTTAGAAATTATATTTAGCTGTATTGTTTTTTTCCAGCACCGGAAGGAACTTGTTGATGCCATCCATCATGGAATGCTTGTACTGAAATCTGAGAAAATGGCTTCAAGTGTCCAATCACGAATGCCCAGCTATGGAACACAGGTACGTAGGTTTTACATTAAAGAGAAACTATTTTCATTAGCTTACCGGTTCATTCATCTAAAGGACTTAATGAGTCCTTTAAAATTCACACCCATTCTTCTTCATCCAGGTTACCATCCAAACTGAATCTGAACGACAAATTGATAAACTTCGACGCAAGGAGGAAAAACGGCATAGACGTGGGACTGAACATGAGGCTGAGCATGACTTGTCTGCAGGAAGTTTCTCTTCCTTAATTCAAGCAAGTGAATGGAAGAACCCCATTGATTATCTGATTGGAAATGGCCAAGGGCCCCACTCGTTACCAGTAAGTGCTCTTCCTCAAGGAACTGTGAGGAAGCATTTTAAGGGCTATGAGGAAGTACGAATTCCACCCACACAAACTTCACAAATGAAACCTGGAGAGAAGCTGGTAATTTCTATTTTTTAGCTGTCCTTTATTTGATTCAGGTTAACATACTTGTTGGCTTTTATGGTTTATGAGCTAAGGTTTGAAAGAAAGTAGCATTTAATTTAGGTTACTTGACTGTGATTTCATTTGGTACAAACTAGGCAAGGTTTAGAAAATTTATAATTTCCTAATAATTCCTAATTAAGTGTTTTCATTTCCGTGGGTTTTGACATATAAAATATACCAAACATATTTCCCAATCTTAGACATAATCCCTATTGTTTTAACCAAACCTTACTTTCTTAGATAGCACACAAATTGCAATTTTCTGATGTATTCCCTTCTTTTAACTGATTATGGCAAAACCAACTCGTTTTTAGATGTTTTTTTTCATAGTAATCTCATTTTAAATGTTTGGGTTAAGTTCATTGGATCAGAAAACAAGAACTGAGTTTGCATTGCTTAAATAACAGAACATAACTATAAAGAAAACCTAGATTTTAGGTGAAGCCATGGCCTATAATGTTTTCAGCTGAGGAACTTAGTGGTCAAATTCAAGTGAGAAATGATAGAAAATATTATGGTGAGGAACTCATGTCCTTGTATCTTCATCTTTAATTCTCTGCACGTACTGTCGCACACCAGGTTGCTCCCATTAGCTACGTGCACCCAGAAGGCTGTACATGGTTGGACCGGAATCCCTAGTTGTCTGACCAATGTTTGGGTAATGAAATTGAGGGTGCTGCCACTGTCTATCAGAACTGACACATGGCGCCTTTGTACCAGTCCGGTTACTCTCATAGTTTGAGAAGAAGCAAGACCGGTCAAGGCTTGCAGGGATACTTCCGGGTATTCCTTTGTCCATTGTCCCCATTCTTGGTTGTCCATTGGCTCTTCAATGTCTGTTGATTGCTCGACATATTCGGTTTTAGGTTGAAAGAAGAAAACTTGAGGGATCTTACAGCGATGGCCCGGCCTGAATTTGTCTCTACATGCATAACAAAGGCCCTTTTCCCGTCGGGCTTGCATCTTAGCCCAGGTTAACCTCTTGGCTGAGCCGGGGCCTGAACCAGAGTTGGCGTCCTTGCCTGTGATTCCTACTCCTGATCTGGGCTTCGGTTTACCCAAGATACTTGGTTCTGGGTTCGGTATACCTGGTCTGATCGCAGCTCCCAGAGGTCGATTAATCCTTCTTGCCCGATTTAGTTTGTCTTCATATAGTCGAGCTAATGCTGTTGCTTCAAGAACGGTGGTGGGCTGCATGGCTTTTACCTCCAGCCGCAATTCTTCCCTGAGTCCACCAACGAAACTGCCGACAAGCGCGTTTTCTAGACAGCCTTGCACGCGCACAACTAATCTTTCAAAAGCCATCTGATAATCTTGGACGGAGCCGGTCTGTCGTAGCTTAGCGAGGCTTTCATCATAGTTCTCAAAAGCCGAGACTCCAAATCGCATGGTTAAGGCGTTGGTGAAGTCTGCCCATGTGGCTCTTGGGTGCCGTCGCCGGTACCATTGGTACCAGACGATCGCCTCTCCTTCCAGGTGTGCAGAAGCTAATGGAACACGATCAGGTCCTTGTGTGTCGTGGTAATCGAAGTATCTTTCTATTCGCAGAAGCCAGGATGTGGGATCTCCCCCTGCGAAGATGGGAAACTCGATTCTTGCTGTTCTTGATCCGCTTCGATGACTGGTGTCACTGCGCTCTTCCTGATTTGGCGCAGGTGGTGACTGTGCCAGTCTTTCAAGCAAGGATGCGAAGCTTTCTTTGATTTCTTTGATGTCAGCCGATACTCTTTGCATTTCTCCTTCCATGTTGTCGACTTTGTTCTCCATTGCGGATGACCTTGTGCTTGGCATCTTGGCTTTGATATCAACTTGTTAGGTACTGCCTAACTCAGGGACTCTTTCGAGGGAGCCTGCCTCCTAAATGAGAGAGAGAGAGAGAGAGATTGTATTTTCAAATCGATAATCCCCTCCTAACTTCCTTTCCTTATTTATATACTGTTGTTACAATTCTGTTATACCAGCCTCTCCACTTGTCCAGTCCACTTGTCTAGTTTGTTATTTAGTTTGTTTTAGTGGTTGGCTGTTAGTTACATTCTTTAAAGGCTGGCGTGGCCTTTTCTTGTACACTTCTATTCCTTTTATTTGTGTCTCAACAAAAACTGCATAAAAATCACTTACCTAATCACCAGAAAATCAAACTGTACTTGACACTCTACTGCATCACTTGAATCAGCCCTCTTCTCTTCATCGATTAGGGGGGGGGGGGCTTCCTACAAACCACAGCAAACACCCACAAACTGCATGACTGGAGGCATAGAAACCTCAAAGGGAAGAGGGCGATCACTCTTTTTCAGCCCCTTTCCTTATCTCCAACTGATGATGAAGAAAAAAAATAGAAAACCCTAGACTGGATGTGTGAAGATCAGAATTCTGGGCAGATTCGATTTTCTCAACCTAGCTTTGATACCATATTATAATCCAATCTGCTCTTGAATTATGTTAGAATAATGACTGTAGAAGTAAGAGAAAGATGAGAAGAAGGAGAAGAGAAGAAAATAGAGGAGGGAAATCTGGTTCGAACAAGAGAGAAAATCTCTCTCTCTAGTCGGCCAGGTCAATTTATATGTTTCTATTAAATAATAAAAAGACTCCTATGCCCCTACTTAAGTGAGGGACACAACTACTAATAGAACATTACACATCAGCAACTTAAACATAAATATAAAGACTAAAATACCCCTACACAGTCGACATTAACAAATTCAATAATTTGTCTACTTGTTGGATAATGACTGTTACAAATAAGGTAGCATCACAGTACTTTGATATTTGTAGGAATATTTGATTAGGCTTCCTTCATTTCTCACCTTGATTTCTTCTCTGCTTTGTTTTATCAGATTGAGATAAAGGAGTTAGATGACTTTGCTCAGGCTGCTTTCCGTGGCTACAAATCCCTCAATCGCATTCAGAGCCGGATATTTCAAACCACTTACCACACCAATGAAAATATACTAGTCAGTCATTACTTTCTTGTCATGTGTCAAATTAAAGCAGTCTGTCAACTATATTATTTCATATCACTCAAGCAATTTAATCAATTCAATTGCAGGTCTGCGCTCCAACAGGTGCAGGCAAAACAAACATAGCTATGATTGCTGTATTACATGAGGTATCCATTAGCTGAGCTCAGATCCTCTGCATTACTTCTATAATCAAACACTAATTCTTTGACTTGGAAATCTGGAAAGGAAATGTAGTTGAAAGTACCATTGTAAGAAATAAAACCACAAATGGCATTGTGTTTTCATAACGCTGGTCTTGCAGAAAATATTTCTGTTGCTAAAACTGTACTTCCCATTTGGACGTCATATGTTGAACTATCCTGAGTCTTTTGAACAAAAAGTAGTTTTACATCGTGCTAATTAATACATACAGTTATTTTTCTGTGTTGTGACTATTGTCAATTTTGAGCTTAGTTTATGCTCTTAGTCCACCATCTAGACCTTTGATCTAACCTTAGAAGACCTCTTATATGTTAATATACTGCATCATGTACTTGATGAATTCTTATTTTGAGTGTTAATATTTGCATATTCTCTTCTTTTTTGGTAACCATCCATGTATATGTTCTTCTCTTCCCTTTGTATGATATATTGGTTATTGATAAAACATTATGATGCAGATTGCACAACACTTCAAGGATGGTTTTTTGCACAAGGATGAGTTTAAAATAGTTTATGTTGCTCCTATGAAGGTATAATTACTTTATATTTTTTCCATTCAACTCTTTTTCTTTTCCTTTTTTCTTGCAGACTGTTAATTTCTGGTTGCATGCTTTCTAGGCATTAGCTTCAGAGGTGACGTCAACATTTAGCCATAGATTGTCTCCCTTGAACTTGACTGTGAAAGAACTTACTGGGGACATGCAACTTTCTAAGAATGAGCTTGAAGAAACTCAGGTTTATTTCTTTTCTTATTTTGGTTTTATTTTTGTAATCTAATATCTACATGCTAAAACTCATGGCATGTTATTTTAATTTGTGCCATTCAGATGATAGTGACAACACCAGAGAAATGGGACGTCATTACTCGCAAAAGCAGCGATATGTCTCTGTCAATGCTAGTAAAACTCTTAATCATTGATGAGGTACACCTGTTAAATGATGACAGAGGCCCTGTAATAGAGGCATTGGTTGCTCGGACCCTCCGTCAGGTACCTTTCTTTGGTCTTATTTTTGTTGTTATTATTGTTGAATCTATTTTTGATAAAAGGTAACTAATATGTATTAAAAGGGAAAAACGTATGTACATGAGAGGATGTGGAGGGTTGTACAAAAATAATAAGTTAGAAAACCTCTCTCCAGAAAGGAAACAGATTATGTGGGCATAGTGCTGCTGCTATTATAGAAAATCCCTGTCTACTCCCATTCTAGCTAGTCCATTTGCAATGAAACTTGGTTCTTTTGCTGTTTGAATTCGGATGGATGCCAAATTTTTTGATCATTAATAGAAAACATTATTGAGATAGAAAGAGAAAAATACAGTGCGGCCCTGCTCTCCAAGAAACTTAGTGAGGTAGGGAAGAAACAAACATAATAGCCAATGAGTGACAGCATCAGAAAGCCTAAGTATAAAACAAAATTAAAATGTTTCCTTGGACTTATCATGCTCCATTCTAGTTCTTTCTTGTTGACCCTTTATCCTGGATAGACTGTCTGCTAGGCTGTTAGCAGACCTGAAAATCCACCTGAATGAGCAGTCCACGTCTGGAAGATAAACCCTTTCCTTCTTTGATTTGGTATCTTAAACACCAAGATCCTTCATCTAATTTCACTTGTATTGGATTCCCTTCTATTTCTTACTCCATCTAATTTCACATGCCAGATTGATTAAAATAGACAAATAGGAGTTTCTAACCAATTTTCAACCTCATTTGCAGTCATCTAGCATTAAAGTTAAACTCTACATGCATGATTTGCATATGAAAATCTACTTGGGTTCGATGCCAATATTGCCATCCTTGGTTTATGTAACCTTTCAGTTCTTTCTGATTCTGGATATTTTTTTTTTATTGTATAGGTGGAATCAACACAAACTATGATACGCATTGTGGGCCTATCAGCTACTCTACCCAATTATTTGGAGGTTTGTTTACAATTTGATGCTCAATATTCCTTTTGGTATTAGCATGTAGTCTTTATTTTTCTTTTTTTTTGTTTCTTTTTTGATTGGTAACAGTGAAAACAATTTTCTTTCTCGTATTTACTCTGAACTATTCAAAATCTAATAAGCCTCTGTTTGAAAACTCAGGTTGCACACTTTCTGAGGGTGAATCCTGAAACAGGACTCTTCTTTTTTGATTCCAGCTATCGCCCAGTACCTCTTGCACAACAATATATTGGTATCAGTGAGCATAACTTTGCTGCTCGTAACAATCTGTTAAATGAGTTATGCTATGATAAGGTTTCTTTTCCCATTTGAATGCTCCTTATTTGTGGTTATTTTAGGCAATAGGCATTGTCATTTTCTTAATGGTGTACATGGTACTTCATATATAATTTAGGTTATTGAATCATTAAAGCAAGGACATCAAGCAATGGTTTTTGTTCATTCACGAAAGGACACAGGAAAAACAGCAAGGATGCTGGTATGACTTAAAATTTATGATATAGAAGTTTTTTTGAGTTATTGTATGATTTTATGATAGCTGTTCCTTTTATTGCTACTTATGCTGCTGCTACTTATTCCAATTTCATCATTCTTGGTATTGGTATTGAGTGACTTCTTTGATTGATAATACAAAAATCTACCGAGGACAAAAGCATATACAGCTAATACAATAATAAGGAAAAAGGAGAAATAGAGGGAAAAGTACCTACAACCCTTTGCTTCCAGACTAAACAGTAATTTATATGGATTCTAAGAATAGTTAATTCATTGGATCATATCTTGCTGGGGTGATTTGAGAGGATTGAACTGTATTGGGATACTCTGCTCTGGTAGGTCATGTAATACTTTGGTTCCTTGCTATTTGTATTTGTTTTGGCTTCGTTCTTTATGGGTCTTTTTTGGTTACTCCTTTCCTTGTAGGGGAAGTTTTAGGATTGTACTATCTCTTTTTTTATCGGTAACAAATCAAGGATTTTAATTATATATGGTTGAAAAATTTAGATTCAGAAAAATACCAAAGTACCCCTTTGTTTTGGGCTAGCCCCAGCTATCTACCCACTAGTATGGCAGTACCAACATTTTTGCTTGCATGTTACAATCTCCCTCCTACTAATGGATTTATCAAGCTGAATTTTGATGGTTGTAGCGAGGGCAATCCTGGACCTTCAGGTATTGGAGGTGTTTTCAAAGATGAGGATGGGTTCATTAGGGCTCTTTTGACATGTTGAGAGCTGAAATCTATGCTGTAAGTCTGTAATGGAAGGAGTTCAGAAGGCCAAGGAATTAAATATTTCCAAGATAATAATTGAAGGGGATTCAAAACTTGTTATTGGATGGTTTCAAGAGGAGGAGATGGGCTGGTGGGATTACATAAATGAATAAAGGAAATTCAGGTTCCTGACTCAAGGTATGGAAATCCAGCTGCATTGGACTAAGAGAGGTGCTAATTGTTTGGCTGATGTTTTGGCCAAGCAAGGGGTGGGAAGAAGCAACTTTTTTTGGGCTATATTGTAACTTTTTTGACCTCTTGGGGGGGATCTAAAAGAGTTTATCTCCCCTTTCTTTGTAATTTCTTTGAGTTTTGTTTAATGAGTCTCATTCAGTTATTGATAAAAAAAGAAGGATGAGGGGAGATTTGTGAAGGAGAAGATGGTAGAACTCTAGAGAAGAGGTGCCATCTTAAGTTCGATGACAGTGTAGGTTTGAGGTGCAGATTAGAGGGTGGTAAGGGCTTTCTCTAGGTCCGGAGTGATAGTTGAAAAGTTAGGGGTTGATCTGAAAAGGAGAAGGAAGTTGGTAACCAGGGAAGGAGTTGTCGATGATTTGGAGGTCTCGAAGAAAGCCTGAGGTACAAGCTAGACCCATCTTGTCCATGTCACCAAAATTTTCTCAAGATTAAAAGACGGTCTGGCTGGAGCAGGTCCTACAAACAAATATAAAAGAATTAATAAGAGAAAGAG
Source organism: Nelumbo nucifera (assembly GCF_055504915.1). Taxonomy (NCBI): domain Eukaryota; kingdom Viridiplantae; phylum Streptophyta; class Magnoliopsida; order Proteales; family Nelumbonaceae; genus Nelumbo; species Nelumbo nucifera. The sequence goes on along the minus strand of NC_142652.1, from coordinate 20,460,794 downwards.
AACAAGATTTAAAGCGATGACTATTGAGGGTAAGGTGGGTAGTGGTCATGAGATTCAAGCTTCAGATGGCTTAGAGATTCAGGCGTTGGAAAAGACTTTTGTGGAAAAGAGTTTGGTTGATAGGAATGTTTTTTTTTTTTGATCAATTGGTTGATAGGAATGTTAGGAGGAGGGAGGGAACATTGTGGAAAAGAGCTTTGTTGAGTTTCCTCTAGTTGGTAAGGGGGAAGAGGAGGGAGGAAAAGTGGACATTGCGAAGTTGGCTGATAGGAATGTTAGGGTTGACAAAAGTTTAGGTCTGTTTTTTTGGGGTGGAGAGGATTTTGCTAGGAAAGCGTTTGAAGTGTTTGAGAGGAATAACAAAGAAGAAAGGATGAAGAAGCATCATGTAGGGGAAGGATGGTGTGGAACGAGGAAGGAGCCCGGTGGGATGAAGTATCTGAAGGGGAAGATTGATGTGTTTCTAATTCAGGAAGGTTCTTGTGTTTTTGCTTTTGTTTCTTCGGTTGTTGTAGCATGGTTGTTTTTCTTGTTGGTTGTGTGGGAGTTGGCTTATGTTGGGGCGGTTTCTCATCACCTTCCTATTGTACTTTCTTTTTTGTTTTTAATGAATTTTATTTTATTATAAAAAATCCATATACTTGTACATACCTAGTGTACTAATGTTGGATTACTACTTCTCGCATATGTTATTGGATATTTTTCTGAAGATAAAATAAAAATTTTATTAAAAGAAAAAGAAATACATCAATCCAAGATGGTGATAAGGAATCACCATCCAATAACAAAAAGGCCACTTATACTTCAAAAACAAAACCAGATCTGCACGCCAGCCCAACTAGGAATGGAAATGGGGCGGGGATCATATTTCTCGTCCCCGCCCTTGATTCTGAAATTAACCCCCATCCCTGCCCCCGATCCCCGTCGGGGATAAAATTTATCCTCTATCCCCGATCCCTGACAGGGATGGCTTCCCCGGGGGGACTCGAATCCCTAAATTTTTTAGATAAATAGTATTTTTTTTGAAAAATAATTTTACTTAAAATAAATAAAAATTAAATTATAAATAATGTTTTAAATATTTTTTTGATATATATAAATAATATATATTTAATATAAATAACATTTAATATATATATAATCGGGGCCGTGGTGGGGTAGGGACCTCAATCCCCATCCCCGACCCTGACTCCGACCTCGATTGGAGATTTCTATTAATCTCGTCCCGTCCCTGCCCCACCAAAACAATCCCCATCCCCAACTCCATTGGGTTGGGGAAGTCGGGTCCTTGTCGGGGATGGGGAAAATTGCCATCCCTAAGCTCAACCTAGACAAAACCACGACAACAGAAAACTTATTCAAAATAAAACCCTCGACCCAGAACCTCTATGCAAATTTCATTACACAAACCAGACTTTTAATTTCCTAGAACAGGATAAAGGTTGGCATGAAGCGAAACATTGAAGGCAACAAAAAACGGACCCCCCTCCTCACACACACACATCAAACTCAAGTCTTCTACAACTGCTTAAAAGCTTCCCCTCTTACCAACTGCTGCTTTGCAACTCCCCCATCATTCTTCATCCACTATTGCTTCCTCTCTCCTCCTTCACCTTCCTCTTAAGCCCTTCTGTTTCTTTCAAATTGTTCAATTGCTTTTCTAACCACTGCTTTCCCCCATCTCCGCCCGCCTGTGAAATACTTTAGTCACATGAACCAAGTGCTTGTTTCCCGACCCTTTGGATTTTCTAAGCTCCCCTGTTTTAAATGTGCCATTGACAGGATTCTCCAAAACTCCTCCAACCCTTCTCCTACCTAGATCCACCCCCAGTTTGCCTACTAAAACTGATTTTCTCATGACTTCATGCACAACTGATCCAACTCCACTGCATTTATTTCCCAGACACCAGGTCCAACTCCCTACTAAGTCTTTCTTGGACTTACCTTGCTCTTTGACGCATTGTCTAGAGCACTTGCTCCATCCCCTTTAATCTCGGCTAGATCTGTGGTCTTAATTGTCATTGAGTCCCGATGGTTCTCTACCGCAACCCTATCTTGCACGATACCATTAGATGAATCCAACAAAAGCACTTGAGATTCATTTGGACACGTAGCTTATCCTGATTCAGCCTTCAAGCTTCTCAGACATTTTGGTGAGTTTGTCTCTCCAGAACAAATAAACCTTGTGGCCACCCACTCCCATACGGCCATACCTCTTTCTTCCTCTTTCCTACACTCTAGGGGAGTTCTGAGACTTGATTTTTAAAACCCGCTGATTTTTTCGCCTTCAACTGATTAAACTCACTAGCCTTCCCCCGCCTCCTTCTATACAAACCACCTTCAACTGATTAAACTCACTACAGCCATCATTTCCTTAACATAAGTGGACTGATTTTGGTGAGTTAATGAGAGAGCCTTACTGAAATAAGCAATGGGCTGCCCCCTTTGCATCAGGATGGCCCCTACCCCTACACCCAAAGCATCACATTCTATTTCAAAGGGCTGAGAGAAGTCTGGGAGAGTGAGGACTGGAGGGCTAGAAACAACTGTTTTCAATTCTTCAAAAGCCCGTTGGGTTTCCTCGGACCACCTAAATGAATCTTTCTTCAATAGACATGTTAGTGGAGCCAGCCATAAGCCCATACCCCTTAACGAAGCGCCTGTAATATCCTGTAAGCCCAAGAAAGCCCCGCAATGCCTTCATAGTAGTAGGCTTGGGTCACTTTTGAATGGCCTCCACCTTCTCTGGATCTGCCATGACCTGACCCGCTGCAACCACATGTCCGAGGTACTGAATTTGTCCTTGCCCAAAAGAGCACTTTGTCATTTTAGCATGTAACTAATTTCTCCTCAAGGTAGTGAGGGTGAGTTTCAGGTGTTCCATATGGGTGTCGCAATCCCTGCTATACACAAGAATATCGTTGAAAAACAACAAAATAAATTGCCTTAAAAATGGTCTGAAGATGTCGTTCATGATGGCCTGAAAGGTTGAGGGGGCATTTGTGAGCCCAAAAGGCATAACCAAGAACTCATAATGGCCATCATGGGTCCTAAAGGCCGTTTTGTGTATGTCAGCCTGGTGGACCCGAATTTGATGATACCTGGAGTGCAGGTCTAACTTGGAGAATACCCGTGCTTCTCCTAACTCATCAAGCAGTTCATCAATGAGGGGTATAGGAAACTTGTCCTTCACGGTAATCTGATTTAAGGCCCAGTAGTCTACACAAAAGTGCCAACTACCATCCTTCTTCTTCACTAAGAGCACAAGAGATGAAAAAGGGCTGGTGCTGGTTTGGATATGTCCTTTTTCCAATAACTCTCTTACTGCCTTCTCAATTTCCAACTTCTGAAAGTAAGGGTATCTATATGGTCTCACATTTTCTGGATTAGAGCCAATTAAGAGGGGTATATGATGATCATGGGTCCGGGATGGGGGTAATTGGGTCTGTTTCTCAAATACATCAATAAACTGATCGAGTATCGATCATAGGGCTTCTTGTTGGACTTCATTGTGGCGGATAGAGCCTTGGTTGTCCAAAACTGGGACTGTGGGCCGAAGGCCCAGGTGCATAAATATGGGTTGGCTAGTAGCTCTGGAGGTCCGTATCATGGAAGTTAAAGTCTCACTTTGAGGGGCTGGAGGCTGCACCCCCTGTAGATGACAAGACTGGCCATTCTGATAGAAATCCATTGTCATTTGGGCCCAATCACATAGTGTAGGGCCCAAACCACGCAACCAATGAACCCCTAGAGTGATATCGGCTCCCGAAAAGTCCAACGGGTGGAGATCCACCACAAAAGTGTGGCCTTGTATGAGAAGTTTCTCTTTCTTGCATACACCGTTACATGACATCTAATTCCCATTAGCCACATGAATTGAAAAGAGAGGAGTGGGTTGTATGGTCATACCTAGCTGCCTAGCCAAACGACAAGTTATGAAATTCAGAGTGGAGCCACTGTCAATTATAATCATCACGGTCTGACCCATCAACTTCCCTTCTACTCGCATGGAATGGAGAGAGTTGAGGCCCATGAAGGCATGTAAGGAAATCTCGGCCCCATCAGGTTTTGGACCATCTGGAATCAGTTCACATTCAACCGAGCTCTCTGGGCTTAGGTCGTCCGTTTCTTCCTTCGTTTGTAAGAGAAATACCTGCTGGACCCTGCATTTATGGCCCGGTTCAAATTTGTCATCACAGTTATAATAGAGGCCCTTCTCGCGCCTGGCTTTCATTTCAGCCCAAGAGAGGTGCTTGAAAGGCATAGTGGGTCGGGGCAGTATGGGCTTAGGAGGATCCCCAACTGGTTTCATGGGCAGTTGGTCGACCCATAGTGGAGTCTTCAAGATCGGGTAGGGCTGTTTGTTGGCTCGGCGAAGGTTATCAATCCTCTCTTCTTGCAAGCGAGCCAATCCCACAACAGCCATGGCAGTCGTGGATGAAGTGATCTCACTTCCAGGCGGATATCATCTCTAAGCCCTCCCACAAAACATCCCACTAAAGCCTTCTCCGGCCAGCTGTGCACCCTAGTCGCCATCCGTTCAAACTCGAGTTGGTATTTTGATACCATTCTGGTCTGCTTCAGCCTAGTGATTAACTCGTCATAGCCGACGAATGCTGTCGGTCCAAAGCGTATGCACAGTGCTTCGGTGAACTCCGACCATGTGACCTGTGGATGATTCCGATGATACCATTGGAGCCATAGAATCGCATCTCCTTCTAGATGAATGAGGGTGATGGAGACATGTTGGTGGGCAGGAGTTTCATGGTACTCAAAGTATCTTTCTACTTTGAAGATCCAAGGAATAGGATCTCCACCGGAATAGTTGGGAAAATTGATCTTGGTGACTTTCCCGATGGGGTAACCCCCCATCCTTTGGCTACTAGAAGTAGAGGCTTCCACTCCTCCTGCCTGGTGACTAGTCTCACCGGTCTATTGCTGAGAGGCGATGCTGGAGACCAGCACTCTGAGTTCTTTGAGCTCGTTAACCACCTGGTGAAGTCGTGGCATTTTGAAACCTGGGACCTGTGAGTTATGGGCTTTGATACCAAATGATGTGATGCCGCTCACCTCGGAAGCCCCTTCGAGGGTAGCTTAACCTCTTGAAACAGAAAGGATGGAAGAACGGGGATGGGAGGAAGAAGATAACACAGGGAGAGAGATAATAAGGAGATATTCATTCATTCCACTTATTACATCGGGGCCTTATATAGCTGGCTTACCGACGCAATCATAAAGAAAATATATTCTTGTGGCAGTGTAGCAACTCTGGGAAAGGCTTTGCTAGCGTGGTGTGCTAGCCTTTGTCTTCTAGTGAAATGCTGATCGATGGGGGTCTGCTCCGCACCTGCTGTTGGGTTCGAAGGGGGTGTTTGGGCTCCAACACTACTTCTCTCAATTTAAAATATGATTACAAATTCAAATTACAACCATGCCAATACAAATGATCCTTGTTTACTCCTTGCTTCGCTAAAGCATCTTCCATCACATTTAGCCAATCTCCTAACCCAATGTATCCTCAAATTCATATTTCTAGTTAGCCAATCTTCTAACCTGATCTCCTAGCACATTGTTTGTCAGCCTGTGATTTTTTTGATAACCAATGTGCCAAGCAATGACCCCTTGTTACTGATTAAAGATATGGTCATTTACTTGGACATCCCCTATAGTTAGGGCTGTCAATTGGTCAGGCCTGACCCGATGCACCCAAACTGATTGGGCCGGTTCTGGTTCCAGATCTATTGTCCTGATTATTATCGGCTTGGTACCGGTTCTGCCCAGTCCTGAATCGACTCAGACCTGACCTGACCCATATATATATATTAAATGTATAATATTTTCAGCAGGTTTATTATAATCGGGTCTATCAGGTCAGACCCAATTGTCCCGAGAACTGATCAGTTCAGTTCTGGGTCTAACATTACGGACCCTATAGGGTCTGGTTCGGTTCCGGTTCTATCCAGATCTGACCCGTTGACAGCCCTACCTATAGTTTCACATATTCGTTAAAATCTACTCTATAGTTTGTGTATTACTAAAAGTTTAAAACATCCCCTTGTAGGACCCAAAGCTGAAAAATTCATTTGAAAACAAAATACAAGGGGCACCCGATCTTAGAAAGCTTCATTGGGTGATTTTGCAAACAAATGAAGAGGATTAGAGGGTCACTCCCAAGACCTGCCACTTTGTGCACTTAAAATTTGGATTCTTCTGCTGACTCTTACTGTATAGGTGCATTTTGTAATTGTACATACCTTTTTGGATCTCTGCCACTCAGTAATGAATAGAAACGCTTTACCCTTTTACAAAGAAAGGCACCCTACTTCTGTGCTTTGGTGACTGATACCCTGCCTCCTTTGTTTCCCTCTGAACAATCCCTTTCTGAAGTGATATCATGAACAAGTCAGTAATAGTGAGATCTTTTTTTTTTTTCTTAATGAAAAATTTCTTTTATTATAAAATAAATGTTGTTCAGTTGTATCTCCCTCCTGATGGGACTACTGCTGAAGTCATTTTTGCTTGAGATCAAAGAAAAAAAGTCATGTCTATCAATCATTGAAGGTGTTTCCAAAGATGGCTATGATAACTTCTTCTTGTTTCTCCAATTTGAGGATTTGCTGGACAAACTTGTTACCTCTCATTCAGAGGTTCAGGCTTTCATCTCTCTTGGCTATGAAAGTCTTGTCATAGGAGAATCCCAGATTGTCATCTATTGGATTAGATAGCATGCAGAGGGTTTTTATGCCAGGCTACCATTATAGGGAGGTGTAGTCATTTTGTTGAACCCTTCATTCAAGTGGTTTCCAAGGTTAGTCACTCAGCCTTAGTTAGACTGGGACTGATGAGATTGTTTTGGGGCTGTAACATGCTGTCAATATACTTTTTGTATTTGTTGTATTTGATGTACAGGGAACCCCTTAGGCTTTAGGTTGTCTTGGTACAATTTTTGTCAATTCATGGGATTGCACTTATTACAAATTCTTGATGTTTAGCACATTCCTTTGATATTGATAAAAGAAGTCATTGGATACTGTTCACAGTCTCTTCAATTGTTGGGAACAGAATATCATCCAATTTAAATTAGTTCATATGGATATTCATATTGCAAGATGTTACCCTTTAAAGAGGCAATATCGTTTATCCTCAGATAGAAATTATATTTGAACTTTACAATGCGTACATGAGACAACCATATTTATGATGCCAAATGTTAAAGCAGATTGAAACTGCACAGAGGAAGGAGGGCTTGGAGTTATTGAAGAATGATACACATCCACAGTTTGACTTGATAAAGGTTAGGTGCTCAATTGATTTATTTTATTGTTAACACTTTAATGCAAGATCCTTTATTTGGATCAATTTTATGAGCTGCAGAAAGAAGTACAGAAGTCAAGAAACAGAGAAGTCATCGAATATTTTGAATCTGGGATTGGCATCCACCATGCTGGTATGTTACGTGCTGATAGAGGCCTGACTGAGCGCCTTTTTTCTGATGGCCTCCTGAAGGTATACCTTCTTACTTATGTGTGTGTGTATCGGGTGGGCTGCTGCCTATTTACATGGTGACTTAAGCATTATTTCTGTACTGAAATTGATGTTCAAAAATCCTAAGTGGACGTTGAACCATTTTGGAGGGTGGTTCAATCAACAAAAATACTATCTGTGCTAATGGCTGGTGCGAAACATGTAATATTACTAAATCAGTGCTGCACCTTATCACTCAACCTCAATATCTCTTCTTGCAAACCCTTCATGTACTGATGTAAGTATCCTTAGGATAAATTACTTATACCTGCTCTGGTGCTTCAATCAAAGCTAATATCTCCTGTTAGGTTTATCTACTAATTTATACCCTCTTTGACCAGGGAACTATAGGGGATTTTTTAATGGAAGAAATGGAAATCATGGAATTAAGACAAATAGATATTTTACCAAAATGCCCTATATAATAAATGTTAGTCTTGTCTACAAAATACATATTTTGAAATCCTCATTTGTAAACATTAAATACAGTTTTATCATCTCAAAATTTTATATTTTTATTTTTCTTGAGCTTGTCTTTGATTTTCTATTTCCACCTTACTTTATGGCAGAAGAAATTTGTTCTTTCAAGAAATATTACTGTGGGTTATCTTTTCCCATATAATATACAAGGTGTCATGAAAAGTTTTAAATGTCAAGTTACACTTTCCATCCTAAAACTGTGGGCATGCTAGTATGGATGGAATAAGTAACTTAATCCCAAACTACGTGTGGTTAGTAATTTAACAGGTAAATCTGAGGGGAGGTCTTAGTGTTTGACCAAAATGTCAGAGGAGAGGAGGTGCAAGTAATTTACCCATATCTTTTTGCATCACTTCCCTATATATAATTCTCCTGCTACCATATTTGTCAAGGCATCTATGCAATTTTAGGTGACAGCGGGGTACCGAGGAAATACGTAGTGAATATGAATTTTGTAAAATAAAAATGTAAAATTTGGTTAGTTTCTTAGTTTATCAATTAGCATGCATATTAATTGAAAGAATAGCTTTCACTTTATTAATTGCATTGAATGTCCTCTCAAAACATGGTAAATCAGCATATCTTAAAGACAATAATATTTTAAATATATTAACTTCAATATTTTCAAAAATAAAACCAACATAATAAATATTTAATAAAGTAGTTTCATATCAAATTAGCAATTAAAAGAAGGCTATGGACATGGGAGTCAGATTCAGGTGGATTAGAGGAACAGCTAATGTTTTGGCTGATATACTTGCCAAACAAGGGATAAACAGGGCTGTGCTTTTTTGGGCTACTTTATAATAATTGACATATTGTAGGGCAGGAATGTAAGGGAAGTAAGGCACACTACACTATAACAGACAGTACAGTTGTTGCTGATGAGGTACTCCACACTATGAGGAATAAGAGAGGTAAGAAGGGTGTCTTCCTTCTTGAAGTGGACCTTGCTAAGGTCTATGATAAAGTTGAATTGGAATTCTTTACTTTATTTTATGCAAATTGTTCGGATTCTTGGGTTCTTTTTGCCATTTGCTTCTGAATTGCATATCTTCTCCTTCCTTTGCCATTTCGATTAATGGACAACTAAGTACTCCCTTCATCCCTAGTAGGGGAGCTGAGGCAAGGATGCCTTGTCCCCTTGTGTGTGGAGGTATTGTCCTTGGTCCTTACAATTCACAAGGCAACTGGATTCTGGAAATCTAAGGGATTAACTTTGGTGGTGGCCTTCGAAACAACCACTTGATCTTTGCTGACCACCTGTTGGTTATGGTGCAGAGCTCACTAACTGAAAACAAACCCTTGATTTCTTCTGTTCCTGGTCTGGGCAAGATATTAGTTTCAGTAAGTCTTCGCTGATGTTCAGCAACACTTATTGCAGATTCAGAAGTTTCATCTTGGCTGTTTTTGGTCCCAAATGAAAGATGGTGAAGTATACTTGGGTGGACTTCTTCTTTTTTATAAATCTAAGATTGTAATGTGGATTGTGGAATCATTTAGTGGAAAAGCTGAAAGGCCGTCTTTAGGGCTGGAAAACAAGGGTCCTTACCCATGCCATATGAACTAGTCTAATCATTTTTTTTTTGAGAAAGGGTAAAGCAACTTTATTAGAAACTGAACAAGAGATTACAACAGCAGCCCCAGAAAAGGAGCCAAACACACAAGCTCAAAGCTCTAGAACACATTACAAATCTAACAGACTTCTAGTCCTCAGATGAGCTCCAAGAACTGAGGTCTGGAGACCTTTAGGAGCCACAATCCAAGAGACCAGCTTACCAAAAATGAAGGAGATTAGACAGTCTGATTCTTTAGCACTCTTCTAGAATATTTTTCTATTCCTTTCTGTCCAGATAGTACTAATCACTGCTGCAGGAATAGCCAACCAAATACTTTAGCCAGCTTGGACAAACCATGGAGCTCCCAATTCCATAGAAGATCCAAAACAGATTTTGGCATGACCCAAGATAAGCCGTAGGCAGATAAGAAATGCCCCCAAATAGCAGAGATAACAGTGCAATGGATGAATAGGTGATTACTATCCTCTTCATCTTGGCCACACAACTCACACAGCAGGTCTTGAATCTGTAATCCTCTTCTTGTCAGGTTCTTTTTGGGTAGGCACCTACCCAGGGCTGCTGCCCAGACCAAGGCATTTACTTTGGAAGGGGATATTAGATTCCAAATTTTAGCAGCAGGAACTCCAAATGATTTCCTTCTGCTAAAATCCTAGCAAAGGACTTGAAGCTGTGCCAAGCTTTATTATTCAAACTTTCCTTTTACCGCAAGGCATTTCTGGTGGGGTGACTTTGAATCTCATAAAAAAATTCATTTGAGAGCATGGAGCTTCTTTTTCAATCTCACAATGAAGAAGGGCTGGGGCTGAGATGCTTGAAACAGAAAAAATAGATCTTTCATTATCAAACTTGGATGGTGGTTTCTCTTGAAGCCTACTGGCGTATGGAGAAACTTGCGAGAGTTAACTCTTAGATGAGTGAGTCTTTTTTTTGAAGATAAATAAAAAAATGAAACCTTATTAATGAAAAAAGAGAGGATACAACAGGGTGATAAGAAATCACCCAGCAAGAACAAACCTGCCCAAAACAAAATTAACCCCTTAGATAGTGAGTCTTATGTTTGAAAAAAATATATTAAAGTGTTATGAGGATCTCAAAAAAGGTTGTTTTTTTGCCATTGGCAGTGGTTGGAATGTAGGCATAACTGCAGGTCCATGGATACCAGATGGTAATTATCCCAAGAATTTTAACTATGAGACTATTCAAATTTTGAAGGTGGCTGAATTAATGTTGTCAAACTCAAGAATCTGGAATAGACATCTGGTGACCTTATTGTTTGATGCTAAAACAAGTTCGAAGATCCTGCAGATTAAATTGCTGGCTCACGATATATCTGTATCCGACAAGCTTGTGTGGAAGTTTAACCCCCATGGTAAATTCTCATCTAGTTCTGCTTATAAAATGCTAAGGGATGTCCTAGTTCCTCAAAGCAGTCATGGTACTCTCTCCAACTTGACTTGGAAGGTTTTCTGGAAGATCAAAGAATTAATTCCAAATCTTCTCATGTTCTTATTGGAGAACCATAAATGATATTATATGGGTAGAAGTATTCTTGTGACAGGGTCTATAACCCTCTTTGCCCCTTGTGTTTGGAGTTTAGTGAGACCAGAGACCACTTATTCTTGCAATGCACCACTGTTCATTCTGTGTGGTTCGGTTCAAGTCTGGCTCTCCTTGTTGAAACCCATCCATTCTAGTACTTTGAATGCATATCTGGAGGAATGGATCGAATTGGATAAGCAGCTCCATGCAGATCACTTGCAGATTCTTGTGGGCGGGTGTTGCATTATGTGGTACATCTGGAAAAGAAGAAACAGAGTTGTTATTGTCTTTGACAACAGTGATTTTAAGCCTCAGTCTGTTCTTGCTACAGCTAATGCTTTGATGGCAGATCTTTCTGGAGCCTCTAGGATTTCTACACCGTATCCTTTGCTGCCTCACTTGCCAAGGAGTGAGAATTTAGAGATTGGAATTATTCCGGTTGGGAGAAACCACTGTCAGGCATGTTAAAGGTCAACTTTGATGCAGCTGTAAAGAAGTCAAAGGGCAGTTCTGGCATAATCGTTAGAGAAAATGGAGGATGTTTTGTATATGCCACAGTTGTCCCATTACTTCATGGGACTCCTGCTGAATTGGAGGCTAATGCTGCTTATGTTGGTGTAAATTCTATTATAGACCTGTTGGTGTCCTCATTTGAGGTGCCCTGGCAAATAAGAAATACCATTGCTGATTGCAAAAGCATCCTTTGTGCATGCCCTGAATTCTTGGTTAACTTCAATCATCATGACAATAATGGGGTAGCTAGTACCTTAGCTAAACATGTTCTCAATTGTTCTAGAATTGTCACATGGTATTCCCTCCCCTATTTCTTGAAAATATTATTTCAAGGGAGATGTTATATCAGAATTTTCATTGAATTGAATTGATCTTAGAATCCTAAAAAAACTAAAATGAGGATAATTTTATATGATAACAAATTTAGATAGCGTAAAAGATAAAAGGAACGCGGGTGGAGCTACTTTTTTTTTTTTTTTTAATGTAAGACTCTTGGATCTTCCAAATATATAGCAGAATGTATTGACAAAAATATCAGTAAGATGTAGCCATGGTAATGATATGATATTATAATGAGGTGGCTGCCTTCTGATTTTTGTCGCCTAGGTGGATGTCTTATTGCCTAGGTGGGCAATCAGTTGCTTTATGTCAAGGTGTCCAGCCAAGGTGCTCAACCAAGGGTGCATAGTGTCACCTAGGACTGGTTCATTCTTTCATTATTTATTTTCCTTTTTTTTTTGTAAATTTGAGCCCTTGGGGTTGTTTGGTAATGACTGAACTGAGGTGGCTGACCTAAATAACTTAATTCTTTCCCTTTCAGTGGATAAAGTAATTAAATACTAAAACATTTGATGGATAGTAATCAACCCAACTTAAGCTTTAGCCATTAAGGAGCTTACAACCTCCTTACAAATTCACTAAAAGAGAAAGCAATAATCTGTTCAGTTTAACCATTTTAGCTGCTATCTAATGGCTTATCTAACTGGATGGTCCATTAACAATTGGATAGTTCACAAATTCTCTTAAAATTTGGTAGTTTTAAATAGTTATATCTGGGTTTTATGCTACATCAATTCAATCAGTGTATCCAAGTAGAATTGTGTCTGGTCCTGATCCAACCTGTCCAACTGTCCAGTTTTTAAACATCGACTAAAGGTCGTGGCATCACTCTGTTTCTTCAGGTCCTTGTTTGCACTGCAACATTGGCGTGGGGAGTAAATCTACCTGCTCACACAGTTGTCATCAAGGTTTGTTTGCCTTCTTATTACTAATCATCTTCTGTTTTTTAGTATTCATCTAGCTCTGCCAAAATTTTGATGATCAAGGGCAAAGTGCATTGCTTATTTTTCTATAGCTGAAATAGATTCTTTTGCATCATGGCTCAGTTTGGAAGGAGTAAAAATACAAATATGTACAGTACAAATACATACAAAATAATACAAAATGCAAGGTTTTGCATTCCACATATTTGTATTTGTACTCTTTGCAAATAGAGACTACGTACCTGGCGAAAAATTTACAAGCATCTGTAAATCTGGGAATAAAGACTTGGTGCTAGTTAGTATTATGAAACTTCCAGTGCGGGAAAAAGCACATACTCTTCTGAGGCTGTACATGTGTATGGATTAGTAAAAGAGGAAGAACAACATGAATAGCTTTCTAAGGAGTGGTCAAAGTAGTCCTAGGAGATATACCAGCATCCTAGCTATTTTCTATCAATCCATGTATGTTAGCTACCACTCTGTGCCATAACTTCTCATTCTCTAATGGCATACCCTACAATCATTTGCTTAGCAAAGCTAGATTTTTAAAGACCTTATCCCCAAACCACCCTGTTCCTTGCTCATACATACTATTTCCTACTTAAGATGATTTTTCTTTCCTTCCCTTCGATGCTGCAAAAAATCCTCGTTAGTTTCTAGAAAATGTAAAATGTTTGCAACTTTTTTCGGCACCTTAAAAACTGAGAGGTAATACAAAAGGAGGTTGGCCAACATGGACTTAATCGAATCCGGTGGGTTAAAAGATGTGCTAATTCATTTGCAGATGCTTTGGCCAAACAGGGGGTGGGAAGAAGCCATTTGTTTTGGGCTACTATGTAATCTTTTTGTTGGGGGGGTGGTAAGAGGGTTTACCTCCCCCCACCTTTGTATTTTAATCTTCTTATAATCTAATGAAAGTTTCCTGTTACTGATAAAAAAAAAACATGGACTTAATCGAAGTTATCCTCCCATCCAAGGAAATATAGTTGCACTTCCAAGCTGTTAATGCTATCATTTTTCCAAATCTTTCTGTGATAGGGGTCCATAAACTACAACTCCTTGGTTTGCTTCCTAAAGGAAGGCCTAAGTACTTCATAGGCCAAGCACTAGTTGAACAACGAAGAGCCTGGACAGTTGCATCTAGTTTGCTAACCTCAAAATTTTCCCCTGCTCCACAGCTCTTCTCAAGTTTTATTCTTAAATTTGAAAATTTCTCAAGTAAACTTAATAACAGTCTCAATGTCCTCAAGTTGTTTTAATAAAATCTTGTTACTGATAAAAAAAAGTCTCAACCTCACCTGCTGAAGGATACATCCATCACAGAAAATATTTATATCATCAGCAAATTGGAGATGAGTCACCATAATATTATTCCTCCCAACTCTCCACCCTCTTACCAAATCCTCTCTGTCAGCTCTAGAAATCAATCTACTACGCACATCTGCAATTAGAGTGAAAAGACAAGGGCAAAGTTGGTCTTCTTGTCTATGACCTCTAGATGCCAGGAAGAAATCCCTCAGTACACCATTAACCAACACAAAAATGACAGGTTTGTAGACATCCAGATATCCATACTACAATACTAATATTTCAACATTAGTGAGCTTTAAAACTTTGTTTTCATGGACCTATCCTCTTGCAAGTGAATTCCAAATGCATGAGCTGATCTTGGTACCGAACCGAACAAGGACTGCCAAAGTTCTTCCTCCTTATTCAGTCAAGTTTATTTTTTCCTGTCATTATTTATGAAGGAACAATTCTTCTTTATGATTGAGTTAGTATTGTTGTTTTAAATTTTGTGTTAGGATTTAGGAAATTCTCTTACCCCTTTCTAAATAGATACGAATTTCTGAATTTCTGAATGGGACTCTAGTTTAATGTGTCTCGTCACTAAATGCTCTTCTCATGTGACTGATAAAAAAATTCATTTTTCATTATTATCTTATTTCATTTGATAAGAAAAACATGTTAGAAGAGATCATGTCCAGGTATCTCCTTTTGTCTTTGGCAGTTTGCTTTCAACTTTCAACTGATAATCCCATCATATAGGCTGCAGCCTATTAGTATTCATCTAACATTTTCTCTATTGTATAATTCTTGATCCATATCCATGTGCATCACTCCAGGGTACCCAACTGTATGATCCAAAGGCTGGTGGGTGGAGAGACCTGGGCATGCTTGATATTATGCAGGTGAGGCAAAGATACTGTATCATGAAAAAATTTCCTGTCAAGTTTATAAATATTTATTTCTATATTTGTTTTTGAGTTTCTTGGTTTGTGGTACTTCTGTTTTAGATTTTTGGGCGTGCTGGAAGACCACAATTTGATAAGAGTGGTGAAGGGATTATCATTACCTCTCATGATAAGCTGGCTTACTATTTATGTTTGTTGACAAATCAACTCCCAATAGAAAGTCAGGTAGCAATTTTTTTTTCATGGGATTATCTTGTTACCTTCTTTTTTTTGTGTTTTTAAAGCAGTGGCATGTTGATTCTTTAATTTGTAACGCTAATGATGAAAAAGTTGTGTATTAATAGGTGTTGGGATCTTATTAATGTATAAAAGTACTCTAATATCCTGTTCATAATTAAATGAGGACTAATACAAGTTTACAACCTCATCTATGGCTGGTATTCTCTTCAATTACTTGAATTTACCATTATTACAATTCCACCTGTGGGCCTAGGGCCCTTAAAACCAAGTCTGACCTTAAATTCCTGCTGTCCTGTCCTTGCCAAATTTGTCTCCCTGTTCTTTCTCTATTTTAGAGCTTTAATATTGGATGCAACTTGCAAAAAAGGCTGGAAAAGATCATGGGGAATCTCTTGGGATTTAGGGGAAATCAAGGAAGACATATGATCAGTTGGAATTTTGTCTGTAAAAGATAGGACTCGGTGTAGGCAGACTGGTTATTACTAGGAACTATATTAAAGATAAATAAGTGTGACAAAGAATAATTGTTTTTATTGATGATAGAAATAAAATACAAATTTAAAACCAACACTTGATATCATACTTAAATAATAATAATAATTAAAAAATATGAAATCACACTAAAGTAAAAAAAATACAAAAAAGTTTGTAGAAAACATTTGGACACATCTCTAATATTGTATAATTATCATATTAAACAAAAATAAGTGTGACAAATAAGAATTATTTTTATAGACAGAAATATAAAAAATTGTCACGTGCACACTTACTAATAGTCTTAATATCCCAGTTCTACCCAGGATAAGTGCTTTATATTGGGAAGTATTTTCTCTAAAAATCAGTACTTATAGATTCTTTGGGGAAACTACCTTCCATCTTTCAATCTTCTTCTCTTGTATTTCTAGCATACGGTTTTTTCCCCACTGTATTTGGATACAGGTGGTCTCTCTTGTCATGTATCCTGTTTTGCCTTAATGTTCTTCCAAGTGCCATAGTTATTGTTAAATTATGAACCTATGCCCTTTTAGTCTGCCCTTAGCCCTTCTAGTGAAGGTTCAAAAAATCGCAATGGATCGTCCTATATTGGCTCATACGTATCATTCCAGCACTAAACTGATATGTGGAACTCACTGAAACCAGGAATTTCATTTCTTTTCGTCCGTTTCGGACCAATACAGGCCTGTCTCGGGTCGTTTTGGATCTGTATCGACCAATATGGACCCAATACAGATTGATACTCTGTAATGGCTGATATTATCTGATGTTTAATATTTGTAGTCCCACACACACTCTCTCTCTCTAATAATTTTCAAATTCAAATTTGTCTAGCCCCTATAATTACACCTCCTTTCTCTCAATAACTCCTATATTGAATGCTAACTCTTGCATTTAAGGCAAATTTGAAATTTAAAAACATCATTAAGTATGCCTGTAAATTCAAATTTGGATTTAAAACATGCCCTTAAATTGACTATAAAAACAACAGGTAGAAGCTAAGAAGATTAGAGTCCTAATCACTAAGTTATATAATACCCATAAGCCCATCACTATGCCGTAGCCATAGCCCAAATGCTTGCCATATTTATATGTATTTTGATTCATAAGTAAACCCTTTTGTCTTTAGGGGATGTTTCTCAATAAATGTTAAAATTGATTATTAAAATTTAGGAAAAATCTATGATGCCAGAATGACATGATACCGGAAAGACTTTGACGATTAAAACCCCTAATGAATTTTGATGAAAACCCACCTGATTGGTTAGAAAATTTTTGATGCCAGTTGATTGGTTATAAGTTTTCTTCCCCCTTTAGTATCATGTCTTTCTAGCGCCATAGTTGAAACCTAAATCAATTTTAATACAAATTATATTGATTTTCTAAAAATTAAGGTATATACGTACACGTTTTAGTCCTTCCATTTAAGGTTCAAAGTATTAATACGATATGCCTTGTATTGGGCATACCATATCATATTGGCAGGGCTCTGATACACCTATTTAAAGGTGTTTTCTGGAACCCTTTCGTTTTATTTAATAAATGATATATGTATGTATGTATGTATATATGTTATGATACTTTGATTATTTTTCAATGGTTATCAATTGTGTCCCAATGCCTCACAATTTATATAAACCATTAAAGTAGGTTTTTTTTTTTTTAACTCATTTATTGCCATCTAAGACTTGTGTTTATAGTTATTAATATATAATTTTCTGGATTTATTTGAATTTCCTAGCGTATCCATGTGTATATTGATTTTTCATCCGTATATGTATGTGGGAAGTACAAAGGTGACTAGGGGAGGGGTAAACTCTCTTAACCCTCCCATAGGAAAAACAAAAACAACTCAAATTACAATATAGCCCAAAACAATTGTTCTCTTCCCACCCCTTGTGCTAGCCGGTTAAAAATTCATTTTTCATTAGCAAACTTCCATAGACCATTCTCCTCTATTTGTAGCATCCTATAACTAGTTTTGAATCCCCTTCAACAATGAGCTTGCAGCAGTCCAACTCCTTTGCCTTCTTCATTACTTCTAGCACCGCCAAGATCTCAGCTTGAAGTGAATAACCTACACCAATAGGACTAGAAAATAGAGCAGTGACTTTCACGTCCTCATCTCTGAAAGTTCCTCCAGTTTCAGAAGGCCTTGGATTAGTGTTTTAAAAGGCGTGGGGGGCGTACACCTGGAGGCGCCCCTCTAGGCGAGGCGCCCCCAAAACGCCCTAAGGCGTATGCCAGAGGCATTGACACCTCTGAGGCATATGCCTCAAGTGAATGAGGCGTGTGCCTCATGCGCCTCATGCATACCTCATGTAAAAAGACAGGAAAAAAGGAAAAAAGGAAAGGGAAGGAAAGAATAGATAAGGGGAAAGAAAGTGGGTCGGGGGCTTACTCCTTGTGTTCGGGAGGGTTATGTCTCTTACGTTCTGAACTACACCTCACGCTTCTAGGTAGTGGAATGCCTTGTGTCACACCTCTGCGTTTTAAAACACTGTCTTGGATTACCTTCACTACTTCCATCAAAGTTCAGCTTGATAAAACCAAAGTTCGGAGGAGATATCCTCAAACACTTATAGAGATTAATCTTGGTTTTGGTAGGGGATGAATTAGCCACTTTCTTCCAATTTCTTCTCATCATATTTGTAGAGATACTCAAACACTTGTAGAGATTTCACCTAATGTACCACTCTAATAGTAATTGCTTCAATAATGGCCTCCCTATTCCTCTCCTTTTCATTAAAGATTCTTGAATTTCTTTCCTCCCATATTGTTCAGCATATGGCAGCTCTGACACATCTCCAAAGAATTCTACCCCTTTTCTTTGGCCACCTGAAAGAGGAAGCAAACGACCTTCGCACATCTGGTGGGGGTGTCCACCTGCAACCAAACAAAGAGAAAAACCATTCCCAAATTTATGAAGCAAGAGAGCAAGAGATTAGTAAGTGATAGCAGCTCTCACCATTTTCCTTGCACAGGATGCACCAGTTAGGGGATAGACACCAAGTAGGTCTTTTTCTGGAGCAAGTTACTAGTGTTACATCTCTGCAGAAAGGCTTCTCAACAAAAAGCTCCAATCCTTAGAGGAATCAGTTTGCCCTAAACTTCCAAAACTGGAAAGTCTAGTCCTAGGCTATCAGAGGGTTGTGTTAAGGCATTAAAAAGGGAAGCACAAGAAAACTCACTAGATGATGTCAAAGTCCAAATCTGGCTCTCTCCTTGGGTCTAGAACCACCCCTCCCAAAATCTGAATTAAGGCAAAAAAATAGTTGATTTCAGCATCCCTAAGACCCCTTATAAGACCCAAATCCCAATCAAACCCAAGAATTGATTCTGAGGGTACAAAAAATATAGATGCAAGCTCATTTTTAAGCAAATAAAGGGAATACAGAGAAGGAAATTGTTCTTTCAAGCGCACAACCTCCACCCTATTGTGTTCATAAACTTTCACCCGGTTCCCAAAACATAGATCATACCTGATGAATGACAAGAAAGAAGGAAGAATGGCATGTATAGATTTTCAAGGAGAAGCTCGTGTAGCCCTAGCCAGAACTCCAACATCCCAACCATCAGCCATTTGCCCATGAATACTTACAATCACCTTAGACCATAACTTATTATTTTTTTTTTGATTAGTAAATAGCAATTTAATTTTTAAAGAACAGAAGTTACAGATCAGGGTGATAAGACAACACCCGAAAACAAAAAAAAAACAAAAGAGCCTTCAAACAAACTAGATGACAGGCTCTGCATTACATATTTGATATTCTAGAATGTCTCCAAACCCGCACCCAAAATCCTCCTTTCTATGTCGACTGAATTCAGGAAGAATCACTACCCGTTCTACCACTGTTCTGCCCACAACCGCAACCATCTTCTCCATGCTACAAGCCTTGTCTTCAAAAGTCCTTTTGTTCCTTTCCTTACATATGGCATAAACTTCCCTTTTTTTCCTTTATCTTCCTCATGTTATTTTGGTCCCACACTACCACCATACCCCCTTACAGACCCACCGCATTCACCTCAGTCCATTCTCCTCTTTTTGACCTCCAAATCTCAATTTTCATCCTTAGATAAAAGGGTTCCAGTTTTGTTTCCTGCAACAAGACAACATCCGGATTATGTTTTCTCAGAAGATTCTTGACCACCTCTCTCCTCTTCCCATCTCTCAAACCCTTTACATTCCAGGATAGCAACTTCATTCCCACTGCTCCCCTCTCCCCCTCTATCTGCCATTTTATTCCTTTTCCGTCAGCCCTTTGTGTCTCCCTCCCCCCTCTTCCCCTCCCTCTTCGGCACTTCCTCAATTAGCTCTTTCTTCTTGTTTCTCCCTTCTAGATATCTCGTACTGATCAATGGCTTTTCTCACCGCTTCTTCTCCCCCTAGAAAAAACAGGCCCAAATTGCCAGCCTCTACAACCATTTTCCCAAGTAAGGCCTCATTCCTCCTTTGAATACTTCCCATACCCAATCCACCCACTTCCTCACTTTTAGTGACCACTTCCCATCCAACTCTATGGTCTCTTTTTTCTTCCCCTGGTTCCCATAAGAAATATCTCATCAAATTTTCCAAAATTTTGCTCACTCCTTTTGGGATCCTAAAGACAGATAAGAAATAAACTGGCAAGTTGGTCAAGATAGACTTAATCAATGTAATCGTACCACCCAAAGACAAGTAATTCCTCTTCTATGAAGCTAGCCTCTTAGTAAACCTATCCATCTTTGGGTTCTAAAAACTGTTATTTCTTGGATTATCTCCTCTCACTAGCCTTCAAGTAAACCTTTCTACCCTCTTTGCCATCTCTATCTCCTCCATATTGATCCCCATCACACAACTTTTATCAAATTTCACTCTTAAATTTAACATTTTTCTTTTAAAGTTGCACCACCAGTTTCAAAATCCTGACCCAACTCACTAGGTTTCTAGAATCGACCCTAGTTATTAGTCTACCCAAAACTTCAGCAATTAATGTGAACAAAAAAGGGGAAAGGGGGCCCCCTTGTCTAAGTCCCCTAACTACAGGGAAATGGTTACTAGTGCTCCATTCACCATAATAGAGTAGTGGCAAGTCTCTATGTTTCCTCGTATCCTTTTGCACCATTTTACTGCAAAACAAAAGCTCTCCAAGACCTGTAGTAAGATGGACCATTCGACCAAGTCATAGGCCTTTTCCAGATCCAGCTTACACACTACTCCTTTTCTCCCATTTCTTCTCTTGTCCTCCACACTCTCATTGGCAATTAAAATCTGATCCATTATTTGCCTATTACTTACAAAAGCACCTTGATTGTGGGAAATGATGTGAGGAAGTATAACCCTATTTCTCCTAGAGAGCACCTGAGCAATAGTTTAATACAAGCTGTTTACCAAGCTGATGAGCTGAACTTGTTTGGGTGAATAACACTTTGGAACCCAAGTTCTAAAAGTAGAGTTCAACCTTGGATTTATCACACCTCTCTCAAAAAGTTCATTGAAGATCTTCTGAATGTCTTGTTTTAAAAATGTCCCAGTAGTCTTGGTAAAAAGCCATTGTAAAGCCATCTGGTCCTGGTGCTTTAGTTTCATCCACAGAGAAAACCACATTGTAAATCCATCTGGTCCTGGTGCTTTAGTTCTATCCATAGAGAAAACTGCTTCCTTTATTAACTCCATGTCAAAGCTCCTTTCAAGCCTACCTTAAGATCCTCAGGTATATTTGAAGTGATCCACAAAAGCCCCTGCTATTTCAGATTGTTCGGTAAGTGTTACATCATCAACCACCAACTTAGAGATGGAATTTTTCTTCCTCCTACCATTTGCCATAGCATGAAAGAATTTGGTATTTCTATCCCCTTCATCCATTTATGTTTGGATTTTTGCCTCCAATTAACTTCTTCCTTGTTTAACAAATCTTCTAGTTGCTTCCTTAATATCTATCTTTCCTCAAAAGTCCCTTCACTCTCCTTGGTGTCCAACTCAATTTTATCAATCACTTCTGTTTTCTCTCTACAAGCCTTCCGAAACATTTTGTAAAATATTTTATATGTATTATTTATATGACCTACAAAATATTTATATGCATATGCCACATCATCACGCTTTGGCTCTGGTTTGACAATGGTTGACCCTCTGACCTGTGAACCTTGTCCGGTTCTATGCCCGGTCCAGTTCTCTAAATATTGTTTGGAACTACTCTTATGCTCCTTTGAATGACTTCATTTCTGACACTTTCTTAAGAAAAGATGAAAGGTTTTGTGGAGATGCACAAAAGGCAGCAGTTTTGTTGATGGTTCGGGAAGAAAGGAATGCTAGAATATTCAGGGAAGTAATCCGCCCCAAGAAAGCAGTATTGGGAACATCTTGGTAATGGTGGAATATTAGAAAAAATCCTCAAGTCTCTTTAGTCCTTTCTCTACAATGACATCCTTAGGAGATAGCACGTTGTTGCATTGCCTTAATCTATCAAGTAAAGATATCATCAATTAGTCTCCTGTTATGGACTTCAGAAAATTAAAACCTCTGACCATTGTAGCTTGGCAACTTGGGCAATTCAAGTGTTGGTGGTGTGCCTTGTGCTTAGAGGCAATCATGGTAACATAATGGACATGTTCTCAGGATCTATTGACCATTAAAACTCAATTAGAGTTGAATTTTAGCAAATTTTCTAAGGTTGAGATTGGGGAAATCCCTAAATTATAGAGATATTATGGTAGAAGAGGATTCAAGGGAAATATTTAATCTATCATTCTATCTATACTACTATTAGAGTGGGAACAAAAACTTAGATTTCTGGACTTTTCTTGACTAAAATACCCCTCATTTTGCATTTGGTCCCACTTTATTGTGAAGATAGAAAACATAATCTGAGTACTACTTTTCAATTTATTCTATTCCCTCTCATCATTAAGTCCCATATTTAAGGAATTAACTCCTATTCTCCCTATTTGAATAATATATTTAAGGTATTTTTGTTTCTCATTGTTAAATTCGACTAATTTTGGTTTGTGTCCTTGTTTTTCTTTCACATACTTGGATACTTAATGATATCTCCATTGGTTTATGTGCCTATGCTTTTAAGCCAAAGTGAATTGATTATCTGTTATTATTTCTTATTATTCTTTCTGCTCTTTTTTTTTGTTTTCTGAATACTCTTTTATTGAGTTTTATGTTTTTGCAGTTCATTAACTCATTGAAAGATAATTTGAATGCGGAGGTGGCTTTGGGTACTGTAACAAATGTTAAGGAAGCTTGTGCTTGGCTTGGCTATACTTACCTCTTTATAAGGATGAAGTCAAATCCTTTGGCATATGGAGTAGGATGGGATGAGGTATTGTGTGATGGTGGTTTAATCTGTTATTCTAATTTAACAAACTTCTCTTTATCGCTTTAACTTGTAATGTATAAATATTTTTTAATAATATTATTTTTTTGATGAATAACATGTAACTTCATTAAAATTTAGAAAAAATTACATACAAGCAGTGAGAGGTAAGCTATCTTAACTCCCTCACAAACAAACAAAAAAACAAGATTATAAATGAGCCCGAAACAAAGAATCTCATTCACCCCTTGCTTTGCTAGCCCATCAGCAAATGAGTTAGCAGATCTCTTCACCCAGTTGCATCTTATCTCAATATCCTTAGCCAGCCATTTGAATTTTTTCCTTTCATTGCTGTACTTCCACATTGCAGTCTTGCCTTTTTTTAATAATAATAATCAAAAGAGGATTTTATCGGTTTGAAGAAAAAAGAGGATAACAATACAAAGGGTGACGAGGTAGTAATCCGGTCCAGACAAAATGCAAGATACAAAGACATACCCCACTAACAGTAATTGATAACTAATTACATATTCAATCCAATTCAAGAGTAAACCAGAAATTAGAGCTAAAGTTCCTGATGCATCAAAAAAATTATGGCAGAATCAATATCCAATCCACGACCAAGTTACCAATGTCTACAGAGATCCTTTCAGCATTTCTTTTCTTCCCCTTGAATTCTGCCTTCCTGCTTCCTTGTAGATGCGGCCAATTAGATCAGAAGAAGTTTCATTTGGGTGATTCCAAATAAAGAGGAAAAGCCATACTGGGTGATCATTTCTATCCATGTCTGGAAGCCTGGCCTGCAAATGACTCAAAGGCATGGTTTCGGGCATGAGGCATGCTATAGATGTTAAACTATTTGCTCATTGATCATTTTTATTTGTCCCAACTCCCAAACCAAAAGTGGGGGCTTGGACAGCCATCATTACTTTGCCTTTCCTAGTGGGTTTCTGCAGTGGTTGTTCATATAAGAATTTTGCGAGTTCTCATCTTGGTTTGCCTGTTGATGTACTGCTGAAGTCACTCCAACTCCTTTTCTAGCTTTTTCTTCATTATTGATATCTATTTTTTTTTTTTTTGATGAATGAGTAAGATTTTATTAAACTAGCAAATAAGAGTTACAGGCAACCCATGGAAAGGCACGAGGTGCGACCTTTGCTTTAAAACTAGTTACAGAATTATAAGTTCATAAGAAAGTACACAGAAGCCCAAAATAAAGTAGCCCGAGAAACCCCCTGTTTTGCAAGTGAATCAGCCATTGAGTTTGCTGATCTGCCTACTCACTGAACTCTGATTGTCATACTCCTTATTAGCCATTTAACCTTGTTGAGAAGATCTCTATCACCCCAGATCACAGAGTCCGGATCTTGCAACCAACCCATATCACCTGGGAGTCCCCTTCAATAATCAGATGCTCTATTCCTAGCTGGTTTGCAAGCTGGATTCCTTGCACAACAGCAAGGACCTGAATACAAAGATACAATACTACTGTCTTTGTTTCTCAGCACTCCTCCTATACCTGAAGGTCCAGGGTTACCTCGGCTACTCCCATCAATGTTTCAGCTTAATAAACTCCTCCCCAGGTGGCATCCATTCAACCACATATCTGTCCTTCCTAGTAGAAGTGTTAGCCACTGCTAACCAGTTTCTCCATAGGTCATCAAAAGAGTATGCATCAAAGAGATTTAGAGTTTTTAGCCACTGAATTGCCCTTGTCAAAATACATTCTTTAACATCTGAGAAACTCCTTTCTTTTTCACAAAAAATTCTGGTGTTCTTTTCTTCCCAAACAGTCCACAACAAAGCTGCTCTTATGCACTTCCACATATTTCTCCCTCTCTTTGTATGGCGTACAAAGGTAGACGGACTAAACAGCAAGCTATTATCAGATGGCAAGTTTCACCTACACTCAAACAACACAAAAATCCAATTCCATAAAGCTGCAACAAAGGAGCAAGAGATCAGTAAGTGATAACAGTTCTCATTGCGAGTTTTACAAAGCACACCAATTAGGGGATAAGTACCATTTTGGTCTCCTCTTTTGCAGGTTTTCCAAGGTATTAATCTTACCATAAAAAACTTCCTAACAAAAAAAAAGAAATCTTTGGGGGAATGGGTCTAACCCAAAATTCTTTAACTAGGAAGTTCTGGGGTGCAGAAGTGGAGCAGAGAGACTTGAAGAAAGAAGAGCAAGTGAAAAAGCCTTTCGGGTTAGGGGTCCAAATTCTTGTGTCAGGTTTGAGGGGATCTAAGCAAATAGACTCAAGTGAAGACAACAGTTTTGAAACACTAGCACTTTCATCATCACGTAACCCTCTTCGGAACCCATAATCCTAGATTAAGGCCAAAGAAAAAGCTTGGGAGGAAATAAAACTGGAAATTGACTCTTTCTTATAAAGGGAAAGAGAGTAAAGAGAAGGAAAAAAGGTCTTTAAGATGTTGGTTGCCTACCCAAATGTCTTCCCGAAAAAGAACATTGTTTCCAGAATTAACATCATACCTGACCAGATTGAGAAAATGGGGAAGGATTCTGTGTATAGCCTTCTAGGGTGTTGCAAGAGTCGCCTGTCGAGATACCCCAACATCCCAACTGTTCTGCGAACAACCATGAATACTATTCACTACCTTGTGCCACAACCTCTCTCTCTCCAACGGCCATCTCCAATGCCACTTCCCTAGTAGAGCTTCATTCTTAAGAACTAGGTTACCTAATCCTAATCCCCCTTCTTCCTTACTTTTGTTGACTAATAAGTTGATCCTTCTTCTCTTCCCCTGGCAAAAGTCGTTCTAATCAAGGTCACTCTACCCCCTATCGAAATGTAACTTTTCTTCCAAGAAGCCAACCTCTTTTCGAACTTTTCCACATTTGGGTACCGAAACCGACTTTCTTTTGGGTTATCTCCTAACAGAAGACCCAAGTAGGTTAAATGCCTATCAGACATAGAACACTCTAGACAACCTGCTACTGCTTCTGTCTTCCAACCTTCCAAATTGATTCCAACCAACAACTTTTGTCAAAGTTAACTGTCAGGTTTGAAGCATACTCAAAGGATTTAATAAGATCTATTAGGTTTCTCACTCTTCCCAAGTCTCCCCCTTCACAAAAAACGATAATATCTTCAGCAAACTGAAGATGAGTTACTGGGACATTATTCCTACCTATCCTCCACCCACTTATCAGCCCTTCCTTGTCTGCTTTAGAAATCATTCTACTGAACACATCTACCACAAGTGTGAACAAGAAAGGTGAAAGAGGATCTCCTTGCCTGAGCCCTCTACATGTTGGGAAAAAAAATCCTTAGACCCCTCTAGTAACTAGAACTGAAAAATGACAAGAGGTTATGCATCCACTCACCCCCTTGCACCATCTATCCCCAAATCCCCACATTTTCTTAACACTTCTAATAGAAAATTCCAATCCACCGAGTCGTAGGCCTTCTCAATGTCCAACACAAATGAAACCTTGATTGCTTGATCCTCTTTATTTCCTCCACACATTCATTTGCTATAAGGATTTGGTCTACAATCTGCCTATCTTGTACAAAGGCTCCTTGGGCTTGAGTAATGAGAGAGGGAAGGACCTTTTTAATCCTTAAAGAAAGCACTTTTTCAACAATCTTATAGACGCTAGTCACCAATAGGGGTGGCAACGAGCTGAGCTTTTCACGAGCTATTCGAGCTTGGCTCGGTTTAAACCAAGCTTCGAGCCGAGCTCGAGCCCAATTTACAGGCTCGTTTGCTAATCGAGTCGAGCTTGAGCCTAATAAAGCTCGGCTCGTGAGGCTTGCGAGCCTATTGAGCTTTTACATACATATATAATATTTTTATTTTTATATATAATAATAACTAATTATTATAATTATTAATTTTTAAATATCAAATAAAAAAAATATATATAATTTTTTGACTTTATAAAGCATTTGACTCATAGTTGAGCTCGAGTCGAGCCAAGCTCAAGCTTATGAGTTTTTGACTTGAGCCGAACTCGAGCTCAAGTCTTTAGCTCGAATTGAGCTCGAGCTCAAGCCTCATACTATCTTGGTGAGCCAAGCTCAAATTTCTAACTATTGTGCTCAGCTCGGCTTGGCTCGAATCCTCCCCTAGTCACCAAACTAATCGGCCTAAAATCTTTAGGGTGTTTGGCATCTAATCTCTTCGGGATGAGAGCTAAGAATGTGGCATTAACTCCACGACTAATCACATGGTTGTTTCCAAACTCCCTAAAAACCTCAAACAAATCTTCTTTGATAGTGTCCCAACACTCCTGATAGAAAGCCATAGTAAAACCATCTGGTCCAGCCATCCAGGAGCCTTTGACCTATCCATAGAGAAAACAACTTGTCTTATCTCCTCCTCTTCAAAGTTCCTTTCCAGCCAACCCACCTCAATGGCTGATAGACTTGGCCAATCCAGATCTTCCACTCTCACCCATCTCTTTAGGGCCTACTCAAAATGGATTTGAAGTGAGTTGAAAAGCAATTGTCTATATCCTCCTGGGACTCGATTTCCACTCCTTCAACCTCAAGCTTGGCCACACAATTTTTTCTCCTTCTCCCATTGGCCATAGCATGAAAGAACTTGGTATTCCCATTCCCTTCTTTGATCCATTTATGCCTAGATTTTTGCCTCCAAGATATCTCCTCCTTGACTAGGACCTCTTCCAATTCTCTTTCTTGTGCAGTCATGGTCCCTTGATGCTCCTTTGAATCTAAATCCTCAATTTGGGCTGGCAATCTAGCTTTTAGCTCTTCCAATCTACCAAATTCCTCCCTATTCCAATCTTTTATTTTGGATCTAAGACTTTTTAATTTCTTGTGGAATCTAACCCCTTTCCACTTCACTCCCCTAATCTCTTCTCTCCACCACTCCTCAACTTTATGCACAAAATCTGGGTGTTTCAACCACATGTTCTCGAACCTAAAGGGTTTAGGTCCAAGCCCAAAAGTCTCTTGGCCTAGCTCTATAGGACAGTGATCTGAGGTAACTCTAGGCAGAGCTTTAGCCACCAAACCCCTCTAGTGTGCTTCCCAGCTTCCGTTGAAAGGGAATCTGTCTAGTTTTGAACAAGATGGATTCTCCTAGAAATTAGACCAAGTGAAGTTAGCTTGTAGCATAGGGATCTTCAAATTACAACTATTTATAAATTCATTGAACCTCCTCATGCTAGTTGTGAACCTGTGATAGATTGTTGGGGATGGTTTGACTCATTTAGAAATCTTATTACATTGATGTCTCCACCGAAGCACCAAGGGCCTTCCCATAATCCTTGAATTCCATAGAGCTCTTCGCATAGTTCATTTCTCTCTCCGTAATTATTCGGCCCATACACATTGGTTAACACCCATGTGAAACCATCCTCTACCATCGAACTTTGAGGATATAGAAAAATTACCTATCAGCTCCTCTAATGGTTCTACCACATCCTCTCTCCAGAGAGTAATTATCCCCCCAGATGCTCCCCAAGAGGGAGTTGAGCACCAATTCACTCCTCTTGCTTTCTACATGCTTCTAACCCATCTTCTATCTAGATCTGCTAGTTTGGTTTCCTGTATCAGTACATTGTCAGGCCTTTCCTTCAACAGATCCTTTATCACCCTCCTTTTCCTCTCACTTCCTAGACTCCTCACATTCCAGCTAATGATCTTCATCAACTCGGTTGTAGAATGAGACCCTCCACACCACCCTCTTTCCTTCACTTTGGAGCCTTCCTCCTCTCCCCTCTTCCACTAAACTCTAAGTCCCCTTCTATGTCTGAAATTAGTTTTTCCACTTTGGACCTTTTCTTTTTCTTTTTTACTTTTGTTAATTGCTTCTTTTCTTGACATCGCAGATTTATTTCTTCCTTTCTTCTCACAGCAATTGCTCCCTAGGGGTTCTGGTTTTTTGGGTGTTACCTCCAACATTTCTTCTGTCTTTTTATATTCTTCCAATAAAACACAGATTTGCTCCCAAATTCTTTCCACTTCGTCCTCTTGTCTTTTTTCTAACAATGAAACTTCTTCCTCTATTTCAAACCTCACCCTTTCAATTTCTACTCCCTCACCTCTGGCTGTTCTCTCCAGCTGTGATGCCAAGGCACCTGTTTCAGGCACAAAACCCAGATTAGTAACAAAACCCGAATGAACAAACATGCCTGGCCTAGTAGGAGAGAAATGGTCAACAAGTTGTGTTGGGATATCAGTAATAGAATTCTGACCAGAGCTCCTTCCCTCTGTCTGATTTGGTTGTTGGAGTAAAATTGGTTCAATCAAAACATTTTCAGTCCCTACAGCAGAAGAAATCTTTGGTGCATTTTCCTTTCTGGGTGTTTTCTTGTAAACCTTCAGAGTAGAATCCTGCCCCTCCAAACTCAACATCTTTACCTGTCTGTTTTCTGGAAAGGATTTGTTTGCAAGGAGAGATGTACCCTAATCATCCTCTATAGCTGCTGCTAAGTTCCCCTCATCCTTGTGTGGCGTATCAGTTGGAGTCTTTAGCTTTTCAGTCTTGTCTTCCACCTTATTCCGCTCCTCCCCTTTTCCACTTCGGCTGAGTGCCAAAGTGGTATTTACTTTGAAGTCCAGATTTGAAAAGGGTACTTCGGCCCATCTTCTCTACAGAGATGATGGAGGGAATCAAAGAGGAATCAGCCGGGAGATATATCCGACCTTTATACATTACAAGCCCATCTGTAAGGGTCCAATTGGAGTTTGTAGTTCCAGACTGAATTTTCTGAACAAGAGTCGTCCATTCCGTTGATTGTGGCATCTCTTTCTTGATGCCATTTAATAAGGTGACTCGAGGATGGGAAATCCCACAAAGGAGCATAATGTCCTCGTCGCGCCTAGACAATGCATCGGCGGCGCGATTTAAAGATCCCACCTTGTAATCCACCCGGAAATCAAACCCAAGCAGCTTGCTAATCCAATGTTGTTGGGGAGAAGTGACAAGTCGCTGCTCCAACAAGTACTTGAGGCTATAGCGATCAGTTTTGACAACAAATGATCTTCCCCACAAGTATGGTCTCCAGTGTTGGACTGCTCTAGCTAACCCAATCAATTCACGTTCATAGGCTGGCATTTTCAAATGATGATCAGCTAGTTTACGGCTGAAGAAAGCAATCGGGTGCCCTTGTTGCTGTAATACGATGCCAATCCCTATTCCGGATGCATCACACTCGACTGTAAACTCAAGATCAAAGTTCGGTAATTGCAAACTTGGAGTGGTGGAGAGGGCATTCTTTAAATTTGCAAAAGCTGTGTCAGCTGCATTATCCCAATGAAAGGCATTCTTCCTCAGCAGGTTGGTTAATGGGGCAGCCATCACGCCATAATTCTGTACAAATTTGCGGTAATATCCTGTGAAACCGAGGAACCCGCGTAGAGCCTTGGCGGATTTGGGCTTGGGCCATTCTTTGATCGCTTGAATTTTGGAATTGTCCACTGTTACACCTTTGTTGTTAATGACATGACCCAAGTAAAGGACAACCTGGCGTTCTCCAAAGGAGCACTTGGATCGTTTAAGGAAGAGCTTGTGTTGGCGCAGTAGCTCAAAAACATTCCTCAGATGATGCACATGTTCTATCCATGTTTTAGTGTAAACCAAAATGTCATCAAAGAATACTAAAACAAATTTGCAAAGGTGGGACTGAAATACCTCATTCATTAAGGACTGAAATGTGGATGGGGCATTTGTGAGACCGAACGACATAACTAAAAACTCGAAGTGGCCATGATGAGTTCGGAAGGCAGTTTTCTCAACGTCTTTGGAAGCCATTCGAACTTGAAAGTGCCCCGATCTTAGATATAGTTTTGTGAAATACTGGGCACCATGAAGTTCATCCAACAACTCGTCCACAATGGGAATAGGGAATTTATCCTTGACAGTCTGGTTATTAAGCTCTCTGTAGTCAACACAAAGTCTCCAAGTACCATCCCGCTTTGCCACCAACAGGACCGGCGAAGAAAAAGGAGAACGGCTAAGGCGGATGATCCCCTGCTCCATCATTTCATCACATTGCTTTTCTATCTCATCTTTCTGCAGGTGTGAGTAGCGATAAGGCCTTACTACTACTGGTTCTGAACCCGTCACCAGAGTGATCCGGTGATCGCAAGCTCGGGAAGGAGGAAGTCCTTTGGGTTCTTGGAACACATCTGAAAAATCAGCGAGGAGCCTTTCCATGGTCGCTGCGTGTGTCATTTCATCTTGGAGCACATGAACCTGTTGGTATTTAGCCTTCACCACGTTACCCTGCCAAGTGACTTGCTTTCCATTTAAGTGGAAGGTCATTGTTAGGGCGCTGAAATCCCGTAGGATTGGGCCAAGAGCTACATCAAATCCATCCAAGGATAGCACAAACAAATCAGCAAAGAAGGATTCAGAATTGACCTGTATTTGGACTCCCTTACAGATGCCCAGGTTGTGTACTCTTTCACTGTTTGCTACGGCTACCTGCAATCTCGGCTTGATTTCCATTGGCAGTTCCAACTGGAGGGCAGCTTGTTCACTTACAAAATTGTGTGTGCTTCCTGAATCAACAAGGATCAGTATTGGTTTCCCTGCTACCCGCGCTTGCAATTGCATAGTTTGAGAGGTTTTTATTCCAGTGATTGCGTGGAGAGAAATCTCTGGTTCCAATGAAGAGGGTTCATCCTCATCTTCCTCTTGTTCATCCACTAGGAGGCAGAAAAGTCTCTTGCACTTTTGCCCTGCTGAGTAAAGTTCATCACAATTAAAACATTGTCCCCTCGCCCTGCGTTCTGCCATCTCAGCCCTGGACAAGTGCTTAATAGGGGGTGCAACAATGCTGCTTCCTACACTGGATGCCGATCTGGAATTGTTGCTCGTCTGTGGTTTATGTTCTCGGCTGGCTGCTGAAGATGGAGCCATTCCGGGTGGTTTTGGGGCTGCCCATGCTGTTTGAGGCCACCCTATACTGATGCTTCCGCGGTTGAGTTGCAATTTGCGTTCAAAAACGCGAGGCAAATTCATAGCAGTAACCAAATTGGGGGGTTTTTGCATCTCCACATCCACCCTCAAAGTTTCTGCTAACCCCGCGGTGAACATGTCAACCTGTTGGTCTGGTCGTACCGAAGATGCTCTTGCAAGGAGGGTCTGAAATTGACGCTGATACTTGGCCACGGTTCCAGTCTGTTTGAGGTTGATTAGTTCGTCTAATGGATTGCTTGTTAATGGGGGCCCAAATCTGAGAAGGCAGTAGGATTTGAATTGGGTCCAACTGAGCCCAGGTTCCTCCTGCTCCAATTTATAAAACCAGAGCTGCGCCTCCTCTGTCATGTGGAATGCGGCTAAGCCTACCTTGTCCCTGTCCTCTGTCCGTTGGTTGTGGAAGAACTGCTCACATCTGTACAGCCATCCCAAACGATCTCCAGCTCCATTATAAGAAGGAAATTCCAGCCTGTTGTATTTGGGAACGATTGCGGTTCCCTGGGCAACGACTTGTTGCTCGCCGGACGATTCTGCCATGTCTGGTCGGCGGCCGTCTGTGGTTGCAGCCCCTTCTGAACTCTTTTCCTTGCTGGAAAAATATAGCTCCATCAAGCGCCTCAAATCTCGGACGTTGTCCTTGATATCAGGCACCTCCTTGCTGTTTTCCACGAGTTTGTGCTCTAGATCATGAACCTTGGTCTTCAATTGCTCAAAGTCGCCCATGACGTCTTGCTCTGATACCAAATTGTTAAGGGCCCGCGAATAGGATCTCGTCACAGGTCGGTTAACAGGGAAAACCTCTTGTTTTCCCTTGTTTCTCCCTTTCCTCGAGGAACCTATCTTTAGCGCCTTAATGGTGATTTGTTAAAGAGATCACCAACTCTCCTTTGCTCTTTCTTGACTGAAAATTTCGATAATTTCATTGAATCTCATCTGCTCCTTTAAATAGGAGATTACAAGAAGATAAGAGTCCTTCTTTAGGAAGACTTCCTAACAACATTTATCTTTAAATAATAATGCTACTGCCTAATTAATAGGAACACTGAATTTAGCCAAGGGATAAGATAGAAACACTGAATTTAGCTAACAGATAAGATTGGAACACTGAATCTTGCGCCCATTACTGCTGCTGTTTGCGGCTGTATTTCTTCCCAATAAAAGCATCCACAACAACTACTCCCATCAAAGTTTAGTTATAAGAATCCAACAGGTGGGGGGGTCCAAGACACACTCATTACTGTTTTGATTTGGGTACAATTTGCAATCTCACCCCACTTCCTCAACATGTCATCCACTGTGTAATCTATGAATAGCTCTAGGGACTTCAGCCACTGTACAACCCTTATATGGATTAGAGCCCTCGGTTCTTCAGCACCTCTCTCTATTTCTGAGAAAATCTTGAAATTTCTTTCTTCCCATAATGACTAGCATACTGCAGCCCTCAGTCCTCTCTACATAGTCCTTCCCCTTTTCTTATGCCACCTGAAAAAAAGAAGGGGAGAATAGACTTTGCAAGTTTGATGGAGGGTTCCAACTACACCCAAAGAGGGAGAAAGCCCACACCCAAATTGACTTTGCAAATTGGCAAGACACCAGTAGGTGAAAACCAGTCTCCCCATCAGCTTTGCAGAGAACACACCAATGAGGTGACAAACAAGTATTGGGTCTCTTCTTTTGGAGTAGATCACCAGTGTTGAATCTTTCCATATAGGCTTCCCAACAAAACTACCAACCCTAAGAGGAATTGGTCTACACCAAAATGAGTGGTTGATATTAAAAGAGGTGGAGGGTGGAGATTAAACACCCAGGAGCGGCTAGGGTTTGCTAAGAGTGAAAAGATTAGGTTAAAAAAGCTCCCTAGGGTTTGCTAAGGAGAGGGGAGCATGGTAATACAATAGGATGGGCACCAAATGGGTTTAGCAGATAGGAGGCGCCCTCCTGTTCTCAGTTCATTACAAAAGCACCCCCTCTCTTAGCTGGTCTTCACACCAGCTTCCCAAAAACTGCACTTCAGCTTAGAAAACTTCCAGAGTTTTCTACATAATTTGCACAGAGACCCTCAGTGGTCACATAATTGATTTTAACTCGGAAAACGGTACACTTTGACTATTCTAAGGCCGAAAATACTCCTGAATTTATGCCCTTAAAGCATCAAAATGCAGGGTTATCAGCAACCCAGTCACCCTGACTATCACTCCTTCAATGGCAAAAGTTTTTGAATTGGAAGAGGAAGACCATCTGTATACAGTGAAGATCTCCTTGCCCTCTTGATTGCTTAGAGATTCAACATCTAGCATGTTTTCAAGAGGATCTAGCACTGCCTTCATTTTGTCGAAGGGAGTTAATATGAATGTTTTCCTTAGTCCCAACTTACTAATCAACATATCTGCAACCATCCTCCAATCTATAATCAGATTCTTTGCTTCAACCACTGACATATTGTTCCAGCAGTTTTTGCTGGAATGTGCATTCAGTATTGGACTACTCTTACTGTTTGCCAGGCTAGAAAATTCTGGTTAGGAGTCTCCCCCTCCATCACTGATGACTTCCCCCCCCCGAGAAAAACCCTTATCTACTTCTGCAGTTTCCACCATCTTCTTCATCTCTGAGTTCCTTTGAGCTATGAAGCTAGTCAAGATCTCAGTCACTTCTCGCCATCCTTGACTGTTTTTCCCAGCGGGAAAACAGACCATTTGTTTCCTCCCTTTGTCAAAGTACTCTGAAAGAGATGAATGCACCTTTAGCATTCTGTTTACTTTCCACCACATATCTTCTGCCTGATTTTGTGTTATTTTTCCTTCCTGCATATCTGTTTTCCTTTTGTTGCTGCTTTGTGCACAAAGTCCTTCAACCATTCTATCATCTCTTAGCCTTCCACCAAAACTGTAGCCTTTTTCAGCTCCCTTATCTTCAAGCTATAACACCCTTTGATTCTTAGTTCTTCGAAGATAAAGTCTTTAGCCTCCATTTTCAAGGATTTCCTCCACCTTGTTGCCTCCACAAAACCTTCCATGACCATTCTTTAATGCGCGGAGTGTGTTTACAGTCATCATTCATCACCAGTGAGTCCCCAATCACCCCATTCTTGTAATTTCTCCCCTTATTTCTTTTACCAGGAATGGTAATAGATGCAATAGCATAACTTTAATAATCTGGAGTTAGTTATCTCCTGCTCTGGATTTCTATTGCTTTCCTCATTCCGAACAAATGAGTAAACCACTTATCTGCATCATCAAAGAGAGTCATCTTGTTCTGTCTTTTAATTTCCCCCTATATTTCTTTACCAAGATATCTGGAGCTGGTCACTGCACCCTCAAAGTGAGTCATCTTATTTTGTCAATTATAAATGGTTAATTATCTGGATCTGGCCGTCTCCTGCATTAGAATTCTATCGCTTTTGTCATTCTGGACCAATAAACCTAGCTTAGAGATGGAAGAGCAGGTCGGCATGTATATGAACTTGACTGAAATCATATTCCTGATTCAACCCAAGAAGAAATATTGCCATATTCCACCTGTTTTTACACTGCTCACTAGCCATTTTATATGATGGTTTATACCACTATTTTAAAAGGCCTTGGGCATATGCTTCAAGTCAAGGTGGAACCATAAACACCTACCCTCAGGCACCTTCCCCATATGCTAAGAGGCTACTTGATTATTTAGTTATACAGTTGATTGTAAATAAAACAAAACAATTTAAACTCAAAATCTCTACTCTATTTCTCAATGTGTCACATGTAGAATGGAGAAGATGTACATCACTGAAATATGTAGAATAACATCTCCATTACAAAGATGGAGAGGATGTACGGAGATGCTTGGTACAAAGGTGGCTTGTAGAATTAAGAATGGAATATGTTATTTTTTTTGAGAGAATATCACTTAAATTCATTAAATAGGAAGAAGATGTACATCAGGAAAGCAAAGACAGAAAACCAAATAGGCTACAATGATAGAGAGCCATTACTATATAGTACATCCAGATGTGCACCAGATTTAGCTAAACCATCTGCAATAAAATTTAAGTCCCTTGGAACCCAAGACAGATTTAGAAAGTAAAAATTCAGATTGAGAAACTACAATGAGATTTTTTGTGAGTTGGTGGTGGAGAAAAAAGGTGCTTTTGTAAGTTGGTAGCAGGTTTGCAAACCAATGGAGGAAGATGGTTTGGGTATTGGGCATGGTAGGGAAAGAAACCTAGCTCTTCTTGGAAAATGGTTGTGGAGGTACCCACTTGAGCCTAATGCACTTTGGACAACTGTCATCAGAAGCAACGGTTGGGATAGCAATGTCCTCTTCATCTGGGAGAGTGCAGCAAACCCTCGGAAAGGTTTCTCCTCTTGCTTTACCAAGGTTATTTCTTTTTTTAGATATAGGGTGGGGGATGGAAACAATATTAAGTTTTAGACTGACCTCTGGTTGGGAAATCAGACCTAAGCTGAATCTTACCCTCACTTGTTTCACCTATCCCCAAATCAGGAAGCTACCACTGTTTCCTGCTTTTATCCTTCATCATCTGGGATTAGTTGGAACCTTAGCCTTTGAAGACCTCTAAGGGACGTGGAGATCCCTGAAATCACAAACCTCCTCCACTCCCTACATTAGGTCTGCATCTCCCCTTCTTCCTTAGACAGCCGCACTTGGATCCTTCACCCAGCTGGAAAAATCTCGGCCAGGACTTTCTTCAAGGTTTTCGTTTCAGGTGAGCAAAACACCATGTTTCCTTGCAAGAAAATTTGGAGCACCCTTGCTCCCATGAGAGTTTCCTTCTTTGTGTGGGAGGTTTGCCTGGGGACAATAAACACCAGTGATCTAACACAGAGAAAGAACAAAGGCAGGTTATGTATATCCGCTCATATTTGCATCTTGTGACTCAGTGATAGTGAATCTACTAAGAATCTCCTTATTCATTGTGCTGAGACAAGAAAGATCTGGAACCATTTTTTGTATCTAGCTAGATACAGTTGTAACCATTTTTTGTATCTTAGACAATGGCATGGTAGGGGTTTGGGCCAGTGAGGGAGAACCTATTGGTGCACACTGACCCATAGTCATACAGTGTTGTGGGGAGTAGTGTGGGAAGAAAGAAACAAGCGAGTTTTCAAAAACAAGAACAGAACCATTGAATAACTCATTCTCTACATATTCTTTTTATGTAACACTTGGATGGCATGTTCTAGGTTTTCAACTGTTGTTCTCTATTGGATTTACAAAGGAATTTGGTGGATATTTTTCACTCCTCTCCCTAGAGGCAACCCAAGTAACTTAACGACCAGTGAAAGATCACACGTCTCATTATTATCTGCTCTCTCATTCACCTCCCTCTCAACCATATTAACTCCCACCACACAACTCTTGTCAAGATTTACTCTCAAATTTGACATTTTCTCAAATAGTTGAACCACCAACTTCAATTTCTAATCCACCTTACATCATCACTCTCACAAAATAGTACAGTATCATCAGCAAACTGCAAATGAGTGATTAGTACCCTATTCCTACCAACCCTCCAACCCCTCACCAAGTTCCTAAAATCTGTCCTAGTAATTAGCATGCCCAAAACTTCAGCAACTAAGGTGAAGAAGGGAGAGAGGGGGTCCCCTTGCCTAATCTGTCTAACTATAGGAAAATGATCTACTACTACCCCATTCACCAAGATGGAGTAATGGAAAGTCTTAATACAACCTTGTATCCATTTTCACCATTTTTCCCCAAAACCAAAACTCTTCATCACCTGCAGCAAAAAGGACTAGTCCACCACATCATATGCCTTTTCCAAATCCAATTTGCACACTAAGCCTTTTCTCCCACATCTTCTCATATCCTCAACACTCTCATTGGCAATTAAAATTTGATTAGTTA
Source organism: Nelumbo nucifera (assembly GCF_055504915.1). Lineage (NCBI taxonomy): Eukaryota > Viridiplantae > Streptophyta > Magnoliopsida > Proteales > Nelumbonaceae > Nelumbo > Nelumbo nucifera. The sequence continues at coordinate 20,422,866 of NC_142652.1, read as the reverse complement.
TTTGCCTATCCTTCACAAAAGCACCTCGATTCTAGGAGATAATAAAAGGAAGCACCACTCTAATTCTTCGCAAGAGCACCTTGACAATATTTTTGTATAGACTATTACCCAAACTGATAGGTCTGAACTCTTTTGGCTGATTTGCATCACACTTTTTTGGAACCAAAGCAATAAAGGTGGAATTTAGCCCTAGATTAATCACACCTTCTCAAAAAATTCAATAAATACTTGTAAACTCATGTTTCAGTATATCCCAAATGCCTTTGATAAAAAGCCATTTTAAACTCATCTGCTTCTAGTGCTTTAGATTTATCCATAGAGAAAACTGCTTCCTTTATTTCCTCCAAATCAAAACTTCTTTTATGCCAAGACTTGAAATCCTCAGATAATTTTGGCCAATCCGATCCTTTGAACCAAAGTCTTCCATTTAGGGGTTGCCTGTAAATTTATTTGAAATGATCCACAAAGCCCCTACTATTTCTGCCTATTGGGTGAGTGTTACATCATCAATCACAAGCTTAGATATATAATTTTTCCTCCCATTTGCCATGGCATGAAAGAATTTTGTATTTCTATCTCCCTCCTTTACCCACTTGTGTCTAGATTTCTGTCACTAACTAATTTCTTTTTTAAAAAGCAAATTCTCCAGCTGCTTCCTTAGTGTCCATCTTTCCTCCTATCCCTTTCTTCAAATGTGCCTTCTCATTTTTTAGTATCCAACTCCTTAATTCGACCAATCACTTCTTGTTTCCTCTCTTTACGTCTTCCAAAGTGTTGACTATTTCCATTCCTTGATTTTAGGTTTTAACTCCTTTAGTTTCCAATGGAACTTCATACCCTCCCAATTCACCCTTGGATTGCTTTCATTCCACCACTCATTTATTTTCTCTACAAACCAAGGTGGCTTAGCACATTCTCAAATCTAAAAGGTGTTGGACCCTGTTTCGAATGCTGCTACAGTAACCCGAACCAGGAAGAGAAGGAAGAAGAAGAGGAAGAAGAAGAGAAGAAGAAGAAAGAAAATAAGGGTCTGTCAAAATCTGATGGACTCCCCATACAGTCGACCCCCTTAATCTTTATTAGATTCTAATGACCTTTACAAAGACAAAACTACCCTTACTTAAGTGTGGGGCAGAGTGTCTCTAGTAAAATTGCCACATAAACAAACTACATAACAAACATAAGATGACTAAACTACCCCTATTCGGCTCACTTTAACACTCCCCCTCAAGCTGGAGAATATATGTCATATAATCCCAGCTTGTTACATAGATAGTTCACTTTCCCTGAGCTTAGAGCTTTTGTAAACAAATCTGCCCACTGATCATTTGAGCCCACATGTTCTGTATTTATCTCTCTAGCAAGAACCTTCTCCCTCACAAAGTGGCAATCAACCTCTATGTGCTTTGTTCTCTCATGAAAGACAGGGTTGGAAGAGATATGGAGTGCAGCTTGATTGTCACAGTACAATCTCATAGGTTTATCCATGTGAAACCCAATTTCTTGTAAGAGATTCCTCAACCACACTAATTCATAGGTAGTGTGTGCCATGGCCCTATACTCGGCTTCAGCACTGCTTCTGGCCACAACCGTCTGCTTTTTACTCTTCCATGTCACAAAATTTCCTCCAAGAAATGTGCAATAGCCTGTAGTAGATCTTCTGTCATTCACTGAGCTTGCCTAGTCTGCATCTGTATACTCAACTACTTCAAGTTTTCCTCCTGGTTTATACAATAGCCCACGGCTTGGAGCTCCTTTTAGATACCTTACAATTCTAAGAACTGCATCCCGGTGAGGTATACGAGGGTTCTGCATGAATTGGCTCATCACATTGACTACAAAGGAGATGTCGAGTCTCGTGATAGTCAGATAGTTTAGCTTTCCCAGTAGTCGTCTATACCTTCCAAGATCTTCAAATACTTCTCCTGTATCACTGCTCAACTTAACATTTGGTTCCATAGGGGTCTCAGCCGGTTTTGCACCTAACAGTCCTGTTTCTTCCAGTAGATCAAGAACATATTTCTTTTGGCACAGATTTACACCTTGTTTTGACCTGGCAACCTCTATTCCCAAGAAATACTTTAATGTTCCAAGGTATTTTGTTTGAAAATTATTTTGCAAAAATACCTTTAGTTTGCCAATCCCCAATTTATCACTGCCAGTAATGACAATATCATCCACATAGACTACTAATAAGATCTTCATAGCTTCTGAGTCATAGCTGAACACTGAGTGATCAACCTGGCATTGCTTCATTCCAAAACTCTTCACCACTTCGCTGAACTTCCCGAACCAAGCACGTGGTGATTGCTTCAACCCATAAATTGCCTTCTTCAATCTGCACACCTTACCATCCTTCCCTGAGCAACAAACCCAGGTGGTTGCTCCATATATACCTCCTCCACCAGATCACCATGGAGGAAGGCATTTTTTATGTCAAGCTGAAACAGAGGCCAATCATACATAACTGCCAGGGAAGTTAGTACACGAACAGAACCAATCTTAGCCACTGGAGAGAATGTCTCCATGTAGTCCACTCCATACAACTGTGAGTAACCTTTAGCAACAAGTCTGGCCTTCAGACGCTCCATACTACCATCTGGCAAGTATTTCACAGTATACACCCATTTACATCCCACAACATGCTTACCGGGTGGGAGAGTAGTAAGTTCCCACGTTTGAGTATGTTGAAGAGCAGAAAGTTCCTCCTCCATTGCCCGCCGCCATCCAGGTGAACTAAGAGCTTCTTGAACATTGTTAGGTATGGAAATAGAGGACAAAAGTGAAACAAACTGGCGATGTGAGGTAGAATGACGAGATAATGAAACAAAATTGGAAATGGGATGGAGGGTAGAACTGCGTTTACCTTTCCGTAAGGCAATGGGTAGGTCAAGGTCTGAAGGTTCAGCAATAGAAGCCATGAGAGGATCCGCAGATGAGGTAGAAGCTGGAGGAGGGGCCGGTGTCGTTCGACGCGTATACACTTGTTGGATCGGTGGTCGTTCGTTGGTGATCTGCACTGAATGAGGTGATGAGTCTAGTCCAACAACAACATCTGGAACTGGATCACTGACAGGAAGAGGAAGAGGAAGTAAGGGTGGAGATGAAGGTGCTTCAGGACTTGAGAAGAAGGGTACAGACTCAAAAAATGTGACATCAGGGCAGACATAGCACTTTCGGGTAATGGGATTATAACACTTGTACCCTTTTTGAGTCCGAGAGTAGCCAAGGAAGACACACTTAATTGAGCGTGCATCTAGCTTGTCTATTCTAGGACTCAGATTGTGGACAAAGCACACACAACCAATGACACGAGGAGTTAATGGAAATGGAGATAAAGTGGGAAACAAGATAGAGAAGGGGGACTGGCCATGAAGAATGAAAGAGGGCATCCGATTAATGAGGAAACATGCAGTGAGTACAACATCACTCCAAAACCGTTTAGGAACATTCATGTGGTGAATAATAGACCGAGCAGTTTCAAGAAGTTGACGGTTCTTCCGTTCAGCTACCCCATTTTGTTGAGGGGTGAATGCACATGAGGTCTGATGAATAATGCCATGCTGTTCTAAATACTGTTGAAATGAAGTAAGAAAGTATTCACGACCATTATCTGAACGAAGAACTTTGATTGGAACACCAAATTGTGTGCGTATTTCAGCATGGAATTTTTGAAAAATGGAAAATAATTCACTTATTTCTTTCATTAAGTAAATCCATGTCATTCTTGAACAATCATCAATAAAGGAGACAAAATACTTGTACCCATTATAAGACTCTATTTTAATTGGACCAACCCAAACATCTGAATGAACCAAAGAAAAAGGACTCAACATACGACTCTCAACTCTTGGACTGAAGTACTCACGACGATGTTTCCCAAACTGACATGACTCACATTGCAAAACTGACAAATGACTCAATGACGGAACCAATATCTTGAGAGCCTTGAGAGATGGATGTCCTAGTCGGCAATGCCATTGTAGAGGAGTAAGTGAAGTCTGAAGAGCAATTGAAGATCCACCACAGATGGGAGATGAGGACCCATTGGCAAGTGTAACAGTTTGTGATGTGGAGGTTTCAGAAAGAGAAGAGAAACACCTGGAGTCCTGGTCATATGATTTGAGGCTCCAGAGTCAATAATCCAGGGAGAGGTTTTTGATGACATGCAAGCAATACCTGAGTGGGCAAGTGTGGCAGTGGTATGCTGTGAAGTAGTTTGAAGGAACCATTCATACTCATCACGCGGTACACTCACCATCTCCCTCCCAGAAGTAGATGTAGATGTTGGAGGAGTCCGGTTTGCCTGTTTACTGTCACTGATGTCAACCTCACTTGCTACAGCATGATTAGCCCATTTAGAGGGAGGGCCATGTAGGTCATAACAGAAATTCACTGTGTGTCCTTCCCTGCCACAATGAGTACACTTCCTTGCAGAGTTATTCTTCCCTCTGCCACGGTCTCCCCCTGAGTCACGACCACCCCGACCAATCATGGAACTGCCACGGCCTCCTCGGGAGGCATGTCCTTCCCCTCTTGTACTGTGTCCACCTCCTCTAGCTGTCACAAGTGCTGATCTATCAGACTGTGTGGGATTCTCTGTCTGTCCCAAAGAAATTCTGCGAAGCCGTGAGAATACTTCCTCAAGTGTAGGAATGGTGGAGCTCCCTAATATTTGGGATCTAACTGGTTCATACTCCGATTTCAGCCCCACCAAGAATCTTGTAACATCTAGTTTTTCCCTTTGCTGTTGTTGAACTTTAATATCTGGAGTGAGGGGATGATAGACATTGAGTTCATTCCTTATATTCTTCATGCAGGCATAGTACTCTTCTAGTGTTTTGTTTCTTTGTTGCAAATCAAAGTACTCCTGATAAAGTTGATATACTCTTGTTGTATTATCTTGTCCAGAATACAAATTCTTATCATGTTCCCATATATCCTTAGCCGTATCAAGAAACATGAAGTTGGCACTAATTTTGGGTTCCATTCTGTTCCATAGCCAAGTCATGATTTGAGCATCTTCTTGTTCCCAATCGTCAAACCCTGGGGAGTCAGCCAGTGGTTTCTCATCTTTTATGTGCTTCACTTTTCTCTTTGCCTTGAGGAAAACTTCCACTGATTTAGCCCATGGAACATAGTTATCCCCATTCAGTTTAATTGAGGTCATCTCTAGCAATGCGGATACCAATCCCAATCTGCCCTCTATAAGCCCAACAAATATTACTAGTCCTATCTTTGAAAGCTCCTCCAATTCTTGCTAAACTTGGCTTTCTTAAAGCATTTCCCTCAAAGTTTAAAGTCCTCACCCTCCCCTCTTGTCCCAAGACCTCAGGGAGTAGAAAGTAGAGAAGAAGAAGTTTGTTATGTTTATATACAGATTGCTAATAGAAACACCTTTATACAGCTTAGAACTGGTGATACACAAATTATCGTTTTGAGTGATGTGAGAGATATTCCCGAGTTCTTGTCTTGTTGTCAAAGATCTGATGGTTCCTTCTTCCCAAACACTCCACGTCACTGCATGAACAATTATTTTCCATTAAACCTTGCTTCTGCTACTGAGGCCTCTACCTTGCCACTGCCAAATGAAATCCAAAATATGCTTCAGGGCAACCCAGTTGTAGCCTATGAGGTTGAGGAAATGACACCTAATTTTTCTGGTTTCCTGGTATCGGAGAAGTAGATGATCAGCAGATTCACCACATGAAGGCATAAAGTGCTGTTATGAGGGGAGAGACATAATCTGCCAGTATTCTTCTTATGGAGGAGGTTGCAAGTGTTTGTTCTCTTCAGACAAGCTTCCCAAAGAAAAATACACTTTGGGAGGGTTGTGATTAACTACTCACCTGTGATCAAAGCCTTGAAAACAGAATTGGAAGAGAACTTGCTGGCAGGGTGGAGTTTCTGAAGGCCAAGTTTGTGGGAACAGGGGAAATGTAGACTTCCCTAAGATCCTAAGATAAGTGGTGGCCAAGGTAGAGTCACCCCGCCAAAGGTCAATCCAAAGCAGTGTTTTAAAAGGCGTGGGAGCAGTGATTTAAAAGGCGCACCTAGGCACACAGGCGAGGCGCATTTTGGGGTATGTGCCTCGCCCAGGTCCTAGACGCACCCCTTTCAAAAGGCATACGCTTGGTGCGCCTAGGCGTGCGCCTAGCGCCTCAGCCCAGGCGTGTGCCTTTTTAAAATTTTGCGCTTTTTGCCTTTTTTTTGATTCTAACGGTTGGGCCAGGGGCTTCACCCTTGGACCCCTGACCACGCCCCTAGAGGCAAGCCCAAACAAGTCTATGTTAGGGTTTGAAATTCTTATTTTTCACATGAAAAATAATTATTTTATAACTTTAATTGCCTTTTAAGAAGACATTTTATTGGAATGAATGAATGAACAACATTAGCAAATAGGGGATGGTACAAAGGCGACTTGTTTACATCAAGGGGCGTGGTACAAAGGTGACTCATAGAATCAAGAATGCAATATGTTTTACATCACATTAGCTACTTGAAGCAATGCAATTAAGGAAAACAAAGATTGTGGGTTTTACATGCTTGAAAATGTTTTATATTGTTTGCTTTTATTTTTAAATTTTCATTTGAATACGCTTTACATGTTATGTTTATGTATTTTAATTTTAGATAATTGATTTTTTAAAACATTTATTTTAAAATTTATGTTTATATTTTTATTAACATTATGTTTAATATTTTTTGAATTTTTGGCATTTTTTAAATTTTTTTTGAATTTTCTGACTTTATTTTTTATTTTTTAGCTTTCTTTTTGTAGTTTTGCACCTTTCTTAAAAAGGTGCAAATTGGTCCTTGTGCCTTTTTTGTGCCTTGCGGTTTTAAAACAAGACCCCCCCCCCTTTTAACTAGTGATATGCATCTTCATTTTTCTTAATAATAAAAGATTTTTATTAAAAATAAAGAAAAAAATGAAATCCTCCTTCCTCTTCTCCCTTCTCCTTCCTCCTCATCCCCCTCCTCTTAAGTAGGCTTATGCCTCATGTTCTGAACTATGCCTCATGCCTCGCGTCACGCCTCCACGTTTTAAAACATTGATCCAAAGTTTTACCCTATTTTCATTTCCCACTTTGTATCTAATGAAAGGAATAAAACTATAATATGTGGAGACAATACCTTTCCAAGGATTGTTTGGCTGCACTCAGTTCAATTGGAGATTGCCATCCCAACCATTTGCATTCAACCCATACTTGCTAGTGAATGTTACTTTCTTTTACATTCCCAATGCCCAACCCTCCAGCCTCCTTAGGTTTACACAATTGCTCCCAACTCAAAAAATGGTTTCTTTTTCCACCTCCACCATCCCATAAGAAGTCCCTTTGAAGCTCCTCAATCTTGTTTTTAATTTTTATTGGAATTTGAAACACTAAGAGATGATAAAAATGAGGTTAGCAAGGGAGGCCTTTGTTGGATAAAAAGATGGAATTGGAGTTATAGTAATTTGAAGAGAAAATTCAGATGGCCGATTTGAGTAATGGAAGTTAAAATTAGTTGGGAAAAAGATCAGCTAATTCTTTTGCTTATGGGCTAGCTAAACAAGGGGTGGACAGGGATGTCGTATTCTGGGAAAGATGTAATTTAACTTTCTTCTTTTTCTGTTCTCTCTTTCTCTCTTGTTTTCTCTCTTGGGGCTCTTGATGTAGCTGGAAGATAAGAAAGTTTGTCTTCCTATCTGTAATTTATTGTGATAGTTAATGAATTGTGTTATTGATAAAAAAAAAAGTGAGCTTGCCCCACTTTGAGTGATAGTTCTTTGTCTACATAGCTAATTTCTACATGAAGAGTTGGCTCCTAGAAACCTTGACATCTAGGATTCCCACTTAGAGGCATCCCCGACAAAGATACAGGAAGACTCTCCTCTTTACATCCCAACATGATTTTGAACCTCTCCAATAGATTTCTATCATTCAAATTTATTTTCACAAGTGCTGCTTTTGGAGAAGTTTACATGGAGTCATGTCACCAATTCAAAGCATTGAACTACTTGTTCAAATTAGCAATATTCTCCAAGGAAGCCTCCATAAACAAAATGATATCATTAGCTATTTGAAGTAATGCGATTGGGAAAGAAATTAAGAGATTGAAAGTTTGGCATGCTTGAATTGTCGACTTGTTGAATGTGTTTTATATGTTTATGTATTTTAATTTGTGCTAATAGGCTTTTTAAATCATCTAGTTTAAAATTAAAGTTTGCATTTTTAATTAATACTGTTTTTAATATTTTTTTATTTATTTTGTATTTTTTTGCATTTTTTTTTAATTTTGTACCTTGCTTCAAAAATGTGCGTGCCTCACCTTGCGCCTTGTGCCTTGGGTGCGAAAAGCACTTTGCGGTTTTTTTGCACCTTGTGTTTTTAAAACACTAGGGAAAGGAAAGACTAGACAGATGAATCCTTATGATTAGACTCCAATTCCAAATTTATATGACTACCATACCCTTGCTGCTCAAAAATACTAAAAAATGCATTAAAAAGGAAAAAAAATCATAAGCCTGTTTATTGAATGTCTGACCTCTCCTAATCTAGAGGTGCTCAAACTCAATTTTGACAGTTGCAGCCTTGGAAACCCAGGACCCTCAGGGGTGGGAGGAGTTGTTAGAGACCATGAGGGCAGTATCATACTAAGCTTTTCAGGTCTGGTGGGACAAGGAAATTCTTCTAGAGCTGAAATTTTGGCCTTGGTTAGGGTTTAAAGTTGTTAGTTATGCAGGAGTTAAGAAATGTGGAAGTTGAGGGTGACTGTCAAATGGTTTTAAGCTGGATGACAAGGCAAGACTAAATTCCTTGGAAGTTCGGACCTTTAGTCAGAATGGCTCAAGCTTAGGTGCTGATTTGAATGCCTCGTTCAAATGGGTGCCTAGGAATGCCAACATGTTGGCTGATTCTCTGGCTAAGGCTGGGGTTGGGAAATCTTGTTTAGATTGGGGATGCCACAACCGGCTGCTAATGTGTAATTTTTCGTGTGTAGCATTATAATTTTTCAGTTGTGGATGGCCTCTTGGGAGGCCCAGCATTGTAAGCTTTTTTGGCTGTATTTTTCATGTGCAGCCTGGTGTTCAATGAATATTTTGTTGCTTATAAAAAAAAAAAGAAGTTTGACCTCTCTAAATAGTCATATAACCTTATTCCCTACCCTAACATATTAACTCAATCTTAAACAGAAATTCATGATTAAAAATACACTTCTCAGTGGATGTCCATGTCCAATCATGTTCTTGTTTGTTGTGTAATTTGGTTCTTCTTACTACATTGGTAGCATTTCCTTTGACTTTCTGAGTTCTGGTTGGGGGATTTTTCTTCCTTTTTTGGCAGGTTATTGGAGATCCTTCTTTGGTTTCCAAACAGAGGTCTCTTATAATAGATGCAGCACGTGCCCTTGATAAATCAAAAATGATGCGGTTTGATGAAAAAAGTGGTAATTTTTATTGTACCGAACTTGGTCGCATTGCTAGTCACTTTTATATTCAGTACTCCAGTGTTGAGACGTACAATGAAATGCTGAAGCGCCACATGAATGACAGTGAGGTATTTGATAATGTTTTTTTTTTTTTTTGTATTTTGTTCTTTCTGTCAAGTTCAGTTTCTAATTAGGTTGGAAATATTTAAAGTGGTACCTGTTTGGATGTCAAGGCTTATTTTATGCATCTAGCTGAGGAGATTTCGGTTTTCCATTTATTTGCTACATATATTGTTTAATGTTCTGTTTCCTTCATTATTTTAACTTTTCCTCCTCTTTTTTTCTATATATTCTTTTTTTTTTTCTGGTGCAGCTGATTAATATGGTGGCTCATTCTTCTGAATTTGAAAATATTGCTGTAAGAGAAGAGGAACAAGCTGAGCTAGAAACCTTGGTTCGCAAATGCTGTCCTCTAGAAGTTAAGGGTGGTCCTTCTAATAAACATGGGAAAATTTCAATCCTCATTCAGGTCTTCGCATTATATCTCACTGATGTTTTAGTTTTTCTTACTCCCCCCTTTGGTGAGTAAAAGAAAGGATTATATTTGAGAGATAATTTGTTGTTTTTTTTGTAATTTGCAGGTGTACATATCACGTGGATCAATAGATAGCTTTTCTTTAATTTCTGATGCAGCATATATAAGTGCAAGCTTGGCACGTATTATGCGGGCTTTGTTTGAAATTTGTCTTCGCAGAGGGTGGTGTGAGATGTCTTCTTTCTTGTTGGAATATTGCAAAGCTGTGGATCGCCAAATTTGGCCACATCAACATCCTCTCAGACAGTTTGACAAGGACATTTCAGCTGATGTCTGTCTAACACCCCTATTCATAATTTTATGTCATCTTGATTTTCATAGTTTGTTTTGTTTACTGATCCCATCTTTGTAGGGAATTCTATTTATTAATTGTTTATTTTTTCCAGATACTAAGGAAGCTTGAAGAACGGGGAGCTGATTTAGACCGGCTCCAGGAGATGGAGGAAAAGGACATTGGAGCACTTATTCGGTATGCACCTGGGGGAAAGGTAACACTCTATACCATGGAGCTCTCAGAGTTTTCTTTACTTATTATGCTTAATTTAGGGCATAACTCTCACTTGCTTTTAACTACTTTTGTCTTGCAAGTTGGTTAAACAATACTTAGGGTACTTCCCGTACATTCACTTATCTGCGAATGTAAGTCCAATCACTAGAACTGTTCTAAAGGTAAGTCTATTTATGAAGATAATTATTTGATAACACTTGGTGTGTTGTTTTGTTAATGATTTGATGCCCGACATGAAATTCTTGTATGCCGATACCTAATTAATTCTTTCAGGTTGATTTGCTCATAACACCTGACTTCATTTGGAAGGATCGGTTTCATGGTGCTGCTGAGCGTTGGTTGCTTCTTGTTGAGGTTGTAGATAACCCAGATCCATAATGTAATTCAATAATTTGTTGTAAATGTATCAAACTTATTCACCATTTAACTGAGATTGAGTTGATTTAATACAGTTATACTGAATCTGTCTTCTATGCTTTGTTAATTGTTCACATAGCATTTTATCAGCATGCAATTTTGTATATATATATGCATTTATGCAGGTTGGTTTGTGTGACTCTGCATTTATGACAGTGTCAAATGCAGGTTATTATGTCTGGATGACAGTTTCATAGAACCCAAAGTTGAGGCATGTGTGTACATCTTTTCCCACACACTATGGGATTTAATTCTAAAATATTTACTTAATGTACGTGTTCAACATTAGAAAGATTATGCTGCTTCACAACTGTACATACAAAATTTATACATTTCATACAAATTTTGTTTAAATAAAAATATTAGAGTTGTTAGAATGCTCCAGTCAGGGGTATTTTGGTCATTCTGGTTTATCTTCTTGAAAGAGAAAGGTCTATTGTATCTGAGTTAAAGTTATGTGTCCCATCTTCTATGAGGGACAAAATAGTCTTTCTTGTAACTCTAAGTTTTTTGAATAAATTCAAGTGGGTCGGTTAGGAGAGGTGTGATTTTACATTCTCTCTTCTAGTCTGGCCGAATACTCTTCTTCTCTCCTTCTTCTTTCTCTTTTCTTTCTTTCTTCTGCTCTACTTTGACCTAGAATCTACTAGGGTTTACTCACATGGTATCAGAGCGATAAGGTCTCGTGTTCTCTCTTCTTGCTGCTGTCCTCTTCCTGGGTTCGCCGCCAGCTTCACAGTAGTTTTCATCCTTCAGCTGACCTGATTGGAGATTCGATAAAGGGCTGAAAAAGGAGTTGCCGTTTTGAGGGCCTGGAGGTGAGAATGCCTCTGGCCGGTGCTGTGGTGGTCGTTGAAGTGGTACACTAGACTCTCTATTCAGTGTACGAAGAGGGCTGAACGTAGACAGGTATGAACACTGCTGTCGTGTGCTCAAATAATGGACTGTGAATGCTACTTTGTGCTTCAAAAGTTAGTTGTTGTGGAGCTTGGTGAGACTGATACGCATATCAGTCATGTTCTTTTTTTCTTGCTCATCATATGCGTGCTGAAAGAAGAGTCGTGGACTGCTGAAGTCCACGACAGCAGTGGCGTGGTGGCTGACATATCTATGATTCTAAATGCTTAAAAGTGAACTCCTAGACCTTGCATGTAATCAGTTCTGCAGTATGAAGAACAAGTGTTCGATGAAATGACTGAGTGATTTCAACCTTGGCGTGCTGATGGTAAATTGTCCTGCAGTGTGCAGTCAAGGTGTTTGATGTGTTGACTGAATGATTTCAGCCTTAGTGTGTAGTGTGTAATGTGCAGTTGAAGAAGTTGGAGTTGGTGGTATCATAAGTGAGATAAGTCTTGTGAAGTGTGTGAGGTTGTGGTGTATATTTGAAGGTGAAATAATTAAGATGGCTTCATTTGCAGATGGGAATGACAACAAAACAGGCATCATGCCTTCTCTAGATTATCTAAGTGTTCAAATGACATCCATCAAGTTGAATGGTGAGAATTATGTACCATGGGCAAAATCCGTGGAGGTGTTCTTGAAGGCCAAGAGGAAAGTGAAACATGTGAGAGAGGAGAAACCTCCCTCTAATTCCCCTAGGTTCAGCGACTAGGAACAAGAAGATGCACAAATAATGACGTGGCTTTGGAACAACATGGAACCAAAGATTAGTGTGAAATTCATGTTCCGAGATACAGCCAAAGAAATCTGGGATCATGCTAAGAAGTTGTACTCTGGACAAGACAACACAACTAGGGTATATCAGTTGTACCAAGAGTTCTTAAATTTGAAACAAGGGAGTCAAAGCTTAGAAGAGTACTATGCAAGTTTGAGGAACATCCGCAACGAGCTCAATGTGTATCACCCTCTAACATCAGATGTCCAGATCCAACAACAGCAACGTGAACAACTTGATGTGACTAGGTTTCTTGTGGGCTCGAAGACTGAGTATGAGTCTGTCAGAGCACAGATATTGGGGGGATCCGCTCTCCCCTCACTTGAAGAAGTTTTTGCCTATCTTAAGAGGACATCCATTGAGCCGGTAGAACATTCTTCCTTCTCTGATAGATCTGGTTTGGTAGTGACTAAAGGGAGTGGTCGTGGAAGTAGAAGTGGTGGTGGCAGCAGTGGACCTCACCGTGGTGGACACATGTTCAACCGGGCTAGTGGCCGGACTGGAGGCCAAGAGTCAGGGGGAGGCCGTGGAAAAGGAAGGAGTAATGCTCAGAGAAAGTGTACACATTGTGGCTTAGAGGGGCACACAGTTAATTTCTACTATGATTTGCGTGGTCCACCCAACACTTGTGCTCACCATGCTACGTCTAAGAGTAATAGCACAATTACTGAAAGGCAGCAAACTGACCCAACCCCCTCCACATCTGCTTGTGCTTCTGGGCAAGAAATGGTGAGTGTACCACGTGCAGTATATGAGCAGTTCTTTCAAACATCTCAGCAGAACACCGCTACACTTGCCCATTCAGGTATGAAATGCTTAGCTTCCAAAGGTTCACCCTGGAACATTGACTCCGGAGCCTCGGACCATATGTCTGGGACTCTTAATGTATTTTCTTCCTTTTCTCGCTCCTCCACATCTCAAACAGTTAAACTTTCTAATGGTTCTACATCTCCTATCTATGGTGTTGGTGATGTTGATCTCTCCTCCTTGTCTTTAGCATCTGTTTTATATGTCCCTAAGTTCCCTTTTAACCTTATGTCTGTTAACAGATTAACCAAGTCCCTTAATTGTTCTGTAACCTTCTATCATTCTTCTTGTGTGTTTCAGGATCTCAAGACGGGGAGGAAGATTGGTGGAGGGCATGAAGCCGGTGGTTTGTATTACCTTGATGGTGGTGGCCCCCAGTGGCTTTTCAGTCGTCTCTTACTCCTCTCCAATGGCACTGCAGACTTGGTCATCCCTCTCTCAAGGCTTTGAAGCTGCTAGTTCCTTCCTTGAGTCATCTTTCATCATTAGATTGTGAGTCATGTCAGTTGGGAAAACATCATCGAGTCTCATTTAGTCCAAGAACTGATAGTCGTGTCTCAAGTCCTTTTGCTTTAGTTCATTCTGATGTATGGGGTCCAGTTAAAGTGGTGTCATACAATGGGTTTAAGTATTTTGTAATCTTTGTTGATGACTTTTCAAGGATGACATGGATCTATCTTATGAAAGACCGTAGTGAATTGTTCTCTATTTTTCATAAATTTCATGCTGAAATACGCACTCAGTTTGGTGTTCATATGAAAATACTTCGCTCCGATAATGTCAAAGAATACATCTCCTCATCATTTCAGCAATACCTAGAATATCATGGAATAATTCATCAAACTTCTTGTGCCTACACCCCGCAACAAAACGATGTAGCTAAATGGAAAAATAGACATCTTCTTGAAACTGCTCGGTCCTTGATGATCAATATGCATGTCCCAAAGCACTTTTGGAGTGATGTTGTTCTTACATCCTGTTTTTTAATAAATCGGATGCCCATGTCAATCCTTGGAAGTCAATCCCCTTTCTCCGTGTTGTTCCCCACTTTGTCTCCCTTTCCTCTCACCCAAGAGTCTTTGGCTGTGTTTGTTTTGTTCAGCACTTGGGGCCTGGAGTAGACAAGCTAGATGCTCGGGCTACGAAGTGTATTTTTCTTGGTTACTCAAGGACTCAGAAAGGGTACAAGTGTTATAACCCTAAGTTTCATAAATCGTTTGTGTGCCCTGATGTCACCTTCTTTGAGTCAGTTCCTTTTTTCTCCAATGCCGGGGTCTCTTCTTCTCCCTCTGTGGTTCCTCTTCCTGTTCCGGTTGTGGACCCCCTTCCCGTAGCTCCCACTTCTACTGCAGATGCACATCATATGCCAGTTACTACAGAGAGGCCGCCAATTACTCAAGTGTATACTCGCAAAAGTGCTTACTATAGGGCTATGGCCCATACCACATGTGAACTAGTATGGCTGAAGAACTTACTACAGGAGATGGGATTCTCAATTGACAAACCCATGAAACTATACTGTGATAACCAAGCTGCTGTTCACATCTCATCCAATCCCGTCTTCCATGAAAGAACTAAACATATTGAGGTGGATTGTTACTTTGTGAGAGAGAAAGTGATAAGTGGGGTAATAACTACATCTCATGTGAGCTCAGGAAATCAGTGGGCAGATCTCTTCACAAAGGGATTGTCTCAGGGAAGAATAGATTACATTTGTAACAAGCTGGGATTATATGATATATACTCTCCAGCTTGAGGGGGAGTGTTAGAATGCTCCAGTCAGGGGTATTTTGGTCATTCTGGTTTATCTTCTTGAAAGAGAAAGGTCATTTGTATCTGAGTTAAAGTTATGTGTCCCATCGTCTATGAGGGACAAAATAGTCTTTCTTGTAACTCTAAGTATTTTGAATAAATTCAAGTGGGTCGGCTAGGAGAGGTGTGATTTTACATTCTCTCTTCTAGTCTGGCCGAATACTTTTCTTCTCTCCTTCTTCTTTCTCTTTTCTTTCTTCTTTCTTCTTCTCTACTTTGACCTAGAATCTATTTGGGTTTACTCACAAGAGTATGCCTAATATTTTTTATAGTACAAGAAAGGGATTTTTTTTATTTTAAAAAGGAAAGGAATTCATTAAAGAACCAAAATACACTTTCTTGAAGGTACATTTACTTCAATTAGATTTTGTTGCTTGGGCTGCAGGAGTTTATTTCATTATTGAGCTTCTTTATGCTTATTTGTTATTTGAGCTGGCTATGTAGTGAGCCTCTTAGGCCCTTATTTTCATTCTTTTATATTGCTGCCTCCTACAAAGGGTAGATCTGTAATTTATCTTTTTATTTTAGTTATATAAAAATGTTATTAAAAGAAAAAGAAATTACGAGAAATGTGACAAGGAATAATCACCTAAGAGAAGAAATAACAAATAACCCCCTCCAAAGAAAACCACACACCCAACCCTCATAATCACAATAAAGCCATCAGAATCTGTTCATTCAATCAATTGAAAGCTTTGTTTGGCCATCTACTTTTGTTTAGCCGTAGAAAAGGGGAAGGACAATCTATAGGTGCACTAGAGTAACGGTGATCTGGACCTTATGAGAAGAAAGAAAGCAAGAATCTTTCAAGAGAGAGAGCAGGCAACAAATCAAAGAATGTGTAATGACCAGGGTCATACAAAGGTTAAGAGCATTGGATTTATTTTGCCAATTTTCCTTTAATGATATTTGGAGAAATTTGCATACAGTGGCTTCCAACTGAGTGCACATGGATAAGGGTAAACATGGTGTGGACACCTCTTTATGACGGATTTTAAAGTTAAATTTTGATTGAACAAAACGAGGTAATCCAGGCCCTTTTGGAATTTGAGTGGTTATAAGAGATAAGGTATTGTAATGGCACTATACTTGGAACCATTGGGTGTTGGGGGCTCTATTAGGGCTGAGCTTTAGGCTGTTCTACAAGGGGCTCAGATTGCCCAAGATTTGAACTTGGAAAATTTGGTGATTGAAGGTGATTCAAAGGTGGTAGTGGGCTGGCTGAGAGAACCAAAATCAATTATCTGGCATTATAGGGATGAATTAAAGTAATTCATGTGGTTAACAGGTAACATGAACCTGCTTATACAATGGGTGGTGTGAGAGGCTATTGCATTGACTGACTCATAAGCTAAGCAAGGGGTAAATGAGGATCGGTTGTACTGTCTCATATGTATTTTATTGATGTTTTGTTTATTTCTGTTTTGATTCCCATCTTATTCATTCTCTGCTAATATTTCCTTTTCATGGCAATGTTCTTCTGAAATATGACTATTGATTTTCTTTCTATTTTTGTTTTTTTTTTTTTTTTTGAATTCTGGAGCAGGATTCTGAAAATGACCATATCTATCACTCAGAGCTATTCACACTGACAAAGCGGATGGCAAGAGGAGAACCTCAAAAGCTTTCTTTTACTGTTCCTATATTTGAACCACATCCTCCTCAATACTACATTCGTGCTGTTTCTGATTCTTGGTTGCATGCAGAAGCTTTTTACACTATATCTTTCAAAAATCTTGCCTTGCCAGAGGTGAGAGTAATGAGATAATTTCAGTTGTAGTTTAGTCTATCTGCTTCCGTTTCTCTAATGGAAAATGTTGTTGATGCTTTTTCAGGCTTATACATCCCATACTGAACTGTTGGATTTGAAGCCTCTTCCTGTGACTTCACTTGTTAATAAGGCTTATGAAAATTTGTACAAGTTTTCGCACTTCAATCCAATTCAGACACAGGTACATATCATAGCTCTCTCTCTCTTAATAATTCTGCAGCATTATGGCAATCTTTTATATTTTTTTCTCTCCCCAGTATTAGTTACCACAACACATTCTGTTTCTTATTGGAACTTGGCAGACATTCCATGTTGTATATCACACAGACAACAGTGTCCTCTTAGGAGCTCCTACGGGAAGTGGAAAAACTATTTCAGCTGAACTTGCAATGTTTCGTCTCTTTAATACTCAACCTGATTTGAAGGTATAAACTTTGTTTTGTCATATGCAGTCAGAGAACATTCTTTTTCATTTGTTGGATGTTGAAACCTCCTTTCTAGGTTTTTTTTTTTCAGTTTTCTTTGGGGGGTGGGGGTGGTTGATCTTTTATCAACTACTATATATGTGGTCTTTTATGGAGGTTATTTTTGGTGCTGATGACAGTGTTAACGGTCTGATCTGGAGTAAATTTGGACTCTGAAAACATTATGTTAGTGTTGCAAAATCATGCATAAAAGCTTTGTTTTCTTATAGCAAGATTGCTATTCAGGGAGTCAACAATCCAGCTACTTTGAAACAAACTTATTTATTTCACCCTGCTTCCTGGTGCAAATCCAAAACTCATAGATGGCCATAGTTTCCTGACATAAAATTAAATTTTAAATCCTGATGTGTCTTCAAGCATGCCTGTGTGCTATTTTCATATTGAGGTCTCAGGTGCACATTTAACACTGAGGGTCACATATTAACCTACATGAGTTCCTTATTGAGTGATTTTCTTCATTTAGGTTATCTACATTGCACCTTTGAAGGCCCTTGTTCGAGAAAGAATGAATGATTGGAAGAAGCGTCTTGTTACTCAACTTGGGAAAAAGATGGTATTCTTTATTCTTAATCTGTCGTCATGAAGAAACAATTTATACTTAGAGATGACTTCGCTAATATGATGTTGCCATCAGGTTGAAATGACTGGGGATTTTACTCCTGATTTAATGGCACTATTGTCAGCGGATATCATAATTTCTACTCCTGAGAAATGGGATGGTATCAGTCGTAGTTGGCAGAGTCGAAGTTATGTGACAAAGGTCTGTTCTTTTTTGTCTGTTGATTGTTTTGATCTTTGTTTCCCCTTAATCCATCCTTTCTTGTCTTTCTTTGAATTTCTCTAATTCCCTGATCTTTCCTTATGGTCATGTTTAATTTCACTTTAAATTGTTCTGCAGGTTGGGCTCATTGTTTTGGATGAAATTCATTTACTTGGAGCTGATCGTGGACCTATTCTTGAGGTATCACTACTATATCATTCTTTCAAACCTTGCAATTACTTGTCTCAATTCTCAACAATAAAATCTCTATTTGAAATCTGCAATTTCTTGACTTATTTACTAGGGAGTTGCATGAATACCAGCAGTCAGCTTCCTGCAAATTTGTTGCTGAATATAGGAACATGCTTTGAATTTCTGAAATTTTTCAACTTGGTTGTTTACCAATATGTGATAAATCATGCAGTTTGAGAATTCATGGATTGAAGTCTGTTTTTCTTATCTTATTATGCAAGTAGACTATTTGCAGACGAGTTGATTATTTATTGGTTATTTATGGCTAACTCTAGATCAGATGTATTAATGCATGTCTAAACTTCTCTAAGTTGCTGGGATTTGAGAATGTGGAGTTCATAAAATGGTAAATTATATCCTAGACATTTTTCTTTTTATTGTTTTATGGTCAAGTTCTTCTCCCCCTGATATTGCAAAAAGGGATGGTAAAAAATTATTTCAAAAAAGGGATAAATACCAAGAATCACGATTCTTTAAATGGTTAGTGAGGACAAACAATGTGCAAAAGTACAAATCAGAAAGAACAAGGATGATATTTGACTTGATCCTAAATTCATCCACCTTCAGCACATAAGAATATTTATATGGAGGACCACCACATTAGCTAGTAGCCCCCCCACCCCCCAAGTTTTTGTTAGAACCATTTCATCTAGTGAGTGGTTGGATGGAGTGGAAAACATGAAAGTTCTATTAAAATGTTAAAGATTACTATCTTAACTCTCTAAAACCCCTTCAGTTAACTCCCAAAATTAAAAAAAAAAAATGTTTACTATTTCTTTCAAAAGAAATCTATAATAAACCCAAATCCTTCCACCCTATTTCTCTCCAAGCCTTACCTCCTCTACTCCCTATCTCATTTTCTTATTTTTTCCAAAAAGGCAGACCAAAGGAAAAGTAACCCTGTAAGCGCCCTCCCTCCCTCTCTCACTCTACTTTTGTTGTTTGTGTTGCAAACCTCTATAATATAATTGACTTAATATAACTTTTTCATTACTGTAGCAAAAAAAGTTATATAACTCCCCCCCCCCCCCCCACACACACACAAAAGAAAAAAAAATGAACAGGAATTCCTAGCTTTACCACTAGCTACCCCTCTATCATGTTAAACCTTTTTGATAGGGAGTTTCTTGTGGCAAAGTTCATGATTTAATATTTCTTTGTTTTTTTTTTTTTTTTCCTTTTAAGTTGCACAGTCTCCTTATAAAAACATGGTACCAGAGCAGGATAATGCTCTGTAAATCCCCTCCTATTCGAAGCCCTTCCTTGGTTCTCTAGACTGTGAATGGAAGAGACAAGTGCGATCTTCATTTGAGGACTCTTCGATTGCCTTCCTGTTCCTATTTCTGGACTGCAACTGAGTAATGCAGCTCCTTGAAATCAGTGGATGACGGATTGAAGTTCCCCATTCTTGTGTTTTTTAGGATATGGCTTACGGGAGGACGATTGGTAGAGGGAACATGGTTGATGGTCTCTATGTGTTGGAGAATAAAGCTGGTCTCGCAGTCTCAAAGTCTTCGATTCAGTCAAGTTCTTTTGTGGCACCATCATTTAGGTCATATGCCTTTTAAGTCCTTGAAGTACTTATTTCCAGATTTGTTTTTGTTTTAGTCAATTATTTTCAGTGTCAAGTGTGCCAACTAAGCAAGCACTATAGAACCTCATTTCCTTTATGTAATAAAAGATCTGAATTTCCTTTTCACATTGTGTATTTTGATGTTTAGGGACTTGTTAATATTCCAACTAAGCATGGCTACAAATACTTTATCTCCTTTATTGATGATTTTTCTCATTACACTTGGGTGTACCCTATGCACTCACGGGAAGAGGTTCCTAAGCTTGTGAAAGATTTTCAACGTATGGAAGATTTTCACGTACCCCATGAAGGAGTACTTTCATGGTGACCTCTCTAATTTCTTTACTTCTGCAATTGATAATGTCCCTATCCCTAAATGTATTGTAGAGGCTCTTCTTGCTCCTGAATGGACTGAGGCTATGAAGGAAGAAATCAATGCCTACACAAAAATGGCACATGGGAGTTGGTGGACCTTCTTGAGGGAAAGAAACTTGTGGTGTGCAAATGGGTGTTCTTTGTGAAACACAAGATAGACGACGCTGTTGAGAGATACAAGATTAGATTGGTAGCAAAGGGATTTACACAGGTATATGGGGTTGATTATGCTATGACTTTTGCTCCTGTGGCAAAAATGAATTCTATCCGTGTTCTTGTCTCTTTGGCAACAAACCTTGACTGGGAGCTTCATCAGTTGGACATTAAAAATGTTTTATTGAATGGGGATTTGGAGGAGGAAGTATACATGATTCAACCTCTCAGTTTTTGTGCTAAGGGCAAAGAACATAAAGTCTGCAACTTAAGGAATTCCTTATACGGCCTAAAACAATCACTAAGGGCTTTGTTTAGTAGATTTCACCAGGTAGTTCAACAGATGGGATTTAAGTAGTGCTAATCTGATCACACACTCTTTTTAAAGAAGGAAAAAGGGAAAACATCAGCTTTGATTGTTTATGTGGATGATTTTGTCATTACCGGTGATTGGGTTTCAGAGATACAAAGGTTAAAGAAGTTCCTAGCTACACAGTTTGAAGTGAAGGATCTAGGACCATGAATTGAAGTGGCCCGCTCTCAACAGGGTTTCTTAATCTCTCAAAGGAAGTAAATCCTAGATCTCTTGAAAGATGTAGGAAAATATGGAGCCAAACCTGCTGACACTCCTATAGATGTGAATCACAAACTTGGGGATTGTAGTGGTGTGCTCTTGGAGGATCCAAAGCAGTACCAAAGACTTGTGGGTAGACTGTCTACTTATCTATGACTAGGCCCAACATAGCATATGCCGTGGGGGTCCTTAGTCAGTTTATGCATGCTCCCAAGGTAGCACACCTAGAAGCAATAGACATGGTACTGAGATATCTGAAGAAATTCCCAGGGATAGGCCTATTGTTCAAGAAGCATATAGTCACATGAGAGTTGAGGTTTACATTGATGCTGATTGGGCTGGCTCTGTAAGATGACAGGAAATAAACCAGTGGTTTTACACCTTTGTAGGAGGAAACCTTGTTACTTGGAGGAGTAAGAAACAGAGTGTGGTTGCCTGGTCAAGTGGAGAGGCAGAATATAATGCAATGTCACATGGAGTTGCAGAGCTACTGTGGATCAAGAATGTTTTAGGTGAATTGGGCTTCCTATATAAATATCCTATCACTCTATTGTGATAACAAAGCAGATATCAGTATTGCTGCAAATCCAGTTCTCCATGATAGAATCAAACATATTGAAGTTGACAAGCATTTGATCAGGGAGAAGCTTGAGAAGGGAAAAGTTTGCACCCCTTACATCAGCTAGGAAGAATAACTTGTAGATGTTTTTACTAAGGGATTGAATTCCTTGCGGCATTATAATCTATGTGACAAGTTGAGGATGATTGACATCTATGCTCCAACTTGAGGGGGAATAATATAATATTAGATGTGTGCCGCAAGGGCACTTTTGCCTTTTTTTTTCCTTTTAAGTTGTACGACCGCCCTAGTAAAAATATAAAGACTGGCGCTGCCAGCCCAAACTTTTGTCTCTCTCAACTTCTTTCTTTTTTCTCTTCTCTCTTTCTTCTCCTCTTTCTTCTTTTGTTACATTGGCTGAATATGGTTCACAACTACTCAACTTTTTCCATAAGCTCCAAAAAGTAAGAAAGGAAGTGAAAGTGAATTCCCTAAAATGTGGCTGTGAGTGCTAAATCCTCTTACCTGCCATGATGTGGTGACTAGAGACAAGTCTCTTAGGACAAATCCCTTGTAATTAAAGAATGTAATAAAATGAGATCATGATCATCATCACCCATAACTATTCGAGCTCGACTCGCGAGCTCACAAGCCGAGCTTTATTAGGCTCGAGCTTGGCTCGATTAATAAACAAGCTTGTAAATTGGGCTCGAGCTTGGCTCGAAGCTCAATTGAAACCGAGCCGAGCCAAGCACGAGTAGCTTGTGAAGAGCTTGGCTTGTGGCCACCCCAATTGGTGAATATGATCAATTATGTACCATTATGGTTCTGGTGTATGCAAATCAAGTATGAAGATATGAGATTCTTTTACCCAACATATTACTCGTAACCCAGGAGAAGGCAACTGTTTTCATTTCTGGTTTTATAACTGGTGCAGGGACAGAACACTTTGGAAGGATTTTCTGGAGCTCTGCAGTCTAGCCATGTAAATTGCTCAAGAAGCCAAATCGCATGATTGATCTATGTAGACACATAAACAGAAGCTCCTTAAGGAAAAGTAGTGACACAAATATGGAAAGCAGACTCCCTTGACAGTTTTCCCCTTAAGCTATTTTAGACATTCCACATTGGATTCTAGGAAAAGTTTCTCTTGGAAAAGGATATAAGATGCTTATTTCTCTTACGTATTCTTTTTATGTTGCCAGTAGTCTTGCACAAGATCCTACTGATTAATCACCTTATCCAAAGAGGAAGGGTGCTAATCAATTATTGTTTATTTTATAAGATCTTAGAAGGGTTTGGTTTCACACATATTTCAGCACTGCCCCTTTTTTCTATAAAACAGTTGAAAGGCCAGCTTTGTGGTATGGAGCAGAATGTTGGATAGTCAAGAAACACGTGGAGAAAATGAATGTGGTAGAAATGCAAATGCTAAGATGGATGAGTGGAAAAACTAGAAAGTGTATGATTAGGAATGAAGTTATCCATAGGAACACAAGAGTAACTCCACTGACTGTGCCAGTTTGAAGAAGTGATTTGTTAGTTGTTACACATTGAAGGGGCTAGAAGAGCTCGGGACAAACCAAAAAAGACATGGGTAGAAGTAGTAAGAAATGAATTAAGCAATAATATTTAATAGTGGATATGGCTTTAAATAGAATGGATTGGCGAAACGAGATACATGTAACCAACACCATATAGTTAGAGTAATATAATGATAATAATAATGATATGATAATCATAATGATAATGATAATAATAATAATAAATATTATTATTATTATTATATATATAATAGAAAATAATATATAATAAAAATATTATATATATAATTTTTTTATTTTTATATATAATAATAACTAATTATTATAATTCTTAATTTTTTAAATATTAAACAAAAAATATTTTTGTATATAATTTTTTTATAAAACATTTTTTTCAAGTCGAGGTCAACCTTACGAGCTTTTGTCGAGCCGAGCTCGAATAGCTAGCTATTCGCCAATATATGGTGCCATATTTACTAGCTCAATTTGGCCCGAGAAAAGGGCTATCACTCTTTCTTGCTCATCTCTAAAAACACCCACAATTTTGTAAGGACGTGGATTCCCTATAGAGCTACCATCAAAGTTCAATTTCACCCTACAATGTAAATGAGGGGACCAAGATTATTGAACAGAAGGAGAAGAAGACGAGGAAACAACTATTGTACTCCAACCTCTAATCAAGTCATCTAAAGATACGTCCTTGAAGTGATCTAGAGATTTCATCTAGTGGATGACCTTGATGGTAATGCCTTCTATAAGTTCCTCTTTTGTTGTTCTCCACATCACCCTACCCCTCTTCTTTGGAAGTCGGAAGAAGCTTGAGTCAAAAAGGTTTACCACACTCAAGGGAGGAATCCACCTGCAAGCAAAAAGAGAGGGGAACCAGTTCAAAATGTAAGAAACAAATGAATATTAGATTAATAGATGATACACTGTCTCTCCATTCCTTAAACAAGGCTACAAATGTGTGATTAATAGATGATACACCGTCTCTCCATTCCTTTTTCTTTGAAACACATCCATAGTATTGATCTTTTGGAGAGCCACTTCCCAACAGAAAGCCCTAACCTTTGGTGGTACAAGATTAATTCACATTTCTTTTATAGGAAAGGAAGCAGGCAAAGAAGTAGACTGAAGAAGAGCATTGAAAAAAGAAGAAGAAAATTAACCCGAGGAGGACTTTGACCAAAATCTACCATTCAAACATGACTGGTCTCAAAAGATTGAATTTAAAAGAGAACAAATCATTAGTCAATTCCACTTCTGAGTCCCTTAAAGCTCTCATTAAACCCAAATCCCAAGAGCACTCAAGGGCTTGAAAAGACGAAATAACCTTGAGTTTATTTAAGGGCATAAATACTTGGGAACTTATCCTTAAGATTGATGTCCCCAATTCAGATATCCTCCCGACAATGGTTTTCCAATGATCCAAAGCAGGTAGGACTCCAACAATGGCTTTCCAAGGAGATGAGATAGAAGACCTAGGGTCAAGTCCAACTACCACTTTATGCCACAATATGTCTTGCTCCTTAAGAAACCTCCAGAACCACTTTCGTAGCAAGGCTAAGTTTCTTAACCTAATGTTACCGATTACTAAGACCCCTTGGTTCCTCTTTCTGGATGCTACTCTCCACTTCACCCTTTTATCCTTTTTAGAGTCTCCTGGCTTCCAAAGAAAGTCTCATAATCTTTTCAAACAGGTAACTGAAGGTGGACAAGAAGTAAATTAGTAGGTTGGCCAGTGTAAATCTAATTAAGGTTATTCTACCCCTTAAGAGATGTAATTCCTCTTCTACCTTGCTAACCTCAATGTGACCCTCTCCACAATTGGGTACCAGAAGCTATTCGTTTTAGTTTACTCCTAAAGGTAAACCTAAATAAACCAAAGACAAGGTCTTACCTCACAACCTAAGGTCCTGGCCAAGGAAAACACCTCTTCTTCTTTGGTTCCCCTTTGGTTCCTCTCTCAAAATGTGTTACCAGTAGCCTCAAGTTTTCCTTCTCCTTTGGTTCCCCTTCATAAAGTAGTTTAATATCATCTACAAATTGTTAGTGACAATCACTTCTTGTCTCCCTATTTTCCAACCTCTGATTAAATCCCTTGAATCAGCCCTAGAAATCAGACTAGTCAAAACATTTGCTACTAAAGTGAACAACGGTGACATAGGGTCTCCTTGCCCAAGACCCCTTTTCACAGGGAAGAAATCCTTGGCTACACCATTTACCAATATGGAGTGATGACAAATGACACTCCATAGACACAAATATTAGCTGCAACACGTGCAAGATGAGTCTAATAGAGGAAAGAAAACTAATCTTCCCCTATAAACACCTCCTCTTGGTTAACACCGTTCTCATCCCATCTCCTTCCACCAACTACCCCTTTTCTCGAACTTTCTTCCTTCT
This sequence comes from Nelumbo nucifera, assembly GCF_055504915.1. Classification (NCBI taxonomy): domain Eukaryota; kingdom Viridiplantae; phylum Streptophyta; class Magnoliopsida; order Proteales; family Nelumbonaceae; genus Nelumbo; species Nelumbo nucifera. Next base: position 20,397,183 of record NC_142652.1, on the reverse strand, counting down.
TCCTCTCAAACTCTTCAAAGGCTTTCTCGGAAAATTCCTCACCCCCCAGAAGAAAAATCCCAAGGTTTTACCAATTTCAACATCCTTTTTAGCCACTGCCTCAAAAGAAATACTTTTATCAACTACTTACCCAGATTGGAGGTGCATTGAGGATTCTCATTATCAAAAACTTTATCAAAAGCCAATTTCAACATCCTATTTACTGCTCTTATTCATAAAAAAAAAATCTTACTGTTCTTCCTCTTATACACCTTTTTAAAATTCTTTGTAGGCCCAATCCCAACCAAACCAAGCTTCAGGTGAGACTGCGAGAAAAGACTTTGGTTACGTGTACAGTATGAGAATATCTTACTCTAGAGGCTCCTCGAACTTTTTTGGCTGTCGCTGGCTTAACCACATTTAAATCTTTCTTCGCTTCCCCCTTCCTACCCAAATCTACACCTAACCTCCTAACTACCACCTCCTCGAAACAACGAAAATCATCAGCATCGTCTTCGGTTTGGGAAAAGGAGCCGATTTCATCGCTCTGATTTTCGCTTCCTCCATCTCCAAAAACAACGACTCCTTCTAAGACAGCATCAACAATCCCTCTCGAGACATTCTCCCTATCCGATAGGCCAGTCTCCATCTCTTCGTGTATCTCCCTACCATCATTAGTTGTGATTTCCTTCTTAGTAGGAGAACCCTCAGACGTTGAAACAGAGATCTCCTTTGGAGTTGCACCTTCGCATCTCTCCACTGGATCTCCCCTAGTTTGATCACATCGGCCATGACCATCCACAATGCTACTAGAGTTTCGAATTACTTCAACAGAGCTCTCCTTTATAGTTGCACCTTCGAAGTCGGTAGTCCACCGATTCTCGCCTGTTATGGATGGTTGAAAATAGGTAACGGAAGAGGTCTTATTGTGATTTCTTTTGGTCTCCAATGCTAAGTGTACCCTGATTTCTACTCCTATTATTATTAAAGTTACATTGCATATTCCATTTTAGTCATACTTATTTTAAAGTCTCTTGTTTCTAAGGTTTTGTTGAAAAATCTAATTGTGCATTTAATCCTTCTTTAGTTTCACTAATTAATATAATGTCATCTGAAAACATGCACTGTGGAACCTTCTCTGCCACAGATGTTCTAACATTGTCTGTTTTCCCCTCATGCATGCTCTTAACTAATTCCACATACCTATTTGGCAGTCTTTTCTTTTTCCAAAACCCACCTTATCATCTCTCTAGGTAGTGGTGCAACTTGGATGGGCTCAGGTTGGGATTTTCCAAAACCCACCTTATCATATGCTTTCTATGGATCAATGAATCCCATATGAAGACCTCTCTTCTTCTCTCTGATTTTTTCTATCAATTGTCTTAACAAAATGATAGTTTACATTGTTGATGTCTCTTGCACAAAAGTTAATTAGTTTGATATACTTAATAAAAATGATTGCTTTATTAAATGCCTAATTATAGAAACCAACTCTAATTATACTTTGTCTACGCTGGATCTGCCCTTCCTTCTAACTAATAATCCTTATTTTTATAAAATTAGAAAAGAAAGTTTCATTCAATAAAAAGAAAGTTACAATCAGTGGGGATAATGAGTACCCACTCAATCCAAACAACATAGAACCCAAAAACATACATTACAAATTTTCAAATTCCACCATGAACATTTTCAATCTGTAACATAGCCCGAAAGCCTGCCCCAAAAGACTCTTTAGATATACACAAATTTTTTGCTTACTTGCTTCCATTCAAAACAGGCTCTGTAGCAACAATATCACTAGGAGAATGTGGATCCCTAAATGCTTTTTGAGAAACAACCATAGCAAACATAGTTGTCAAGGCGATGCCTAGGCAACATGGCGCCCTTTGAGGCTCACCTCGCCTAATCGCCAAGCAGTTTTGTACTATTTATTATAAAATACTTTTTAATCTTTATTTTTTGACATTATATTTATAAAATAGGCACTAAACTAAAATATTCATTTTGTGTGTTTATATACTAATTTCTTTTTATTATTTTCTTATTTGTTAGGGTTTAATCAATACAAACATTGCTAAATGCTGTATTGAACCCTCAAAGACTTTAAAACCTGAACCAATAAGCAAGGAAGAACTTAAAATCTAATCAACACATTTTCTACTATTACTTTTTTTCTTCTTTACCTATAACAAAAATAAGGTTTCAGCCCTTATATTTTTTGAATGTTATTTTCCTTCCTTTTCTTCTCATTAATATGTTGATTTTCTATACTTTAACATGAACTCTATACTTACGAAAATTATTGAGGAAATATAGTTATGGTACCTAGGGAACTATCCTAGGATCTATGTTTTCTACATAAAAAAATCCATTGCCTAGGCAACTAGGCACCCCCCTGTCGCCTAGCCTCACCTCGGCGCCTTGAAAACTATGATAGCAAAGATGAAGCACAATATCCCCTGATCATTTGCAAAACAAACACCTACTATGCATTTGATAGCCCTTTCTTCATAGATGATCTTGTATGAGAATACTGTCTCCTGAAAATAATTGCATTGTTTGTGCATATAGGTTTATTAGAAAATCTTGACTATACATATATAATGATCCTTATACAAGGATATATTATGATACTAAATTAGTAAATTATAGTTTGATATATGGTTCACTACCTTGGCTGACCCCATATAGTTGGGATAAGGAGAAGATGATGGTGATATATGGTTCACTACCTTATTATGGTATCATTTGTTTACTTTCTGGCACCCCACAGATGTAATTCTATTCATAGTCTCAACTGCAGAAATTTCATTGTTCCAGGTTATTGTCTCTAGGATGAGATACATATCATCACAAACAGAGCGTCCTGTGCGGTTTGTAGGCCTCTCAACAGCACTTGCAAATGCACGGTATGTCGTTTGTTCTTGAATTATATACTTTTGCTTCAGTATCTCTTCCATCTCTTCCATCGCTGGTTCTTCGTGTAATTTCTGTATCCAACAATGTCTTCAACTATGTCCTTTCCTTATCTAGGTAATATAGCTTGCCACCTATTGACCTTTCGGGCCACTTATTTTGTTACTTGTAGCTGGTTCTTCTGATAACTAGTTTTTCCCCTCTTTTATATATCATAGGATTGAGCAAAATCTACAGCTTTAAAGTTTTTCAGATATTGTTTGCATTCGTTAACAGATATGTTACTCATATTTGATAGAAGCACATTTTTCCTTGTAAAACTTTGTAGTCTTATATAAAAAGCATTAAAACAGTACATCTGTCTCTCATGTTTCATGAACACATTGAAGATACGATTTTGTACATATAATTTTACTTAGGTTATACATATTTGGAACCACAAAATGACTTAAAGTTTTAACTACTATTTACTAAGCATGGGTGAAAGTTAGTTTTTGCTCAAACCATCTAAAACTTAAACCTGGTTGATGCAAATAGGCTTTTAAGCTGTTCACTGCTTGAAGTTCTGCATCTTATCTGGATTTTATAATTAAAAGATGCAAGCTGATTTTAAATTTAGTTCCAGCTTGTATTGATGTGTTCTACAACCAAATCTGACTATGTATTTTCTTCAATGCTACCATAACACTCTAGCCATGCCAATATAGATAGTAGCAGCTGTTATTGATTCAGTTGCAGACTGGGTTATGATATCTTCAGAATTTAATCAAGTTACTAGGTAGGATCTAGTTATTTAAAAGGCATGCCTAGGCACATAGGTGAGGCGCATTTTAGGGTAGGCACCTCGCCCAGGTCCTAGGCACAACCCTTTCAAAAGGCGCCTGCCTGGTGTGCCTTGTGCCTCAGCCGAGGCGTGCGCCTTTTGAAAATTTGACGCTTTTTTGCTTTTTTTGTGTCTAGCATCTGGGCAAGGGGCTCCGCCCCCGGACCCCCATGCTACGCCCTTTGAGGCAAACCCAAACAAGCAATTAAAAAGCAGTTAAAACTATAAAATCATTATTTCTTGTGTGAGAACTAAGAATTTAAAACCTAACATGGACTTCTTTGGGCTTGCCTTGAGGAACGTGTCACAAAGGCGGCTTGTAGAATCAGGAATGTAATATGTTTTACATCACATTAGCTACTTGAAGTAATGCAATTGAGAAGAAAAGAGATTGTGGGTTTTATATGCTTGAAAATGTTTTATATATTTGATTTTATTTTTAAATTCTCATTTGAATATGCTTTACATGTTATATTTATGTATTTTAATTTTAGATAATAGGCTTTTTAAAACATTTATTTTAAAATTTAAGTTTATATTTTTATTAATATTATGTTTAATAATTTTTTGATTCTTTTTTCATTTTTTTTTAATTTTTGGCATTTTTTTACATTGTTTTTGATTTTTTAGTTTTTTTATTTTTTATTTTTGTGCCTTGCCTTGCGCCTTGGGCACAAATTAACCCCTGCGCTTTTAAAACATTGGGAGGATCTAGGGGATAAGTTGGGGGGATATTCTGGGATTTCAACTTTGTAACTTGGAAAATTTATTTTAAGTTTGTTTCCACAGTAGTTTTTTATGGAAGATTTATAGTCTATGTGTTGTCCCAAACCCCCACCTATGCTACACTACACCCCCCCCGAATTGTGATGGATCCCCCCACCTATCACTGTTCTCAAGGGTACAAACTCAAAGATTTATGAGCTGGACTGAACAATAAAATCCCCTTTTTTTTCTGTTTGTTCTGATTATGGGTGATGCCTTGCACCTTCTAGACTGTATGTTATTTTCTTCTTTAATGAAAACTTGCACCATGTCAGTACTTGTCTTGATGCTTCTTGTAGCACATAATTTTCAAGGTGCCAAGGGGAGGCTAGGTGAATGAGGGCACCTTGTTGCCTAGTTGCCTAGGATATTATTTTTTCTCTAATAAAAATCTTGAATCCTAGGTAATTCCCTTGGTTTCATAGCAACCATCAACCATCTTTCACTTGTAATTAAAACATAGAAAATCAACATACTTTTCTATTGGTAACATGTTACCTTATTGAATTGAAAAATGAATTTGATAATATTTACAGGAATGATAAAGTGCCAATCATCCCAATCACCCCAAAGTGGTGACTTGTCCTCTTTTTCTATCCCCAAAGTGTTTGAAATGATGTTACAATTAAGACACATCACAGAAATTCAATGTATTCATGAGAAGGAAAAGATTAATGAAAAGAAAATTCAGAAAATATAGGGGGCTCAGCCCCTATTTATGTTCTAGCAAAAGGACAAAAAGCAAAACAGTAGAAGAAGAACGTGTTGGTTGGATAAAATTATAAGTTCTTCCTTGCTTATAGGATAAAATTATAAGTTCTTCCTTGCTTATAGATTCAGGTTTTGAAGTATTCAAGGGTTCAAGATGGCATATACCAACATGTGTTTATTGAACCCACAGATCAAGAATAAGAATCAGTGGTTCTGTAAAGATAAATTTCTTTTTTATTATCCCTAGTTCATAGCTTTAAATTTTTTTTGCATTCTCTTCTATAAGCTGGAATTTTGTCCCCTCTGATTTTTCCCAGTGGTACAGAAAAGGCATTTTCCAATGAGAGAAAACATCAATTTCTGACCTCTATGAAATTAATGACACCAAAGAAATTTGGTCGTTGGGATTCCACAATTCTCAGTGATTGAGGAACAGAGAAATGGCTGGTTGTTTGCATACAGTGGATTTTTAAACATTTTTGGTTATAGAGCCTATCAAATATTGGCTCAGCTGATCAAGAAATCTGGGTATAGAGCCTATCAAATATTTTTGGTTAATAATTTTTAAACAGATGAGACCATCAAGTAATGGATTCTTTCCTCATAATGAAACATGGGATCCTCCTCAACTATACAAAGTTATCATTATGGTAGAGGCATGGGGGTTTTTTTATACCACTTATATGTTATTATCCAATTAGCCCAATAGAATAGAAAGAAATGTGACTTTTGGGGCATCTTTCACATCTTTGACAATTGATCATCCTCTTAAGTGGTTCTTAGAGAACTGCACAAAGGATTTAGGTATGTAAACCATAATACCTCTTCTGTTTCTCTTTTTGTGCAAAGTTGATAGAGTTCCTTTTTTCCATACTTGCATATTGGTGACACATCATATTTAATAGAAATGTACTTTACCTTTGTCAAGAAAAAAGATCAGGTTGAGGTCAAAGGAGACTTATAGGTAGTGATTGAGTGGATGTCTTGGAATTCTGGAAGCTGCTTGACTCCAGGAAATTTTGTCTAGAGAAGCTAGATCTTTAACTGACAGAGTGAACAAAAAGGCCAGTTATTTGACGTTGATTCTCTTGCAGATTTCTTAGCTAGCAATGTACTGACCAGGAATGACATTTTGTTGTGGTGCATTGCTTATGCAGTAGGGACCCTTCACTTTTTTTTCTGCTTGTGTATAATTTGCTTTGTTATTGGTTTTCAAAGATTCCAATGGTTATCATTATGTTGGCTCTCTTAGGGTGTTATCCAACTATGCTAGTTTTGATATTGTTTCGAATGCTGCTACAGTAGTCCGAACCAGGAAGAGAAGGAAGAAGAAGAGAAGAAGAAGAGAAGAAGAAGAGAAGAAGAAGAGAAGAAGAAGAAAGAAATTAAGGGTCTGTCGAAATCTGTTGGATTACCCCTATAGTCGACCCCCTTAATCTTCATTAGATTCTAATGATCTTTACAAAGACAAAAATGCCCTTACTTAAGTGTGGGGCAGAGCGACTCTAATAACACTGCCACATAAGCAAGCTACTTAACAAGCATAAGAAGACTAAACTACCCCTATTCGGCACACTTTAACACTCCCCCTCAAGCTGGAGAATATATGTCATATAATCCCAGCTTGTTACATAGATAGTTCACTTTCCCTGAGCTTAGAGCTTTTGTAAACAAATCTGCCCACTGGTCATTAGAGCCCACATGTTCTGTATTTATCACTCCAGCAAGGACCTTCTCCCTCCCAAAGTGGCAATCAACCTCTATGTGCTTTGTTCTCTCATGAAAGACAGGGTTGGATGAGATATGGAGTGCAGCTTGCTTGTCACTGTACAATCTCATAGGTTTATCCATGTGAAATCCAATTTCTTATAGGAGATTCCTCAACCACACTAATTCACAGGTATTGTGCGCCATGGCCCTATACTCGGCTTCAGCACTGCTTCTGGCCACAACCGCCTGCTTTTTACTCTTCCATGTCACAACATTTCCTCCAAGAAATGTGCAATAGTATGTAGTAGATCTTCTGTCATTCACTGAGCCTGCCTAGTCTACATCTGTATACCCAACTACTTCAAGTTTTCCTCCTGATTTGTACAATAACCCACGGCCTGGAGCTCCTTTCAGATACCTTACAATTCTAAGGACTGCATCCCAGTGAGGTATACGAGGGTTTTGCATGAATTAGCTCACCACACTGACTGCAAAGGAGATGTCGGGTCTCGTGATAGTCAGATAGTTCAGCTTTCCCACTAGTCGTCTATACCTTCCAGGATCTTCAAATACTTCTCCTGTATCACTACTCAACTTAACATTTGGTTCCATAGGGGTCTCAGCCGGTTTTGCACCTAACAGTCCTGTTTCTTCCAATAGATCAAGAACATATTTCCTTTGGCACAAATTTACACCTTATTTTGACCTGGCAACTTCTATTCCCAAGAAATACTTTAATGTTCCAAGGTCTTTTGTTTGAAAATGATTTTGCAGAAATACCTTTAGTTTGCCAATCCCCAATTTATCACTACCAGTAATGACAATATCATCCACATGGACCACTAATAAAATCTTCCCAACTTCTGAGTCATAGCTGAACATTGAGTGATCAACCTGGCATTGCTTCATTCCAAAACTCTTCACCACTTCGCTGAACTTCCCAAACCATGCACGTGGAGATTGCTTCAACCCATAAATTGCCTTCTTCAGTTTGCACACCTTACCATCCTCCCCTTGAGCAACAAACCTAGGTGGTTGCTCCATATATACTTCCTCCACTAGATCACCATGGAGGAAGGCATTCTTTATGTCAAGCTGAAAGAGAGGCCAATCATACATAACTGCCCGGGAGATTAGTACACGAACAGAACCAATCTTAGCCACCGGAGAGAATGTCTCCATGTAGTCCACTCTATACAACTGTGAGTAACCTTTAGCAACAAGTCTGGCCTTCAGACGCTCCATACTACCATCTGGAAAATATTTCACAGTATACACCCATTTACAGCGCACAACATGCTTACCAGGTGGGAGAGTAGTAAGTTCTCACGTTTGAGTATGTTGAAGAGCAGAGAGTTCCTCCTCCATTGCCCGCCGCCATCCAGGTGAACTGAGAGCCTCTTGAACATTGTTAGGTATGGAAATAGAGAACAAAAGTGAAACAAACTGGCGATGTGAGGTAGAAAGATGAGATAATGAAACAAAATTGGAAATGGGATGGAGGGTAGAACTGCGTTTACCTTTCCGTAAGGCAATGGGTAGGTTAAGGTCTGAAGGTTCAGCAATAGGAGCCATGAGAGGATCTGTAGATGAGGTAGAAGCTGGAGGGGCCGGTGTCGTTCGACGTATATACACTTGTCGGATCGGTGGTCGTTCGGTGGTGACCTGCACTGGATGAGGTGATGACTCTACTCCCACAATAGCATCTGGAACTGGATCACTGACTGGAAGAGGAAGAGGAAGTGAGGGTGAAGACAAGGATGCATCAGGACTTGAGAAGAAGGATATAGACTCAAAAAATGTGACATCAGGGCAGACATAGCACTTTCGGGTAATGGGATTATAACACTTGTACCCTTTTTGAGTCCGAGAGTAGCCAAGGAAGACACATTTAATTGAGCGTGCATCTAGCTTGTCTATTCCAGGACTCAGATTGTGGACAAAGCACACACAGCCAAAGACACGAGGAGTTAATGGAAATGGAGATAAAGTGGGAAACAAGATAGAGAAGGGGGACCGACCATGAAGAATAAAAGAGGGCATCCGATTAATGAGAAAATATGCAGTGAGTACAGCATCACTCCAAAAACGTTTAGGAACATTCATGTGGTGAAGCATAGACCGAGCAGTTTCAAGAAGCTGACGATTCTTCCGTTCAGCTACCCCATTTTGTTGAGGGGTGAATGCACACGAGGTCTGATGAATAATGCCATGCTGTTCTAAATATTGTTGAAATGAAGTAAGAAAGTATTCACGACCATTATCTGAACGGAGAACTTTGATTGGAACACCAAATTGTGTGCGTATTTCAGCATGGAATTTTTGAAAAGTGGAAAATAATTCACTTTTTTCTTTCATTAAATAAATCCATGTCATTCTTGAACAATCATCAATAAAGGAGACAAAATACTTGTACCCATTATAAGAATCTATTTTGATTGGACCCCAAACATCTGAATGAACCAAAGAAAAAGGACTCAACATACGACTCTCAACTCTTGGACTGAAGTACACACGACGATGTTTCCCAAACTGACATGACTCACATTGCAAAACTGACAAATGACTCAATGACGGAACCAATATCTTGAGAGCCTTGAGAGATGGATGTCCTAGTCGGCAATGCCATTGTAGAGGAGTATGTGAAGTCTGAAGAGCAATTGAAGATCCACCACCGTCAAGGTAACACAATCCACCAGCTTCATGCCCCCCACCAATCTTCTTCCCCGTCTTGAGATCCTGGAAAACACAAGTGGAAGGAAAGAAGGTAACAGAATAGTTAAGAACTTTGGTTATTTTACGACATTAGATTGAATGGAAACTTAGGTACATATAAAACAGATGATAAGGGCACAGAAGCCATGTCAACATTTCCAACACCATAGATGGGAGATGAGGACCCATTGGCAAGTGTAACAGTTTGTGATGTGGAGGTTTCAGAAAGAGAAGAGAACACACCTGGAGTCCCGGTCATATGATCTGAGGCTCCAGATTCAATAATCCAGGGAGAGGTTTTAGATGACATGCAAGCAATACCTGAATGGGCAAGTGTGGCAGTGGTATGCTGTGAAGTAGTTTGAAGGAACCGTTTATACTCATCACACGGTACACTCACCATCTCCCTCCTAGAAGTAGATGCAGATGTGGGAGGAGTTTGGTCTGCCTGTTTACAGTCACTGATGTCAACCTCACCTGCTACAGCATGATTAGCCCATTTAGAGGGAGGGCCATGTAGGTCATAACAGAAATTCACTGTGTGTCCTTCCCTGCCACAATGAGTACACTTCCTTGCAGAGTTATTCTTCCCTCTGCCACGGCCTCCCCTTGAGTCACGACCACCCCGACTAATCATGGAACTGCCACAGCCTCCTCGGGAGGCATGTCCTCCTCCCTTTGTACCGTGTCCACCTCCTTTAGCAGTCACAAGTGCTGATCTATCAGACTGTGTGGGATTCTTTGTCTGTCCCAAAGAAATTCTGCGAAGCCGTGAGAATACTTTCTCAAGTGTAGGAAGGGTGGAGCTCCCTAATATTTGGGCTCTAACTGGTTCATACTCTAATTTCAGCCCCACCAAGAATCTTGTAACATCTAGTTGTTTCCTTTGCTGTTGCTGAACTTTAATATCTGGAGTGAGGGGATGATAGACATTGAGTTCATTCCTTATATTCTTCATGCAGGCATAATACTCTTCTAGCGTTTTGTTTCCTTGTTGCAAATCAAAGTACTCCTGATAAAGTTGATATACTCTTGTTGTATTATCTTGTCCAGAATACAACTTCTTAGCTTGTTCCCATATATCCTTAGCGGTATCAAGAAACATGAAGTTGGGTTCCATACTGTTCCCTAGCCAAGTCATGATTTGAGCATCTTCTTGTTCCCAATCATCAAACCCTGGGGAGTCAGCCGATGGTTTCTCATCTTTTATGTGCTTCACTTTCCTCTTTGCCTTTAGAAAACTTTCCACAGATTTAGCCCATGGAACATAGTTCTCCCCATTCAGTTTAATTGAGGTCATCTGTACACCTAGGTAGTCAGAAGAAACCACCACACTAGGTTTCTGATCATTATACCCATCTCCTATTGCTGCCATTGTACTCTTTCACAGTTGCCTCTAACCTGAATTCTCAAGAACAAGCTGACTGTTGTTATTCAAAAAATTGATGTTCCAGCACCTATAGCAACTCTTAAACACAACAGTGGGTACACACGCCTTGTTCTTATTCACACTACTGCTGATTTCACAACACCACTGACCACATAGGCATCAATTTAACACTCACTAATCACATGTAAGCCCTCTTACATCCACTCAATAGGGATTGTGCAACATAAGCACCACAACATAGTTAAACCTGTTACACCCAGTTCAGACTAGTTTAACAGTTTTAAGAGGGCACTACACACCCACAAAAAAACTCGGCTAGGTCACAGCATTACACCTTACACCACTCGGCCACTCACAACAGCCCGAACACCACTCAACAACTTACAGCAGCCCCTACACCATTCGGCTACTGCACACACAGCCCTTTCTAGGGCAACAATGAACCTAGTTCTCTAGGTTCTGATCGATACTAGCAGCTTCTTGTAGGGTTTCTACCCAGAAATATCAGTAACACAAGAAGAAGAGATAACTGACCTTCCTTTGAGAATATCAACCAACCATTCACTGCTGAAGCCACTTTTCTTGATGAAGAAGGTTATGCGCAGCAGAGAGAGACGACCTGTGATGTTTCAGACCTAGGGCGAACTAGTTCTCTCCATAGACTGACTAGAAACGAAGGAGGAGAGTCACGGACACTGCTGAGGTGCTTTAGCAACTGAAGTAGGTCAGGAGCATGGCTCTGATACCATGTTTCGAATGCTGCTACAGTAGTCCGAACCAAGAAGAGAAGGAAGGAGAAGAGGAAGAAGAAGAGAAGAAGAAGAAAGAAAATAAGGGTCTGTCGAAATCTGTTGGATTACCCCTACAGTTGACCCCCTTAATCTTCATTAGATTCTAATGATCTTTACAAAGACAAAAATGCCCTTACTTAAGTGTGGGGCAGAGTGACTCTAATAACACTGCCACATAAGCAAGCTACTTAACAAGCATAAGAAGACTAAACTACCCCTATTCGGCACACTTTAACAGATATAATTCAGAACCGTGGCCTGTTCTGAACCTTTGGCTGTATAGGACTGTTTCTTTGAAAGACGAAATTTCACTAAAAGAGAAAGAAAAGTAAAAGAGGGAGAAGTTCCTTCCTTGCTAGAGATACAGCAGGGACATGTAGCCCAAGAAAAAGAAAAATTAATAGAAATTACAAGGCAAAATTATCATACCATTTTATGCTGCCCCAATGATTGTAAAAGTAGCTGAACTTGAGATTAACTCTCACAAATTTTTTCAATTGGCATGGACTAGTTCTCAAAAGTTCTGCTATTTCTTTCTCTGCATATCCACCAACAGACAGCCAGGGGAGCCATGTTCCAGAGAAACCCACCCCAGTTGCTGAAAGTCTGCAGATGCCAAATAGAAATCAGTTTATGTCAGGGGCTCAACCCGTATAACTCCAAAAAGCCAAAATATATGAGTCCATATTGCATTTGTGAATCTGTCGCATGGCATAGACAATGGTGGTTGATGATTACCATCCCTTTTAACCTCAACACATTAATTGTTTAAATCTTCCCCTTGATTGGTGCCCAAAGGGATGGTGGTTGATGATTACCATCCTTTTTAAGCTCAACACAGTAACGGTGGTTGATGAGTACCATCCCCTTTAACCTCAATGCTTCAATCATCCACATGTCTTCTCAAACATGAAACACATACATATTGCTTAGCTATTAACACATCAATTGTATAGGACCCATTTGTTTCGCATCTCTTGTTCGATATCTGTCTGTAATTTTTGTGCATTAATTTTTTTCTCTATATCTTTGATGTCATGTATCTTCTCATAAAATTTTCAAGAATCTTCTTATTCATGCACAGTGATTTGGCTGATTGGCTGGGTGTTGGGGATATTGGACTTTTCAATTTTAAGCCTAGTGTGAGGCCAGTGCCTCTTGAAGTTCACATCCAGGCAAGTTGCTGAAATGTTCATATGGATAACTCAATTTTAATTTCTTGAAGAGTTGCATTTTTTCCAAGGAATCTGAATTTTACTTTATGAAAAAAGTCAGGAAAAATTAATAGAATTCCAGGGATTCTCTATGTTCATTAAATAAATGGCATCTTACCTTGCAGAGATTTCCAATATAAGAATTTATTAATAACGGAAATGTAATGCAATTAGATAGGTTATGGGTGAAGCTTGCAGGGTTCTAAAGGGTACAAGAAAGGTCGTTGTTGGTTTTAGGTGGTTTACAAGGAAAAATGCTATAAGGGTGCAATTTAGGCTGGGTTAGCCTAAACCTGTAGAGAAGATGGGCCGAATGGCCCATAGGCTGTTATTCTTTCTTACTGTTTATGTTCCTTTCTGTAATGGGCCTTATTCTGGGCCCATCCTCTTCTATGTTATGTTGTAATTTCTTGCCCAACCAAGGGCCCCCCCTTGTAATTATTCAAACTAACTTAATGAAATAGTGTTAGGGTGTTAGAGGGAGAGTGAAGTTCGAACCTCTCATACTCTAACCCTCTTTGCTGCCATCTCCCTCTTCATCTTCTACTCAATAGAAGCAATCTTCTCTGCAGTTTTTTATTCCTTTTGATTTCTACATCTATCCTAAACAGTCCCACACTCTCAAGGACTGTTTTTCTTCTAAACCTAACCCAAACCTAGCATGTATTTATGTTTGCATATATAAATATTATATATGCATGTATCATACATAATATTTAACAACGGATATGGCACTAAACAGAATGGAATGGAAGAACCCCATATAGTTGGGACAAGGATTTTGGTGATGATGAAGAATCATCAATTTTAAGTTTAAAGGCAGATTCTTTAGTTTAACAGACATACATATATCTATACTAGTTAACATTGATTGGATAATTCTAGATCTAAGGATTGGGAACATGTTTTTTTCAGAAATAAAAAAGTGAATAATTTGGGCCAGACCAAACGCAATCCAATCTGATGTGATTGGGTTGGGTTAGGGTTAGTATTCAACAACTCATGTTGGATTAGGGTCACCTCAGCCCGATCTAGCCCCGCCCAACTAGAACCCCTAAATGCTGTGGCAGATTAGCCATAAACAAAAGGATTTTTGTATCTCCTGTAAATCATTTTTATCTATTAATGAAATTTAATGTTATTCATAAATAATAGGGTTCTTTTGATCTATGACTTAAGTTTGGTTTGGTTATTGATAGCTGTATTAACCTTAAGTTTTTCATGCTTTTTTTCCTGATTTGAAAGAGGATAACAATTGATTTAATTTGAAAGGAGAGGAGCTTAATTCAATGGAACCTTGCCTGCAGTTTACCTGGTTGGCTACATGAATCCTATTTTCCATTCAAGGCTATGGAGGACCATATCCATTTTAATTTTGCAGTTGAGAATTTTAAAGATGCAGTTCTGAAGCTGCAGTGTGAGTCTGAAGCATGATTCTGAATATGTGGAAGTGAAGAGTGAAGTTTGAAGTGAGAAGTCTTTTATTTGAAGAGTTAAGGTTGGTGGAAAGGTATCTTTGAAGATTAGAGAGATGAAAGTGTGGGTGTTTTTTGTAGGAGATGAGACTATTGTCTGGTTTAAGAACTTTGTTGTTGAACGGCAGAGTTAACTTCATTGCACTGTTTGAGTTTGTGAAACGAAGAAAATAGTTGGTATGTGTAATCTGAGGAGTTATACTCGAAGTAGCAAGGAAGAGAAGAGAACCACAGAACTGAAGAGAATGTCGAACTGTACTAGCCAGTCGACCAGTCCTTTATTTATAGATGAATATAGTACAAGGTACAAGAAATTACTGGGATGCCCCTGATTAGTGATGGGACACCCGGATGACTTAAATCATTAAATAGGATTAGGCCCATTAACACAGGCCCAGTTACAAGATAAGATAAACATAAGAATGGGCTAATAAGAACTCTTATCAGCCGAACATCACTCTAACATTCTAACACTCCCCCTCAAGCTAAGCATGGATATCAATCATGTTTAGCTTGCCAAGTATGTCCCTGAACTTTGTTGTTGCCAGCCCTTTTGTTAATACATCTGCAATCTGCATCTCTGATGGAGTATAAGGCACACAGAGTTCTCCTGAAATAATTCTCTCTCTAACAAAGTGTCGATCAGTTTCAATATGTTTTGTCCTGTCATGCTACACGGGATTGTTGGCAATGTTGATAGCAGCTTTATTATCACAATACAGCTTGAGAGGACCCTCAGTCTTGATACCAAGCTCATTAAGGAGAGTTCTGAGGCATAAGAGTTCAGCAACCCCGTGTGCCATAGCCCGGTATTCGGCTTCTGCACTTGATCTAGCCACAACATTCTGCTTCTTACTATGCCATGTGACTAGGTTTCCCCCCAAGAATGTACAGTAACCTGAGGTTGATTTTTTGTCTCCAACAGACCCAGCCCAATCAGCATCAGTGTAGGCTTCAATTTCAAGTCTGCTGTTTTTCCTGAATAGAATTCCTTTCCCTGGGCAAGTCTTCAAATATCTGAGAATTCTTTCCACTGCTCTCATATGAGGGGTCTTTGGTGAGTGCATGAATTGACTGACAACATGCACTGCATAGGCAACGTCTGGCTGAGTAAGGGATAAGTATATGAATTTTCCTACCAATTTTTGGTACCTTTCCTTATCACAGTATTCTTTACCCATTGATTCTTGTAATCCATGGCTTGGTTCTATTGGAGTGTCTGCTGGCCTGCACCCCATCATACCTGTTTCCTCTAGGAGATCTAGCACATACTTTCTTTGACATATGTAAATTTCTTCTCTTGATCTAGCAACTTCAATCCCAAGAAAGCATCTCAGATTTCCCAGGTCTTTGATCTCAAATTCTGAAGCTAAGAACTTCTTCAGCCTCTTCATCTCTTTCACATCATTTTCAGTAATCACCATATCATCCACATACACAATGAGTGCTGTAAGTTTGCCATCCTGTCTCCTTGTAAACAATGTATGATCTGCACTGCTCTGAGTGTACCCTACTTTCTTCATGGCCAAACAAAGTCTCTCAAACCATACCCAGGGAGATTGCTTCAAACCATATAATGCTTTCCTTAGTTTACATACCTTCTTTCCAACATCATATCCAGGTGGGGGCTCCATGAATACCTCTTCATGAAGATCACCATTTAGGAAGGCATTCTTCACATCCAGCTGATGAAGTTCCCAAGAGAATTTTGCTGCTAGTGACAGTAGAACCCTGATTGTGTTGAGCTTTGCTATTGGGGCAAAGGTTTCCTTGTAGTCAATTCCTTCCTTTTGTGTAAATCCCTTTGCCACAAGTCTGGCCTTGTACCTCTCAATTGACCCATCTTCCCTGTGCTTTACTGTGAATACCCACTTGCACCCAACAGTGCCTTTCCCCTCTGGCAGGTCCACCAATTCCCACATTCTTGCTTTCATTAGGGCTTTCATCTCTTCATTCATGGCTTCTTTCCACCTTGGATCAGATGCCGCCTCTGAATACCTGGAAGGGACACATACAGAGGAAAGAGCAGACACAAAGGAATGATAGGCAGGGGATAGGCGTGATTAAGAAACATAATTAGCTATGGGATGCCGAGTGGTACAAGAACGAACAGGCTTACGTAGAGCAATAGGAAGATCCAAATCTGAATTGAGTGAGTCAGAATTACCTTGAATTGCAGAGACAGATTGATCTGAGTTCAACTGGTTGCAATCATGAGGTTTAGGGCCCTTCTTCCTTCTTCTGTATGTAAGTATCTCTTTCTCTTGTTTACTGGAACCTTCAGAAGCATCAACCGAATCTGGAGAAGTAACTGGCACAATGGGAGTCTCACTAGGTTGACCCGGAATGTTACAACTAGTAGTAGTGGAAGGTGATGAAATGGGAACAAAAAAGAAGGGAGAATGAGAATCCTCTTCCAACCCACTACTCTCCCCTTGAAGAGGATTTTGAGAAGACTGGAAATAGGGTTGAGACTTAAAAAAGACTACATCTCTGGTGACATTTTTTCTTGGAGACAGGATCATAACACTTATACCCCTTTTGCGTAGGAGAGTACCCCAAAAATATTCCCTTTGTAGCCTTAGGATCCAGCTTGGTTTTCTTTGGATCCTTCACATGTATGAAGCATGTACAGCCAAAAACCCATGGGGGAAGAGGAAATTCTGGAAGAGTGGGACGCAAAACAGAGAAAGGGGTCTTCATACCCAGTACCTTAGATGGCATCCGATTTATCAGGTATGATGCAGTGAGAACAGCTTGAGACCAAAATTGCTTGGGCACATTGTGCTGGAAAAGAAGGGCTCGAGCTGTCTCCAATAGGTGCCTGTTCTTGCGCTTAGCAACCCCATTTTGTTGAGGGGTGTAAGCACATGATGATTGATGTAACATGCCTGCATCTTCCATGAATGAGTTCAGGGATCTTTCAAAGTATTCGGCTGCATTGTCTGAACGGAATTGCTTGATCTTTTTATCAAATTGTGTTTCAACCATCTTGCAAAACATCATAGTTATCCGGGGAACTTCATCACGTCCTTTCAACAGATAAATCCAAGTGCACCGAGAATAGTGGTCAATAAAACTGATAAAGTAACGGAAGCCATCAATGGAAACAATGGGTGAAGGACCCCAAACATCAGAATGAACCAAATCAAAAGGGGCTTGAATTTCATTACTAGAAATTGGATACATTGATCTGCATTGTTTTGACATTTGACACACATCACAAATTAAACTCTGACTCGGAATGCCCTTACATAGTTCGAGAAACAACATTGCTAAAGAAGAAAAGGACAAATGACCTAGCCTAGCATGCCCCAAGTGCAGCCTAGCTATTGACTCTACACTTTCCGGACTAGTAGTAGAAGCTTGCAAGGCTGAGCTGACATCCTCATCAAAATAGTAGAGGCCCCCATACTCATGACCACTCCCAATCGTTCTCCTTGTCAATCTGTCCTAGAAGACACAATGAGAAGGAAAGAAAGTTATACTGCAGTTCAAATTTTTCGTAAGCTTTGAAACAGACAACAGATTTGAGGTAAGACTAGGAACATGTAGGACTGATTTAAGAGAGAGATCCTTGCTTAGGTCAACCACCCCCTTTCCAGAGATGGTGGAGAGAGACCCATCAGCTACTCTCATCTTATCCTGGCCAGACAACAAATGATATGTAGAGAATAAGGAGGACATATGTGTCATATGGTCAGTGGCTCCTGAATCAATCACCCAAGAGGTAGAATTAATGGAAGTAGTTGCACTAAATGCAGAGGCTGTACCTGATTTTGCAAGAGAGGTGGAAGCTAAAGAATTGTTCTTCAAACGGGCTAATGCCCGGCTGAGAACCTCTACCTCACTAGCTGTGAAGCCCAAAGTACTTGGTTCAGAGGAGTCGGCAGCCTGCCTTGCGGTGGAAGAGGACACTGTCTGAGTACTCTGTGAGTTGTCACTACTGTTGTTGGTGGCAAGATTCCCACTTGCTGTGTGGCCCTTATGTTGCCTTTTGTCCTTTCTCAGAGCAGCTGGCTTCAGATGAGGGTACAAGACCCAACATTTCTCCTTTGTGTGTTTCTCACCACCACAATGGGTACACTTGAGGGACTTCTTGTCTGAAAATCTATTCCCCTTAGTGGAGACTAAGGCTGAATGTTTTCCAGGTAGTTCTGTTGACTGTGTCTGGGAGTCAACTTGCATCTTCTTTCTCCTTACTTCTTCATTCCTCACCAGGTAGTAGACATGGTGAAGCTCAGGTAATTCATCTCTCCCTAGAATCTGTGACCTTATACCTTCATATACAGGGTCAAGACCCACCAGAAACTTGAAGGCTCTGCCCTCCTCAATCTGCTTGTCATGCCTCCTCTTATCATTGGCATTTTCCCAATCCAAAATCAAGTGGTGGTCAAGCTCTTCCCAGAGTCCTTCCAGTGTTGCAAAGTAGGTTTCCATGGACATGTCTCCTTGCCTTAGGGCTGCAATGTCTTGGTTCAGCCTGTAGATTCTAGCATTGTTCTTTTTCTGGCCGTATGTCTTAGATACTTTCTCCCAAATTTTAGCGGCTGTAGGGAAGTGATGAACAGTTCTAGCCACCCTAGGAGTCATGGAGGCCAGCAACCAAGACATGACTGTGGCATTTTCCTTGCGCCACACAGTGTATTCAGGACTGCCAATTTCTGGTTGTTTCTTGTCTCCATCCAAATAGCCTGTGAGATCACGAGAGGTAATGAACAACATTGCTGAGACGGACCACTCTCTGAAGTTATACTCATCTAGCAGCACACTTGTAATCTGCAAGCTGTGCAGATTAGGGTTTTCCAGGTTTGAGGACCTTGTGACAGGTCTGTTATCTCTAGAGGAAACTTCACTGGATAGTGAGGACATCCTGATTTCAGTCCAAGAGTTCACAGTGCTGTAGGTGGTTCTGTTTAGGACTGGCCGAAGTGGTCACAGTGTTCACAGTGCTGGTAGAAGTGTTCACAGTTCGGGTACAGTAGCAAGTAAAGGTCTGTAACTGAACCAGTTCACAGTGCTGGTAAAAGATTAAGGCTGCAACTGTGCAGTGCAGAAGTAGGGCTGATAACCGACCTGAAGAAAGGCTGATAAAGAAGAAGGGCTGATAACCGACCTGAAGAAAATCTGTAACTGAAGTTGCCACAGTTCTGTAAGAGTCTTGCTGATGCACCGAAGCTGCAATTGTAGAAGAGACTAAGTCTTTACCACTTGTTCTGTGCAAGTCTTGCTGGAGCACGAAGCTGCAACTGTAGAGGAAGCTCTCCCCCTTTCGGCTAGTGCTAGGACTGCAGAAATCTGTCCTCAACTAGGTCTGTCCTATACAGACCTCTCTTAGTAGCCCAATAGCTACTACTTGCTGGAAATAATCTAGTAGGACATCTACTTCTGGGTCTTACTTCCCTTGAGTCCTACAACCAAGAGAAACCCTAGGTTCGAACTTGCTTTACTCTCTTACACTCCTAGGTCTTTACTGCAGCAACCCAGAAAAGGAAGAGAGAAGATGAAAAGACAGCAAGAGAAGAGAGTCCGCCTGCTGAAACCAGGAAGGAGCTAATGCTCTGATACCATGTAATCTGAGGAGCTATACTCGAAGTAGCAAAGAAGAGAAGAGAACCACAGAACTGAAGAGAATGTCGAACTGTACTAGCCAATCGACCAGTCTTTTATTTATAGATGAATGTAGTACAAGGTACAAGAAATTACTGGGATGCCCCTGATTAGTGATGAGACACCCAGATGACTTAAATCATTTGTGAATAAACCCTAGTTGTTTCTAGGTCAAAGTAGAGAAGAAGAAAGAAGAAAGAAAAGAGAAAGAAGGAGAGGAGAAGAGTGTTCGGCCAGACTAGAAGAGAGGATGTTCAAAAAGTCACTCTCCTAGCCGACCCACTTGACTTTTATTCATGAAAAACTTGAGTTACAAGAAAGACAATTTTGTCCCTCATAGAAGATGGGACACATAACTTAAACTCAGATACAATAGACATTTCACTTTCAATAAGATACACCAGAATGACCAAAATGCCCTTGACTCGAGCATTCTAACACTCCCCCTCAAGCTGGAGAGTATATATCATATAGTCCCAGCTTGTTACAAATGTAATCTATTCTTCCCCGAGACAATCCTTTTGTGAAGATATCTGCCCACTGATTTCCTGAGCTCACATGAGATGTAGTTATTACCCCACTTATCACTTTCTCTCTCACAAAGTGACAATCCACCTCAATATGTTTAGTTCTTTTATGGAAGACAGGATTGGATGAGATGTGAACAGCAGCTTGGTTATCACAGTATAATTTCATGGGTTTGTCAATTGAGAAACCCATCTTCTGTAGTAGGTTCTTCAGCCATACTAGTTCACATGTGGTATGGGCCATAGCCCTGTACTCTGCTTCCGCACTACTTCTTGCCACCGCTGTTTGCTTCTTGCTCTTCCAAGTTACAAGATTGCCACCCAGGAAGGTACAATACCCTGTGGTTGACCTCCTGTCTGATATAGAGCTAGCCCAATCAGCATCTGTGTACCCTACTATCTCAAGATGTCCTCCTTTTTGGTATAACAAACCACGACCTGGAGCACCCTTTAAGTACCTAACAATTCTCAGAACAGCTTCCCAGTGAGGAACCCGGGGATGTTGCATAAACTGAATCACCACACTCACAGCAAATGATATATCTGGTCGGGTAATGGTCAGGTAGTTCAACTTTCCCACAAACTTTTGTATCTTCCAGGATCATCAACCTCTTCACCTGCATCCACACTTAGCTTGGCATTGAGTTCCATAGGAGTCTCTGCTGGTTTAGCACCTAACAACCCTGTTTCTTCAAGTAGATCAAAAACATATTTTTTCAGCCTAAAACCCTATTCCTAAGAAATACTTTAGCTTCCCCAGATCTTTCGTATTGAAGTGGTCCTGTAAGAATTTTTTCAGCCTGTCAATTCCATTGCTGTCACTTCCAGTTATGACAATATCATCCACATACACAACTAGCAAGATTTTTCCATCTTTTGAGTTATAGCTAAACACAGAATGATCAACCTGACACTGTTTCATCCCAAAGGCCTTCACCACTTCACTGAACCTGCCAGACCATGCACGAGGAGATTGTTTCAGTCCATAGATTGCCTTTTTGAGCCTGCACACCTTACCGGCCTCCCCCTAAGCAACAAACCCTGGTGGTTGCTCCATATACACCTCCTCAACATGATCACCATGTAGGAAAGCATTTTTTATGTCAAGTTGTAGGAGAGGCCAATCATACATAGTAGCCAATGAGATCAACACCCGAACTGAACCAATTTTAGCCACAGGAGAGAATGTCTCCATATAGTCCACACCATATAACTGAGAATAGCCCTTGGCCACTAACCGTGCCTTCAATCGTTCCACACTGCCATCAGGAAGATGCTTCACTGTATAGACCCATTTACACCCAACAGTGTGCTTACCAGGAGGAAGGGTGGTGAGTTCCCACATATGATTATGTTGTAGAGCAGAGAGTTCTTCTTCCATGGCTTGCCACCACCTTGGAGAGGCAAGGGCTTCCTGTACAGTCTTGGGAATGGGAACCGATGAGAGTAATGATATAAACTTGCAATGAGAAGCAGAAAGGTGAGCAGTGGAAACATAGTCTGAAATGGGATGAGAAGTACAAGTACGTTTACCTTTCCGCAAAGCAATAGGGAGATGAAGATCTGAGGGAGAAGGAGCAGTAGCAGGATCTGTCGGCGGGTGCTGAAGTGGAGGAGGAGCCGAGGCACTTCTGCGAGTATACACTTGAGTAATTGGCGGCCTCTCTGTAGTAACTGGCATATGATGTGCATCTGCAGTAGGAGTGGGAGCTACGGGAAGGGGGTCCACAACCGGAACAGGAAGAGGAACCACAGAGGGAGAAGAAGAGACCCCAGCATTGGAGAAAAAAGGAATTGACTCAAAGAAGGTGACATCAGGGCACACAAACGATTTATGAAACTTAGGGTTATAACACTTGTACCCTTTCTGAGTCCTTGAGTAGCCAAGAAAAATACACTTCGTAGCCCGAGCATCTAGCTTGTCTACTCCAGGCCCCAAGTGCTGAACAAAACAAACACAACCAAAGATTCTTGGGGTGAGAGGAAGGGGAGACAAAGTGGGGAACAACATGGAGAAAGGGGATTGACTTCCAAGGATTGACCTGGGCATCCGATTTATTAAAAAACAGGATGTAAGAACAGCATCACTCCAAAAGTGCTTTGGGACATGCATATTGATCATCAAGGACTGAGCAGTTTCAAGATGTCTATTTTTCCGTTCAGCTACACCGTTTTGTTGCGGGGTGTAGGCACAAGAAGTTTGATGAATTATTCCATGATGTTCTAGGTATTGCTGAAATGATGAGGAATGTATTCTTTGGCATTATCGGAGCGAAGTATTTTCATATGAACACCAAACTGAGTGCGTATTTCAGCATGAAATTTCTGAAAAATAGAGAACAATTCACTACGGTCTTTCATAAGATAGATCCATGTCATCCTTGAAAAGTCATCAACAAAGATTACAAAATACTTAAACCCATTGTATGACACCACTTTAACTGGACCCCATACATCAGAATGAACTAAAGCAAAAGGACTTGAGACACGACTATCAGTTCTTGGACTAAATGAGACTCGATGATGTTTTCCCAACTGACATGACTCACAATCTAATGATGAAAGATGACTCAAGGAAGGAACTAGCAGCTTCAAAGCCTTGAGAGAGGGATGACCAAGTCTGCAGTGCCATTGGAGAGGAGTAAGAGACGACTGAAAAGCCACTGGAGGGCCACCACCATCAAGGTAATACAAACCACCGGCTTCATGCCCTCCACCAATCTTCGTCCTCGTCTTGAGATCCTGAAACACACAAGAAGGATAGAAGGTTACAGAACAATTAAGGGACTTGGTTAATCTACTAACAGACATAAGGTTAAAAGGGAACTTAGGAACATATAAAACAGATGCTAAAGACAATGAGGAGAGATCAACATCACCAACACCACAAATTGGGGATGTAGAACCATTAGCAAGTGTAACTGTCTGAGATGTGGAGGTGCGAGTGAGGCGCCAGAATCAATGATCCAGGGTGAGGCTTTGGAAGCTAAACAAGTCATACCTGAATGGGCAAGTGTAGCTGTGTTCTGCTGAGATGTTTGAAGGAACTGCTCATATATTGCCCGTGGTACACTCACCATTTCCTGCCCGAAAGCACAAGTGGGTG
The DNA here is from genome assembly GCF_055504915.1 of Nelumbo nucifera. Lineage (NCBI taxonomy): Eukaryota > Viridiplantae > Streptophyta > Magnoliopsida > Proteales > Nelumbonaceae > Nelumbo > Nelumbo nucifera. The sequence goes on along the minus strand of NC_142652.1, from coordinate 20,373,451 downwards.
TGGAGGGGGTTGGTGCAGTTTGCTAGCTTTCAGTAATTGTGCTACTACTCTTAGATGTAACATGGTTAGCCCAAGTGTTGGGTGGACCACGCAAATCATAGCAGAAATTAACTGTGTGCCCCTCTAAGCCACAATGTGTACATTTTCTCTGAGCATTACCCCTTCCTTTTCCACGGCCTCCCCCTGACTCACGGCCTCCAGTCTGGCCACTGGCCCGGTTAAACATGTGTCCACTACGGTTGCTTGGAGGACCACTGTTGCCACCACCACTTCTACTTCCACGACTACTCCCTTTAGTCACTACCAAACCAGATCTATCAGAGAAGGAAGAATGTTCCACTGGCTCAATGGATGTCCTCTTAAGACGGGCAAAAACTTCTTCAAGTGGGGGGAGAGCTGATCCCCCCAATATCTGTGCTCTGACAGGCTCATACTCAGCCTTCAAGCCCACAAGAAACCTAGTCACATCAAGTTGTTCACGTTGCTGTTGTTGGATCTGGACATCTGATGTTAGAGGGTGATACACATTTAGCTCATTGCTTCAAATTGAAGTACTCTTGGTATAACTGATATACCCTAGTTGTGTTGTCTTGTCCAGAGTACAACTTTTTAGCATGATCCTTGATCTCTTTGGCTGTATCTAGGAACATGAAGTTCACACTAATCTTTGGTTCCATGCTGTTCCAAAGCCATGTCATTATCTGTGCATCATCTTGTTCCCAATCACTGAACCCAGGAGAATCAGAGGAAGGTTTCTCCTCCCTCACATGTTTTACTTTCCTCTTGGCCTTCAAGAATACCTCCACATATTTTGCCCATGGTACATAGTTCTCACCATTCAACTTGATGGATGTCATTTGAACACTTAGATAATCTGAAGAGAGCATGATGCCTGTTTTGTTGTCATTCCCAACTACAGTTGAAGCCATCTCAATTATGTCTCCTCTGAATATACACCACAATCTCACACTTGTCACAAGACTTATCTCACTTACAATACCACCAACCCACTTTCTTCAACTGCACATTACACACTACACTCTAAAGCTGAAATCTTTCAGTCAACACATCAAACACTTGGACTGCACACTGCAGGACCATTTACCACCAACACACCATTACTGAAATTACTCAGTCATTTCATCGAACACTTGTTCTGCACACTGCAGAACTGATTACACACAAGGTCTAGGGGTTCACTTTTAAGCATTTAAAAACATAGATATGTCGGCCACCACAACACAATCAACACCACACCATTGCTGTCGTGGACATCAGCAGTCTACCACTCTTCTTTCAGCACACATGTGAGCAAGAAAACACAAAAAAAAGACATGACTGATATGTGTATCAGTTTCACCCAGCACCACAACAACTAACTTTCGAAGCACACAAAAAAAATCAGCATTCACAGTCCATTTCTGAGCACACGACAGCAGTGTCCATACCTTTATATGACCAGCCCTCTTCGTACACTGAATAGAGGGTCTAGTATACCACTTCAACGACCACCACAGCACCGGCCAGAGGCATTCTCACCTCCAGGTTCTCAAAACGACAACTCCTTTTCAGCCCTTTATCGAGTCTTCAATCAGATCAGCTGTAGGATGATTAAACCTACTGTGAAGCTGGCGGCGAACCCAGGAAGAAGACAGCAGCAAGAAAACGAACACCAGACCTTAATGCTCTGATACCATTTGAATAAACCCTAGTTGTTTCTAGGTCAAAGTAGAGAAGAAGAAAGAAGAAAGAAAAGAGAAAGAAGAAGAAGGAGAGGAGAAGAGTGTTCGGCCAGACTAGAAGAGAGGATGTTCAAAAAGTCACTCTCCTAGCCAACCCACTTGACTTTTATTCATGAAAAACTTGAGTTACAAGAAAGACAATTTTGTCCCTCATAGAAGATGGGACACATAACTTAAACTCAGATACAATAGACATTTCACTTTCAATAAGATACACCAGAATGACAAAAATGCCCCTGACTCGAGCATTCTAACATCATTAAACAGGATTAAACCCATTAACACAGGCCCAGTTACAAGATAAGATAAACATAAGAATGGGCTAATAAGAACTCTTATCAGCTGAACATCACTCTAACATTCTAACAGTATGTTTTCCTGAGGGAAGGGAAGGTGCTGGGTGGGATTTAATCTCTAACATATTAAACGGTTTTACTGAGTACTTAGATGAAGCTAATACAAATATTCACATTGTTGAAAAATGAAAAGCTCTTATTGACTTGATTCAAGAAGAGTTGGAGTTGGGAGCAGTAAATCTATAGTTGGAATATGGCAATATCTTGGTCTCAAGCTGGTCCCCTGAGTCCAATGTGAAGATGCTGTGTATAGAAGATGGTGTCACTGTTCAAGTTGTTGTGTCAATTTGTGGAGGACAGCTAGTAGGGTTTTTTTACTTTGATTTGCACTCAGAAGCTATTCTTCTCAATGTCTTGAAGCCTGAAGGCATAATTAGTAAGGTAGAGGTTTTCACTGATAAGGTTCTTTACTCAGTTTGGTTAGCAACCTCCATTGAAGCAGCTCTCTGGATGGAAGCTCTTGGAGAGGAAGACAAGAGGGTTGAGAAAGATTGGCTTCGTGGTGGAAGAGGATTGAACTCTTTCAAAATTTCTGCAAAGGGGCTGCATCAAAAATGGGGGCTGGGGAGTGGAAGGAGGATCTCATTTTTCTTTATTTTTAATAAAAATATTTTATATTAAGAAGAATGAAGATGCATATCACTAGTTAAAAGGGGGGGGGGTCTTAGTCCCTAGCCCACTTTCTTTTCCCTTATCTTTTCTTTCCTTCCCTTTCCTTTTCTTTTCTTTCTTTTTCTTTCCCTTCCCTTTCTTTCTTTTCCTTTCTTTTTTTTTCTTTGTTTTTTTCTGTCTTCTTATATGGGGTGTGCATGTGGCGCATGAGGCGTACGCCTCATGAAAAAAGCGTATGAGGCATACGCCTCTTGCACCTGAGGCGTTCGCTTCAGAGGTGTCGGCGCCTCTGGCATATGCCTTGGGGCATTTTGGGGCACCTCGCCTAGAGGCGTGCCTCTAGGTGTACGCCTCCCACACCTTTTAAAACACTGTGCAATAGTTCACCTTCTCAGACTGTTAGTGACAAAAAAGGAGAAAAGTCAAGTTTGAAAGATAACTAGATTGGTGAGGGGAAGATTAAGAATCGTGGTGAGGATTGTAGCTGACCCAGTTTATTGGTTGCAAATCCAGGTTTGTTGAACTGGCAGGGGGAGTTTTAAGGAGTCACTTGATGTGCTGAGTTGACAGGCCGGACCTTTTTCAGCTTGGGCCCAACCCTGATGGGCCTAATAACTTAGATTTAATTTGCTGGTCATGTGATGTTTCATGTAAGCACATGGGAGGGAGGCAAAGTCAAGTAATGATAGACCACTTGATGGATTTATCATCCTCTACCTCAAAAGCAACGATAGTTCCAAGTGTGTTATGACATACATTGAAAAACGTAGTTAACTTTTTGTAGGAGCAAATTGCAAAGCTTTTCAAAAGAGGGGAAGGTAATACATATCAAAAAGCGATATTTAAGGAAGGTTGAAGGAGTGAATAAGGACTCAAGGAGAAGTTTAAAATGTGGAATTGGGTGATAACTAATTTCACTCATGAAGTTTCAAACTCATGAGTGATTGAAGGGGTAATAGTGGCAGAAAAGGCTATTGCGAAGGTGTGCTCAGACAAGGTTAGAGTGGTTGTAGTGGGAAAGAGGGCGCTAGAGAGGAAATTGTTTGTCAGCCTGCTGGTGATTGTATTTCGTTAGTAGCAGAAGTTGGAAGGATTGAGTGGTATGGGGAGGTGGAAACTGTAAAGAAGGAAGGTAACATGATTTGGGGAAAAGGACATGGGGTTCCTAGAGTTCCTGAAATCTCTTATGGTAATGAGAAGGTTGATGATGGATTTTTTCCCCAAGTATTAGAGGCCCCTGTGGCAAGTATTAGAGGTACTACAACAGGAGGGGTACAAAGGATATGAAGAGATCTCAGAGCAGTGCAAGAAATAGTTCTAGTTTGGACTTGTTGAAGAAAGGGGTGGAGAAGAAGAAACTGGGGGAAAATTGAGGTTCTCAAAAGATTAGAAGCAATAATAAATGAGGGATTGGGGAGACTGAGGACGAACTAGAGGAAGAGAGAGGAGAGAAGGAAAATAAGGAAGTGGTTATTGATCAAGTAAGAAAAAAAGTAAAAAAAAAAAAGGATTTGGAATAAATAGTCAAAATTGAAGCCCAAGTAAGCAAGATGTAAGGGTTTTATGTTTTTAGGAGGGGAAGAATACGTGAGAAAAATGTTTCAGGATTTGGAAGAGAGATACCTTTTGAACGAAGAATGGCATCGAAGGGGTTGGAGACCTGATTGTTGAATATTGTTAGGATTGTGGTTGATCTAGGGATATTAGGGGGGATGGTTGGGCTTTGTAGTGTCCTTGGTTGTGGGAGTGTGTTTTGCTTCGTTTGTAACAGTTGTGGAAGACTTGTATGTATGAAAAGAGTTTGGAGGGTTTGGTGATGTGGGTATTGGGCTTTGACTTGTATGTGTGATATCCTATCACCTGATTGGTTAATAAATTTTTTTCTTAAAAATCTAAATAAATCCATTTTAACGGTTTTACTGAAAAGAGGATATATGCAATATTTTACATCTGGAGGAAGTTTATTAATTGATGATTTAATGCTACAATAGAATGGTTGGATTTTTTTATTGGACACCATAGTAGTTAATTTCTACAAAGTTATTTCCCATTGAAATAAATCATCAGGGTGTATCGATAGGTTCAAAGTTTCAATACACCCCTTTTGGCGTATCGGGGTGTATCGATACTTTGAACCTTGGTGTGTAGTTTTGTAGTAGAGTGTCTATACTACAGTTTTAGACATTATCCTAATTTCCATAGAACTTTTGGATATTTTTATTTTATGAACAGGGTTACCCTGGGAAGTTCTACTGCCCAAGAATGAATAGTATGAATAAACCTGCATATGCTGCCATATGTACACATTCACCTACAAAGCCAGTTCTCATTTTCGTTTCATCTCGTCGTCAAACAAGACTTACTGCTTTGGACCTCATTCAGGTTAGATCTTTCATCATGCTGTGATTTTGAATTATTCAGTGGTATGCAGAGTTACTTATGGTTGTACATATGCAGTTTGCAGCTTCAGATGATCATCCACGGCAGTTTCTTGACATGCCAGAGGATGAGATGCAGATGGTTCTTTCTCAGGTCACAGATCAGAACCTGCGGCACACTTTACAGTTTGGAATTGGATTGCACCATGCAGGGCTAAATGATAAAGACAGATCCCTTGTTGAGGAACTTTTTGTGAACAACAAAATTCAGGTATTCTTTATCTCTTTGTTACCCCCTTATTGAGGAACTTTTTTGTGAACTTTTTGAGAAAGGCATGTTTTCCTCCACACTGTTACAGGTTTTGGTATGTACCAGCACATTAGCATGGGGTGTAAATCTTCCTGCTCATCTAGTTATTATCAAGGTGTGGGCAATCTGCTTTTTTTCCTGTTTTTAATTTCTATATCTATTTTTCTGATTAAAATATTCTTTTGAAGAACTCCCAATGAGGGAAGTTCTTACGGAGGTTTCATATGTTTGACAAAGGGAATTTACAGTACTAAACTCAACTAACCCTTATCCAACTTTTTGAGTGTCTATGTTAACCAAATACATTTTGGGGACAGGTGGACTTGGTGTCGTATATGGAATTTGCACTAAAAATTGAAGTATCTGACACAAGGCAGAAGACTTATAAACGTATCTAGGCATCATAGGTTTGGGTATTCTACATTAATTTCTATTTGCAGTCCCACTTTAGCTCTTCTTATCACTTCTATAAAGGCCTTTAGCCATTGTTGGTTCCTGCTGTCTAGGGTCTTGGGAGTGATTAACCTGCATTCTCATGCTTGTTAGCCCAAGATTTTACCATTATACCAAAAAATGGCCCCTTCTCACCACTTCCATCAACATCAACTTTGGCCCTTCCCATGCTTTCTTAGAGTTGAACTTGACCAAACCTTTCTTCGTTGTCATATTTTAATCCATATGACCAATCATCTTGGCTGATTTTCCCTCACTCACCTACTGGAGTCATCTTTAAGATTCATATCAATGGAGGGTGAAAAAGTTTTACTTTGAAGCCCGTGGCACTTACTTTCAATTTCTAAAAGAAATTGATCCTTGATAGGATCATCAGATTGCTAGGTGGGATCATGGAAGACCTTGACTTGAATGATCTACATGCTGTGAAGGTGAGAATCATGGGGGTGAAACCAGATGACATCCCTTGATCTCTGGCTCTCTTTGCCAATGGCCTTTGGAGGAGGGTTTGGTTACTGACAGGAGTTGAAGAAGCAGCTCTGTGGAAAGGGTGTTCAAAGGAGGAAGAAGATGATGAGGTTGCAACCTGGGTCTATGTGGAGGGAGGAGAGAGGACAATGGAGGAAAAGGGGAAAGGCTTCACTGCTGCGGGAAGGTGAATATTCTAATTCCAAAAGACGAGCAGAAGTTTATCTTGAAAATGAAAATTTTTGAAAAATAAATTGAAAGTAAAAAGAATAAGGGTTGTGGGCCCTCTTTTAGTGAAGTGGTTAAGAGGGGGGTAGCTTTTGAGCTGGCATGTAGTCCATACTTTGCAAATAAAATGCATACTAAAGCCCTATTAGATCCAGTTGGGGTTAGGGCTATCCTGTTACCTAAGGTGAACCAACTTGTTGATCAAAGTTTGGAGACTGGATCATGTGACACCTTAAGTAGTCACATGAGTCGGGTCTCTAAGGTTCCGATAGGAGACAATAGTTTGGGTCTATCATCTTTCCCAAAAACAGTTCAGCCGATGGCCAAGGATCACCTGAAACCAAGATATTCAAGGTTCATTTGGCGAAGAAAGAGGAGGAAGATGGAGGTTGAGTTGATTCCAGCATGTCAGAACTCAGAAGAGGAGTGTGATGATTCAAGTAGTGAATCTGATAACGACAACGCAGGGGAGGTTAATGAGATAGAGGAAGAGGGAGAGGAAGTTTTCAATACAGATTTTCTCTTTGATGAAGATCAAAAGAAGGAAGAAACTACCCATGTTCCTAGTCCTTCTATAGTTGTTGGGAGTTTAGCAAGGCCAGTACATGTTGGGTTAGGGAGGAAAATCAAAGACTAAACAAAGGAGTACCAGACCAGAGATTAATCTCTAGGCAGGGTGTTCGTAAGGAAATAGTGGACAATCACAAGAGGACTCACAAGGAGAATCCAAGCGGGGATAAGCTAGAGAACTGTGGAAATGAACATGAGTGTGAAACAAGACTAGGAAGTTTCTCCCAACATATTATCCCTGCGGTAGCCAATAGCTCCTAGAATTTTGAACAGGAAAAGAGAGTTAAGTCCCTTGGTCTTGTCATTGAGTCTTCCTACTTGCCCAGTCCAGGTTTGTTAATTAATTTTGCTTTGGGTACTAACCTATGTTCTGTGTTCGATGTTTCTGTTCCAGGGTCTCAAGCAACAATTAAGCCGCTTGCCAGTGATGTTGAAGGAGAAGGAAAAAATAGGGAGTTGGAGCTACAAGAGGAAGAGGAAAGAGGAAGAAGAATTTGGGAATGCTGGAGAAGGAGAGGAAAAATGAAAGTAAAGTTTGTGAAGGTTTTGTGGTTGGGAATGCGATTGAAACATAGGGAGGTTGTGAGGGGTGTAAGGGGAAAGAGGAGGGAGATAGTGGGAGGATAATGAAAATGAAGATTCAGTGGTTGACTTTGTTGAAAAGTTAGGATGTAAAATAATGAGCTGAAAGTCTATTTGAGGACAAAGAAGGAAGAAGGGAAGGTTAGAAAAAGAAAGCTATGTGAAGCAGAGAGATTAAGGCTGGATGTGGAAGGAGATAAGGAGTTTAGTGAAAGAAAGGGGAGGCGAAGAGGGAACAAGTAGGAGGGAGGAGGGAGGGGCAGGTCAAATAGGTGGAAATGAAGATTATAAGTTGGAATGTAAGAGGTTTGGGGAATCCAAGGAAGTGAACCTTAGTAAAGGATGTGTTAAGGAAAGAAAATCCAAACATAGTAATGATTCAGGAATCTAAGTTGGCAGACTTTCATAACAGGTGAGCTAGAAGCTTTTAGAGGGCTAGGGGTATTAGTTGGGCAATAAGTCCTTCATAGGGTTCCTAAGGAGGCATAGTGACATTGTGGAGAAATGAGGTCATGAAGGGAATTGTAGAACTTGTGGGTAAATTCATAGAGTCCATTAAGTTCAAACAAGTAGATGGTGGCTTTGAATGGGTGTTAACAAATATTTATTATCCTAATGGATATAGAGAGAGAAATGCGTTATGGAAAGAGTTGGAAGATATCAGGACTTTGGGAGGGACCGTGGTGTATAGTTGAGGATTTCAATGTAATTAGGTTCACTGAGGAGACAAATAATTCAAGGGAAAGCATCACTAGAAGTATGGGGAAGTTCAACAAGGTTCTCTAGAGCCTTACCTAGGCTAACTTCTATCATTGCTAATTTCCATTAGTAAGGAGGAGTTTGGTGGCAAAGGCCCAACCCAACCCCATTTCGATTTGAAAATGTGGTTATGTGGCCTAGGATTTGTAGGGAAAGTAAAGGATTGGTGGAATGAAAGTAATCCCAATTTGAATTGGGAAGGAATGAAGTTCCATTGGAAGCTAAAAGAATTAAAAGCAAGAATCAAAGAAATGGAACGTCCAGCAATTGGGGGAGATTAGAAGCAAGGAAACAAGAGGTGATTAGACAAATTGAGAGTCTGGATGCAAAGGAAGAAGAGGGAACTTTCAATGAAAGGGATGTGGTAAGATGGGAGTTGAGGAAGAAACTGGAGGATATCATGTTAAAGAAGAAATCTGTTGGAGGCAAAAATTCAGACACAAATGGGTGAGAGAAGGTGATGGAAACACAAAGTTATTTCATGCTTTGGAAAAAGGAAGAAGAAAGAAAATTTTCATCTCTAAGCTTGTGATTGATGATGTTACTCTCACTCAACAAAATGAGATTGTAGCGGCCTTTATGAATCATTTCAAATCCATTTATAGAAGACCCCTAAATGACAGGACAAGGTTGGAAGGGTTCAATTGGCCTAAATTGCCCGAGGACCTTAAATTATGTCTTGAGAGGAATTTTGAGGTGGAGGAAATAAGGGAAGCAATCTTTTCAATGGATAGGTCCAAAGCTTTTGGACCATAGGGTTTTATAATGGCTTTTTATCAGGATTGTTGAGACATACTCAAACATGATATTCAAAAAGTCTTCTCATTGGATTTTGGGGTAATGTTGCCCAATTTCCCTGGCTTCTCAAGTGAGTGCTCATCAAAATTCAGTTTTATTAGAACCTTGGGGAGTGGGTGACCCAATGTTTAAAAGTATCATTTGTAGAGGCAGAGGAAGAAGCAACCTAGGCCCACCCTCTGAAAGTGTCATTAGTTCTTGAAGTCTGTAAGCTCATCTCTAAATATGCACCTAGTGGACCACAAGGATAGTAATGAGGTCTATCAAAATGTATGGTTCCCTAAATTGTTCTTGTCAGCACATAGATACATATGGCTATTTAGATGTTCCAGACATTATCTAATCTTCTAATAAAGATCCGTTTCTGATGCAGGGAACGGAATATTATGATGGGAAAGCTAAAAGATATGTCGATTTTCCCATTACAGACATTTTGCAGATGATGGGCCGTGCAGGGCGACCACAATTTGACCAACATGGAAAAGCCGTAATTCTTGTTCATGAACCCAAAAAGAGCTTCTACAAGAAGGTAATAAACTTCATCTTCTAGACTTTTAGAAGGAAACTTGTTTGAAATTGTTGGAATAACCTTCATTTTCTATTGGCAGTTTCTTTATGAACCATTCCCAGTTGAAAGTAATCTGAGGGAGCAGTTGCATGATCACATTAATGCAGAGATTGTTTCTGGTACAATATGCCATAAAGAGGATGCAGTGCATTATCTCACTTGGACTTACCTGTTCCGGCGATTGGTAAAGTTTCACAGCTTGGTGATTACTTGTATATGTTTACATTTGCATAGCTTGTCATAAACATATTCTTCCATTATTTTCTGTTCGCGGAAGACTTTATGGTTTCTATTTACATTTGCATAGCTATCATGCTGGAAGACCTAGGATCAAATAAATTTTATTAGTAACGAGAATACAAAAGAGTACAAGGAGTACAAATGGAGAATCAAAGAAGATGAGACATAACCCCTCCAGCGTGCTACTTCCCCCCAAGACATCATCCCAAACAGAGCACAAATTACACCAGAGAATTAGGTCCCCAATATAAGACCTGTCATTTAGACTCTTTCCTATCTAGAGAACCTTCTAAGGAGTTGGCTGATCTTCACACCTAGTTGATTGAGATGTTTATAGAAGTGGCAAGAGGTCTATCCTCCTTTAAATGATACCTTAGCTGCCATTGTTCTGGATTGCTGTTCCTCATCCAGCCTATGCTTACTCTTGAATTTCCAACTACAAGGTTGCTATAGCCAAATGTGTGACTCAATCATATTCCCTGAAGTAAGGGGGGTACTCTATTATGTACTTCTTTCTTCACATCCCTAATAGAATTAAACAATTATAGATAAAAAAATTGTAGCTTTTTAAAAGGACAAGGGCTAGGCCTGTCTGAAGTTTCTTCATCAAGGATGGAGAATATGGCCTTTTCATTGAACCGTGTAGCTCCAAAAAGGACCACTTGATCAATTAGAAGATGGTCTATATGAGTTTAAAGGAAGGGGGCCTAGGATTGGAGTAGGATCATTCTCAGAAACTCTTCACTTCTAGGGATAGGTTGTGGAGGTTTCCTAAGGATTCTGATAATATGTCATGCAGTCATTAAATGCATTTATGGTGTGGATACGAATGGCTAGGATTCAAGTTTACAAGCATGAGCAACTCCTTTTTCTCCTTGGAAATTCATTCTTTCCCTACTCCCTTCCTTTCTACAATTCATTAGTATGGTGTTCTATTTGGCAAAAAAATCATACTATGGTTAGACCTTTGGTTGGGGACTTTCCACTTATTGATAAATACCCCTCTTTATTCTCCTTATCCTCATGCCCATACAGTAGTAGTATACCTGATTGCATGACCTCCCCCCCGCCCCCCTCAATGTCTAGCTTGGAATTTGGGTTTGAGATGGGAGCTTAGGAACTGTGAAACCCCAAAGGCCTTAGCCTTAATTGAATCTTTAGAGGAAACTTTCTTTGACTTCTCTAAGTAAGATTCAAGAATTTGGACTCTCAACTCCTTCGGTTTATTCTTTTGTGCCTCTTTCTTTATTAGTCGCTCCTTGGGCCCCTCAAGCTCTTGTTCTCTAGTTAAGGCCATTTAGTGAGGGTTGGGGCCACTTAGGATTTGAGCATTTCTGTTGGGAGGTTTTTTCATTAAAAAAATAAATAAATAAACATGTCGAATACATTGCTGTGGAAAATATATTCTTGGTGTTTATTCATTTATGCCCTTTGTGCAAAGCTAATGGTGGCAATTCTTTCAATCCATAACTCTCCTGCAGTTTTGTTAAGAGCACTTTTTCTCATTGTTTGACCTCACAAATCTGTTTGATACCTCATTCTGTTTCCTTCAATAAAGAGAGATAGTCTTGTGGAGATCTGTGTTAGAGATATATACTTCTTAAGTTACAAAAGATGCGAAAGATGCACAATATAATGGTGCTCCCAAACAATAGATCAGCCCATAGGCTCGCTACACCCCCTTAAGCTAATGTCAGGGAAGAAGCATCAGTTTGTAAGGAAGAGAGATGTGGCCACAAGGAACTGACCTGAAATGAAGTTTCAATCAACCTCAATATGCTTTGTACATTCATGAAACAAAGGATTCAAGGCTATCTTGATTGAACTTACGTTTGTTATTTCTTACACTTCCATGAAACAAGAGAATCACCCAGGAAAACATACCACCCAGTTGTGGACCTTCTTGTGTCTGGGCATCCCACCCAATCAGCATCAACATAAGCAGTCAAGTCTAAAGATGATGATGATGAGTAAAATAATCCATGAGACAAAGTATCACGAAGATATCTAATAATGAGAAGAACAACCGACATATGTGGTTGTCAAGGAGAAGAAACGAATTGACTAACCTAGTAGAAAACTTCTGAACACCTGAACCAAAGAATCTGTAAAGAAAAAGATAATTCTTGAAGAGAGCCAATAACTAATTAAAAACAGAGCCAATAATCTGGCCACCCTCCTCACTAGCATTTATACTTTTAATTAAAAAAAGGTACAATGACTAATATGCCCTTATAGGGTGGATTGTGGGCAATATTGATTGTAACTTGGTTGTCACAATATAATATCATAGGCTCCTCAGCTTTTATCCCAATCTCACTCAGCAAGGATCTAACCCAAAGTAGTTCTGAAACACCATGAGCCATAGATCTATATTTGGCCTCTACACTTGACCTAGCCACAACTAACTATTTTTTACTCTTCCATGAAACCAAATTTCCTCCTACAAGGGTGCATACCCCTGATGTAAATCTCTTGTCATCTAAACAATTTGCCCAATCTGCATCTATATAGGACTCCAATTTTAAATTCCCGTGGTCTGAGAATAGAATCCCTCTACCAAGATGCTTCTTTAGGTATGCAAGTATCCTCTCAATGGCTTCCCAGTGCTGACCTTGAGGATCATGCATATACTAACTCACAACACTAACAGCATAGGAAATGTTTGGATGTGTCATACATAAATATAATAGTCGGCCTACCATCCTCTGATATCTCCCCACATCCTTAACCAATTCACCATCCAAAGCATTAATCCTATGGTTTGGGTCATAGGAGTATTAGATGGTTTAGTTCCTATCTTCCTAGTTTCTTTGCAGTAAGTCTAGCACATACTTCCTCTGAGAGATGAATATCCCATGCTTGGATCTTGCAACCTCAATCCCCATAAAATATTTTAGTTCACCTAGACCCTTGATCTCAAACTCTTGTTGTAGTGACTTCTTGAGTGCATCAATCTCCCTCAGATCATTCTTTATAATAACTATATCATCCACATGCAGAATCAATTCTGACACAAGTGCTTCTCTCCTTTTCACACAGAGTGATCAGGCTGAGTCTATGTATATCCAAACCGGATAAGTGCCCCTCTAAACCTGTCAAACCATGCCCTAGGTGACTGTTTCAATCCATATAATGATTTCTTTAGCCTAAAATCTTTTCCCTCACCAACATTTTCATAAAAACCAATTGGAATGTCCATATATACCTCCTCTTGCAAATCACCATTAAGGAATGCATTTTTAACATCAAGCTGGAAGAGAGGCCATGAATAGGTAGCTGCTAGGCCACTAGACATCATTATGAAATATGAGTGAAATAAGTAGCTTTAGTAGACAAAACAACCAAAATGAAATAAGAATCCTAGTTTATTAGCAAAAGGGTGACCAAAGCGTCTATATGCCATAAATGCCACTCATTATTTCTGCAAACTAGTTCTGAACTAGGAGTGGTGGAAAGTAAACAAGATAAAGCCCGGTGTCTTCTCGAACCCTAGAGTGAACAGCCATCCAAGTCTATGTCCCATTCCCTTCACTATCCCAGTGCATTGGTCTTGAATCGAACAACCATCACGAGAGAAAGATACAATATTACCTTCCTCAACAAGTTGTCCAACAGAAGTTAAATTAATAGTAAGTTTAGGGACAAGAAGGGTTTTGGGAAGATGAAACTGAGAAGCAGAAGTATGTAAGAATAAATCACTACAACTGAGTCTCTAGTTTTCACCATTAGTTGTAATAATATGCTTATTAAGAGACTAAGGTTTAAGGTACTGACCAGAATGTGCCCTTGTCTTGTGATTAGAGGCACCAAAATCTATTATGTGACTGGGTGAAGAACAATAAAAGAAAAACTCACCAGATGGCCCAATGGCTGAAAGTGCAGAAGAAATAGCCATAGATACCAACCGTCACACCTTCTCCTTAGTAAGAACACTAGAAGGCTCACTCTTAGTTGAAGGCACAACTAAAGAGGAGGGAATTATACCACCACCATTTGAATTCAATGCTTGTATGATAAAGGCTTTGTCTTGATCTTTCTTGTAACCCATAATACCTCCCTTAGGTGGACACGCAGGACACTCAGTTATGATGTGTTCATACTGCTTGCAATAGGTGCAAGTGTTCTTTTTTGTGCAATGAGAAACCACATGGCCAAACTCCTTACACTTATAACACTACAGCTTAGATAGATACTTTTTGAGTTTCGATCTTTTTGCTAGAAAAAATAGTTTCTGATCCCAAATCTTGCTTCCCACTGATAGCTAATTAAGTTACCAATCTTCTCTCTTCCCTCAGAAGTTCTTCCAAGATAACTTCTAGGCTTGGGGTGGTGTCTCCACTCCAAAAATTAGATCTAATTACCTCATATTCAGGTCGCAAGTGCATCATCAAAAAATGGATGGTCTTTCTTCTATCAAAGTGGCCCTTCATAGTCTTAACACAACAAGCTGTCAAGGATTCATCCATATGCACAAGTTCATACTCAGTCCACAGATTTACGAAGCCAGCATAATAATCCTGAATCTTCTTCACCCCCCTTGTCTATAGGAGAATATTTCAGTTTCAATCTGATATTGTCTAGAAATATTAGATTGTTGATATACCTTTTTCATATTATCAAACATCTCCTTTGTAGTCTTCGAGTCAATCCAAGAATCCAGGAAGCTATCTTGGCATCATCAATCTTCCATTGTTTTAACCCGTTGTTATCAGATTTATTGGGTTTGGGTGATGAATCATCAATATGACCCCATAGACCTTGCCCCTCAACATAAAACTGAAAGTGGAATTCCCACAAGGAGTAATTGCTTCCATCTAAACTCACGGATAGGATATCTCTTCTGTCCAAAGCATTTCAGAAAGAGTTTTAAAGCCAACTTCTTAGTAGTAGAAGGTTTTAGTGAAGAAATTCAGCTAACAAAAAAAGAAGTATTGAAAGTCCAAAAAAGGCAAGTTTCAGGTCTGCTGCCCAGAAGTAGGGTTCGAAATCTTTTTAGAAACAGTCCAAACTTCAAACCAAGTAGATAGCAATGTAAAGACCCTAGGGTGACAGAAGATCTAGAGACCCAAGCCTTTGGTTCAGCTGATTGAAAGAAACAAAAGAAAACCTAACCTGTATGGCATCTTTCTTGAGAAAACTGATGAGCTTTATATTGATCAGAACAGTCTTCAACTAAGATCCAAATCGGTGTCCTTGAGCAGATCTGAAAGTTCTTGAAACAACCTTTCAAAAGCTGGTTTCAAACCTCGATAAGATGACGGAAATGTGAAGCACTCTGATACCATATGTCAAAGATAGGTTTCTAGAAGAAAGATGTATGTGGGTGTGTCTAATGTGTCCCCACACCCAAGGAGATTGTATTATATACTTCTAAGTTACAAAATGTGTGAAAGGACAGTTATGCCCTTGACAAGTACAATTAAAAGAAAGAATGAATGAAAGAACAGTTATATGATACATAAGATACAAAATATAATGGTGCTCCCAAACAATAGATCAGCCCATAGACTCTCTACAATGTGCAAGAGTAGCTATCCTATGATGTGTGTTGGAAAAAAGGAATGCCCACATCTTCAATGACAAAGAAAAATGGTTTAAGGAATATCATTGACAATATCTGTATCAAGTTGGCACATTGGGTCAGAACCATGGAGCTCTTTGCACCATACATGACTGATGACATAATAAAAAATTGGAGGGAAGTGGTTGCCTCTGCCCCGACCAGGACAATAGTACATGCTGAATGGTGCCAATAATAAAAAATTGTAATTGATAATGAATCTCACAAGGATGGTTATCCGAGGCTAACCATCCCTTAGATGCTCTGTACATTAACCTTTATTACAATTAATAAAATTCTTTACGGTTACTGATAAAAAACAAGCATTTAATAATTGACTTGAATTATATATATTGTTGACATCCTGTCAATTTTCTTCAATCAAATTATGTGGTTTCTTTCATGAGAGTAACCACTGCTAGATCTGACAATAGTGCTTTGTGTTTGGTGAATAGTTATGTTGTGCAATTAAAAGTTTTATTGTTTTCAAGATTCTATTCTTTGTAAAATTGTAATTTTCTATATTCTTAAGGGATATTTTCAAGATAATGAAAAGTTATTCAACCATTTAGAAGAGAATCAGCTTCTTGACATGATCACTTTGTGGATTGCTGATAAAGAGCAGCCCAGTGCACGAGGCTCCCACCAATGTGAGGTCTGGGGAGGGACAGATGTATAGAGCCTTACCTACACACACAGAGAGGCTGTTTCCAAACTTTGTGAATTTCTGATGTTCTACCAAATATGAGATCTACCAAACCGAAGATTTTTCATGTAAAAGTTTTATTAAGAGTGTTATTATGATTTGGCCTGCCCTTGAGTTCTGTTAGTCTGATAACAGCCAAGAAGAGAGAAGAAGAAAGAAGAAAGAAAGAGAGAGAGAAAGGAGGAGAATAGGTGAGAAGAAAAGTCTGGTTCGAATGAGAGGGAATTACCTCTCCCATTCGGCCAGATATGTTTTATGTTACTAACATAATGGAAAAGACACACGTGCCCTTACTTAAGTGAGGGACACTAGTTCTAATATAATATTACAGATCAGCAACCTCAACATAAGTATAAAGACAGAAATACCCCTATATACTCGATACTAACACTCCCCCTCAAGCTGGTGAGTATATATCATATAATCCTAGCTTGTTACATATGTAGTTCACTCTTTCCCGACTCAACCCTTTAGCAAATAAATCTGCCCACTGGTTCCCTGTGTTAACATATGCAGTGTTTCTCACTCCACTTAGCACCTTCTCTCTCACAAAGTGACAGTCAACCTCTATGTGCTTGGTTCTTTCATGAAACACCGGATTAGAAGAAATATGAACGACAGCCTGATTGTCACAGTAGAGCTTCATTGGAGTGTTAACATTGTATCCTATCTCCTATAGAAGGTTCCTTAGCCACACTAATTCACAAGTAGTATGTGCCATAGCTCTATATTTTGCCTCTGCACTACTTATCGCCACGACTATCTGCTTCTTACTTTTCCACGTCACCAGATTACCCCCAAGAAAAGTGCAATAGCCTGTGGTAGATCTCCTATCAGACATAGAACCGGCCCAATCAGCATCAGTATATCCTTCTATTTCAAGTTTTCCACCACTTTTGTATATCAAACCATAACCAGGAGCCCCTTTTAAATACCTCACAATTCTTAGAACCGCATCCCAATGAGGAACCAGAGTTTCTACATGAACTGACTTACCACATTAACCACAAATGAAATATCTGGCCGAGTAATGATTAGGTAGTTCAGTTTACCTACAAGTCGCCGGTATCTGCCAGGGTCTTCAAACACTTCACCCATATCACTGCTCAGCTTAGTATTTGTTTCCATAGGTGTTTCAGCTGGTTTAGCACCTAACAAACCTGTTTCCTCCAACAAATCAAGCACATATTTCCTCTGACAGAAATTAATACCATGCTTAGACCTTGCTACTTCTATCCCTAAGAAATATGTCAATTTACCAAGGTCCTTCATTTGAAAATGTTCCTGTAGAAAAGTCTTCAACCTGTCAATGCCCATTTTATCATTCCCGGTAATAACAATATCATCTACATACACCACCAATAGGATTTTTCCTACCTGAGAGTCATGACTGAAGACTGAATGATCAACTTGGCACTGTTTCATACCAAATTTCTTTACCACCTCACTGAACCTACCAAACCATGCTCGAGGAGACTGTTTAAGCCCATAAATAGCCTTCTTTAGTCTACATACCTTACCATCCTCCCCCTGAGCAACAAACCCCGATGGTTGCTCCATATAGACCTCCTCGAGCAAATTACCATGCAAGAATGAATTCTTGATATCAAGCTGATAGAGGGGCCAATCATACATAGCAGCAAGAGAGATCACAACACAAACCAAACCTATCTTAGCAACTGGGGAGGTCTCTTTGTAGTCAATACCATAGGTTTGGGAGTACTCTTTTGCAACCAATCTAGCTTTTAGTCGCTCTACACTACCATCAGGTAAATACTTAACAGTATAAACCCACTTACAACCGATAGCCTGCTTCCCAGGAGAAAGAGTGGTGAGGTCCCAAGTATGATTATGAGTTAGAGCTGAGAGTTCTTCTTCCATTGCACGGCACCATCCTGGAGAGGCAAGGGCTTCCTGGACATCCTTAGGGACAACAACTAAGGATAACAAAGAGATAAACTGGCAATGGGAAGCGGAAAGGTGAGTGAGTGAAACATAATTAGAAATAGGATGAAGGGTACAAGTGCATTTACCTTTCCGCAAGGCAATGGGAAGATCAAGATCAGATACTGGGTTTGGGGCTGGTGTGGAGACAACTGCCGAATCTGTCGACGTTGATGGAGCTGGAGGAGGAGCAGCCGGTACATGTGGGCGATGTGTATACACTTGACGGATAGGTGGCCGTTCAATAGGTGGTGGCACTGGAGGCAAGGACTTGGTCACAGCTGGAACAAGAGGAACAGAATCCGCAACTGGAAGTGAAAGAGGAGGAGGTGATGAGGAGGAAGAAACATCACCGGACCCCAAGAAAAAACGGGATAGACTCAAAGAAGGTAACATCAACACACACAAAGGAACGTCGAGAACTAGGATGATAACACATACCCTTTCTGGGTCCGGGAATAGCCAAGGAAGATGCACTTAATGGATCGTGCATCTAACTTGTCCTTCCCGAGGCCCAGATTATAGACGAAGCAGACACACCCAAAAATCCGAGGAGAAAGAGGAAACAGAGACAAGGTGGGAAACAAGGCAGTGAATGGGGAATGACCATCAAGGATAGATGTGGGCATCCGATTAATCAAGAAGCAAGAAGTAAGCACCGCATCACTCTAAAAGGGTTTGGGAACATTCATGTGATGCACGAGGGATCGAGTTGTTTCCAAAAGATGACGATTCTCTCTCAGCCACCCCATTTTGTTGTGGGGTGTAATTACATGAGGTCTGATGTATAATGCCATGTTGGTCCAAGTATTCTTGAAATGATGAAGAGAAATATTCACGGCCATTATCGGAACGAAAAAATTTAATGTGAACACCAAATTGGTTGCGAATCTCAGCATAAAATTTTTGGAGGATGGTAAACAATTCACTTTTTCTTTCATTAAATAGAGCCACGTCATCCTTGAATAATCATCAACAAAAATGACAAAATATCTATATCCATTGTATGACATCACTTTATAAGGACCCCAAACATCTGAATGAACCAAAGAAAAAGGACTCGACACACGGTTATCAACCCTAGGACTAAAGGGAACACGGCGATGTTTCCCCAACTGACACGACTCACAATCTAAAACAGAAAGTTGACTCAACGAAAGAACCAAAGACATCAAAACTTTCTGCGAAGGATGACCAAATCGACAGTGCCACTAGAGAGGAGAGAGAGATGACTGGAGAACTGTTGATGTTCTTCCACCACCGTCAAGATAATACAATCCATCTTCTTCATCCCCGTCTTGAGATCTTGAAAAACACACGAAGAAGGGTAAAAAGTAATAGAGCAATTGAGTGACTTGGTCAACTTACTAACAGACATAAGGTTAAATGGAAATTTAGGGACATACAAAACTGAGGATAAAGATAAGGGGGTCATCTTAACATTGCCAACACCACAAATGGAGGATGTGGAACCATTAGCAAGGGTAACAGATTGTGATGTTGAGCAATGAGAGAGGGAAGAAAACACACATGGAGTTCCAATCATGTGATCGGAGGCTCCAGAGTCAATAATCCAAGGATTGGGTGTGGATGCCAAACAAGCATACCTGAGTGTGCGAGAGTAGTCGTGTTCTGCTGAGATGTGGATTAGACAAACCTCTCATACTCATCACGGGTAACACTCACCATCTCCTTCCCGGGAACATCTGTGGATGTAGGAGGCATCTGATCAGCTGAACGACTCTCCTATCTGAAACTGGTGTCACTAGTCATGGCATGATTGGCCCAAGTTGAGGGTGGACCATGCAAGTCATAGCAATAATTAATGGTATGTCCATCCATACCACAATGAGTACACCTCCTCGGACCCGAACCACGTCCTCTGCCATGGGCTCCCCCTGAATCTCTACCTCCAGTACGACCACCACCACGGTTATACGCAGGTCCACCACCACCACTCCAGCCATATACCGGGCCACTACTACCACTACAGCCAGACTGAGCTCCCCGAGCTCCACATCTAACACCACGGCCCTTCGATACTGCAAAGGCTGATCTATCAGAAACATTAGAGTTCTCAGTAGATCCAATGGAAATCCTCCGAAGTCGAGTGAACACCTCTTCTAAGGAAGGGATAGCTGACCCTCCTAGTATCTGAGCCCGCATTGGTTCATACTCAGATTCCAGCCCCACCAAAAATCGAGTCACATCAAGTTGTTCTCTCTGTTGTTGCTGAATTTTGACATCAAAAGTGAGGGGGTGATAAACATTCAACTCATTACGGATGTTTCTCTACTAGCATAGTACTCCTCAAGACTCTGATTGCCCTGTTGCAGATTAAAGTATTTCTGATACAGCTGATATACTCTGGTTGTATTGTCTTGACCAGAATACAACTTCTTAGCATGGTCCTACACATCTTTGGCAGTGTCAAGAAACATGAAATTTACACTAATCTTGGGTTCCATACTGTTCTATAACCACATGATAATCTATGCATCCTCTTGTTCCCAGTCATCATACTCATGAGAATCAGTGGAGGGTTTTTCCTCCCTTATGTGTTTCACCTTCTTCCTTGCCTTTAGAAAAAACTTCTACAGATTTAGCCCAAGGTACACAATTCTCTCCATTCAATTTAATGGAGGTCATTTGAACATTCAGGTAGTCAGTAGGTATCATCACATTAGATTTTCTATCACTGCTATCTCCCATTGCCGAATTCTGTTATTACCGAATTCGGCACACTGATCACACTGGTTTCAGCACTTGTTATTGTTGAAGATTGCACTCTTTACACCACAAACCCTACCCCACGACTACCTGAAATCTCACCACACTATACGAGGACCACTCCCCCTTCGAATCACACTAAAAACAGCATAAACCCTAGCACACTACAGTCTGAAATCCCACCATACGATCTGAAACATACTTCTTATTTGATTCATAACAAAAATATGCATAGAAATCTCATACCTCATCACCCGAAAATCAAACCACACAAAAAAAAAAATCAGACCACACAAGACACCCACTGCACCACACGAATCAGCCCTCTTCTCTTCATCGATTAGGGGAGGGCTTCTTAGAAACCACAGCAACCGACCACGAACAGCACAACTGGAGGCATAGAGACCTCCAAGGGAAGAGGGCGACCACTCCTTTTCAGCCCTTTCCCTTATCTCCAATAGATGGCAGAGAAATCAAGAGAAAACCCTAGACTAGGTTCGCAGAAAACAGAAATCTGGCCAGATCCGAGTTGTTTAGTTGTGCTCTGATACCATATTATGATTCGGCCTGCCCTTGAGTTCTGTTAGTCTGATAACAGCCAAGAAGAGAGAAGAAGAAAGAACAAAGAAAGAGAGAGAAAGGAGGAGAAAAGGAGAGAAGAAAAGTCTGGTTCGAATGAGAGAGAATTACCTCTCCCAGTCGGCCAGATATGTTTTATATTACTAACATAATGGAAAAGACACATGTGCCCTTACTTAAATGAGGGACACTAGTTCTAATATAATATTACAGATCAGCAACCTCAACATAAGTATAAAGACAGAAATTCCCCTACATACTCAACACTAACAAGTGTGTATAAGGTGTAAAAAAATAAACTTTAGCCATTGTTGCATAGACTCCCCCAAATGGATGACATGTCTGTATTAGACAGTTTCAGAGTCCAACACCCTGCAGGTTTTTGAGGACACTCAGACAGTTTCAGGTCCGAGTGTTTTTCCACCCTCCCCATCTCTTGGTGTGGATGCAATTGGTTGGGATGCAATTGGTGTGAGTTTCTTATTTGAACCAAAGTCTTTTCTTTTCTCTTCCTTTCCTCTCTTAAATGTTCTCTTATTTATTTCTCTTTAGGCTGCATTTTGTTGCATTACAAATGAAAATTTTCACTAGTGTAAATGCATGGGAGTGCAAATACGCTGAGTGTATATTCTGGTTTGTTTTTGCTTCGGATTTGACCCTATCTTGTTTGTTTGTGAAAAGTAAAATAGGAGGTAAAATGGTGTGGTCCCACCTTATATGAAAGACAATGGGGGTAGGAGGGTTATTTGTTTGGGAGTGCAAATTTTGCATCAGTTTTTGAGATGCAAAATTTACACTGCTAGTGAGTGCAATTGAGACAAAAAGTACTAATTATGTATCAGGTGGGAGTACAAATCATGGTTGCAAACAAACAGATGCAAAACTGAATGGGGCAGAAATTTGTATCTGGTTCAATTTGTGTTGCAACCAAATGCAGCCTTTAATAAATTACAAGTCCTTGCACCTAGGTTTACAGTGGTATTCACTTGGGCCATGGGTACCATGGGTAGTTGTTGGGGCAGCTTTTCTTCATTCCCCATATGGCACTTTGGTGCTTTGTGTCTATTCTGTTAGATCTTTTGTTAACCCTTTTGTTATCAACATAGTTTTCAAGGCGCCAAGGCGAGGCTAGGCAACCATGGGGCACCTAGCCCTCGCCTAGGCGATGGAATTTAAAAATAAGAAGCCGATGGATTTCTACCCCTTCTGTAGTTTTTTTTTGGTTTTATGTGTTCTGCACTTACTTTTGTGCTTGTGATTCATGCAGTGTTGCTTGATGAGAACAATTACTAAAATAAAAGAAGAAAATGAAGAAGAAAAGTAAGGGGTGGAGCCCCTGTTCTAGACCCAGAAAAAGAAGGTGAAAAAATATTAAAATAAAAGAACAAATATGAAGAAGAAAAGAAGGGGCTCTGCCCCTGTTTCAGACACCAATGATGAGAACAAAAAAAGGGCTGAAAAATGCAAGAAGCTAAGAACAAAAGAAGGGGGCGGAGCCCCTGTTCTAGACCCAGAAAAGCTGGTGAAAAAAAATACTAAAATAAAAGAAGACTATGAAGAATTTCAGGCACCAATAATGAGGGAAAAAGAGCTGAAAACACGCAAGAAATTTCAGAACAAAAGAAGGGGGTGGAGCCCCTGTTTTAGTCCAATAATATGATTCAAACCAGGAAAGAAGAATGGCTTTAGTCCAACAAGGAAGAGGAGAACAATAGGGTGTAACCACTATTTTAAACCAGTGGAAAAAGAGAACAAAATGGAGGAAACTGATTAACTCACCTTGACTTAGAGGATTGTGTCGGAACGACGGAGGGCTGTTGTTCTCTCTTCTTCCTCATAACAAAAACATGATAACATGCAAGATGTCCTATTATAAAAACTAAAGCCAACCAATAAAATATTATATATTTTATATTTATATTTAATAAAATATTGTATACTATATATGTGTTTCAGTCCCCTCAGCATGCGCCTAATACATGTTTTCTTGGCGTTTGGGCGAGGCGCTCCTTGAAAAGCGCCTAGTCGCCTTGACAACTATGGTTATCAATCAAAAAGATAAAAAAGGATGACATGCATGCACACATTTTATCTGGTATAGAGCTGGTATATGAGCTACTTTTTTCTTGTGAAAATTCTTTGATGAACAATTGGGAAGAATAATATGCAAGTCCATCCAGCATGATCTGTGATTTAATGTACTTATCATTGATCATATATATATTTGCATGTGACAGGTTGTTAATCCAGCATATTATGGATTAGAAGATACCGAAACAAAAACTTTAAATGCATACTTGTCAAGGTACCAATATACTATATGATTCAATGAACTTTGTTGTTTTTAAACCATGTCCTGGCGGGAGTGTTTTGGTTCCTGATCTTTTCTGTTCAGCAGGTTAGTCCAAAATACATTTGAAGATCTGGAAGACAGTGGATGCATCAGGATAAATGAAGACAGTGTGGAGCCTATGATGCTGGGCTCCATAGCATCTCAGTATTATCTTAGCTACATGACTGTATCAATGTTTGGTTCCAACATAGGCCCAGATACAGCACTTGAAGTAAGTCCAATATTGCACTATGATGTTTGTTCTCTGAGACTTTCTTAAAAAGTTGTTAGATAGTTGATGCACTCCAGGTGAACACTCATAAGTGCATTATTCATATCCAATATGTTTCTACTGTAGCTACAGTAGTCCGAACCAATAAGGAGAAGAAGAAAGAGAAGGAGAAGAAGAAGATGAAAGAACTGTCGAACCTGATAGCTAAACCCTATCAGTCGACCTCTTAATAGTGATTAGGCTTCTAATTAAATGTACAAGGACTAAACTACCCCTAGTTAAGTATGGGACAGAGAACCTCTAATAAGACTGCCACATAAGCTCATAACTTAACCAAGGTGAGTTGACTAATCTACCCTTATTCGGCTAACTCTAACACTCCCCCTCAAGCTGGAGAATATATGTCATATAATCCCAGCTTGTTACATATATAGTTCACTCTCCCTGAGCTTAAGGCTTTTGTAAACAAATCTGCCCACTGATCACCTGAGCTTACATGTTTTGTGCTTATCTCTCCAGTAAGAACCTTCTCCCTCACAAAGTGCCAATCAATCTCTATGTGTTTTGTTCTCTCATGAAAAACAGGGTTGGATGAGATATGGAGCGCAGCTTGATTGTCACAGTACAACTTCATAGGTTTATCCATGTGGAACCCGATTTCTTGTAGGAGATTCCTCAACCACACTAATTCACATGTAGTGTGTGCCATGGCTCTGTACTCGGCTTCAGCACTGCTTCTAGCCACAACCGCCTGCTTTTTACTCTTCCACGTCACAAGATTTCCTCCAAGAAATGTGCAGTAACCTGTAGTAGATCTTCTATCAGACATAGAGCCTGCCCAATCTGCATCCGTGTACCCAACTACTTCAAGTTTTCCTCCTGGTTTATACAATAGCCCACGGCCCGGAGCTCCCTTCAAATATCTTACAATTCTAAGAACTGCATCCCAGTGAGATATACGAGGGTTCTGCATAAATTGGTTCACCACACTGACTGCAAAGGAGATGTCTGGTCTCGTGATAGTCAAATAGTTCAGCTTCCCCACTAGTCGTCAATACCTTCCAGGATCATCAAATATTTCCCATGTATCACTGCTCAACTTAACATTTGGTTCCATAGGAGTCTCAGCCGGTTTTGCACCTAACAGTCCTGTTTCGTCCAATTGATCGAGAACATATTTTCTTTGGCACAGGTTTACACCTTGTCTTGATCTAGCAACTTCTATACCCTAGAAGTCCCAAGGTCTTCTGTTTGAAAATGATTTTGCAGAAAGACCTTGAGTTTGTCGATCCCCAATTTGTCACTGCCAGTTATGACAATATCATCCACATAGACCACTAATAAAATCTTTCCAGCTTCTGAGTCATAGCTGAACACTGAGTGATCAACCTGGCATTGTTTCATTCCAAAATTCTTCACCACTTCACTAAACTTCCCGAACCAAGCACGAGGCGATTGTTTCAACCCATAAATTGCCTTTTTCAGTCTGCACACCTTACCAGCCTCCCCCTGAGCAACAAACCCAGGTGGTTGCTCCATATATACCTCCTCTATAAGGTCACCATGAAGGAAGGCATTTTTTATGTCAAGTTGAAATAAGGGCCAATCATACATAACTGCCAGGGAAATTAACACACAGACAGAGCTAATCTTAGCCACTGGAGAGAAGGTCTCCATATAGTCCACTCCATACAACTGTGAATACCCTTTAGCAACAAGTCTGGCTTTCAGACGCTCCACACTACCATCTGGCAAGTATTTAACAGTATACACCCATTTACAACCCACAACATGCTTACCAGGAGGAAGAGTAGTGAGCTCTCACGTGTGAATATGCTGAAGAGCAGAGAGTTCCTCCTCCATTGCCTGCCTCCACCCAGGTGAACTAAGAGCCTCTTGGACATTGTTAGGTATGGAAATAGATGACAATAGTGAAACAAACTGGCGATGTGAGGCGGAAAGGTGAGATACTGAAACAAAATTGGAAATGGGATGGAGAGTAGAACTACGTTTACCTTTCCGTAAGGCAATGGGTAGGTTAAGTCCTGAAGGTTCAGCAACAGGAGCAACGACAGGATCCGCAGACAAGGTAGAAGCTGGAGGAGGGGCCGGTGTCGTTCGATGTGTTTGCCGAATTGGTGGTCGTTCAGTAGGGATCTGCACTGGATGAGGTGACGAGTCAACTCCAATAGGAACACCCGGAACGGGATCACTGACCGGAAGAGGAAGAGGAAGTAAAGGTGGAGACGAAGATGCTTCAATTCCTGAGAAGAAGGGAACAGACTCAAAAAAGGTGACATCAAGACAGACATAGCACTTCCGAGTAATGGGATTGTAACACTTGTACCCTTTTTGAGTCCGAGAGTAGCCAAGAAAGACACACTTAATGGAGTGTGCATCCAACTTGTCTATTCTAAGACTCAGATTGTGAACAAAGCACACACAGCCAAAGATACGAGGTGTTAATGGAAAGGGAGACAAAGTGGGGAACAAGGTAGAGAAGGGAGACCGACCATGAAGAATAAAGGAGGGCATCCGATTAATGAGGAAACACGCAGTAAGTACAGCATCACTCCAAAACCGTTTAGGAACACTCATATGATGAAGGATAGACCGAGCTGTTTCAAGGAGATGACGGTTCTTCCGTTCAGCCACCCCATTTTGTTGAGGAGTGGATGCACAAGAAGTTTGATGAATGATGCCATGCTGTTCTAAATACTGTTGAAAGGAAGTTAGAAAATATTCACGACCATTATCTGAATGAAGAACTTTGATTGGAACACCAAATTGTATACGTATTTCAGCATGGAGTTTTTGAAAAATGGAAAATAATTCACTCCTTTCTTTCATTAAATAAATCCATGTCATTCTTGAACAATCATCAATAAAAGTGACAAAATACTTGTAACCATTATAAGACTATTTTGATCGGGCCCCAAACATCTGAATGAACCAAAGCAAAAGGACTCAACATACGACTTTCAACTCTAGGACTGAAGGAAACACGACGATGTTTCCCAAACTGACACGACTCACACTGTAACACTGACAAATGACTCAAAGACGGAACTAGTATCTTGAGTGCCTTGAGAGAAGGATGTCCCAGTCGACAATGCCATTGTAGAGGAGTGAGTGAAGTCTGAAGTGCAACTGACGATCCACCACTGTCAAGGTAATACAATCCACCAGCTTCATGCCCCCCACCAATCTTCTTCCCCGTCCTGAGATCCTGAAAAACATGAGGAAGGGAAAAAAGTAACAGAGCAGTTAAGAGTCTTGGTTAATTTACTAACAGACATAAGATTGAATGAAAACTTAGGGACATATAGAACAGATGATAAAGAAAGAGAAACCATGTCAACATTGCCAACACCACAGATGGGAGAGGAGGAACCATTGGCAAGGGTAACAGTTTGAGATGTGGAAGTTTTAGAGAGAGAAGAGAACACACCTGGAGTCCCGGTCATGTGATCAGAGGCTCCAGAGTCAATAATCCAAGGAGAGGTTTTAGATGACAGGCAAGCTATACCTGAGTGGGCAAGAGTAGCAGTAGTGTGCTGTGAAGTGGACTGAAGGAACCGCTCATACTCATCACGCGGTACACTCACCATCTCCCTTCCGAAAACATATGTAGATGTGGAAGGAGTTAGGTCTACCTGTTGATTATCACTGACATCAACCCCACCAGCAACAGCATGATTGGCCCATTTAGAGGGAGGACGGCCATGAAGATCATAACAGAAATTTACGGAATGTCCTTCCCTGCCACAGTGGGTACACTTCCTTGTAGAGCTGCCTTTTTCTTTGCCACGGCCTCCCCCTGAGTCACAACCACCACCACGGCCAAATATGGAACCACCACGACCTCCTCGGGAGGCATGTCCTCCCCCTTTCGTACCACGTCCACCTCCTCTGGCTGTCACAAAAGCTGATCTATCAGACTGTGTGGGATTCTCTGTCTGTCCCAAAGAAATCCTGCGAAGCCGAGCAAACACTTCCTCAAGTGTAGGAAGGGTAGAGCCCCCCAATATTTGGGCCCTAACTGGTTCATACTCTGATTTCCTCCCCACTAAGAACCTTGTGACATCTAGTCGTTCCCTCTGTTGTTGCTGAACCTTAACATCTGGAGTGAGAGGATGATAGACATTGAGTTCATTTCTGAGGTTCTTCATACTGGCATAGTACTCTTCTAGGGTTTTATTTCCTTGTTGCAGACCAAAGTACTCCTGATAGAGCTAATATACCCTTGTAGTATTATCTTGCCCAGAATACAGCTTCTTGGCATGTTCTCATATGTCCTTAGCTGTATCTAAGAACATGAAGTTGGCACTTATTTTGGGTTCCATACTGTTCCATAGCCATGTCATGATTTGAGCATCCTCCTGTTCCCAATCATCAAACCCTAGAGAGTCAGCCGGTGGTTTATCTTCTTTCACATGCTTCACTTTTCTCTTTGCCTTGAGAAAAACTTCCACCGACTTGGCCCATGGAACATAGTTCTCACCATTCAGTTTAATTGAGGTCATCTGTACACCTAGATAGTCAGAGGAAACCACCACACTAGGTTTCTGATCACTACAGCCATCTCCCATTGCTGCCATGATACTCTTTCAATGCTGCCTCTAATCTGAATTCCCAATCACCAACTAAGTGCTGCTGTCAAGAGTTTGATGTTCCAGAACCTACAGCAGTCCCTAAACACAATGATAGATACACACGCCTTTGTTCTTATCCACACCACTACTGATTTCACAAAAAAAAACACAGACTACACCGACATTAATTCAGCACTTACTAACCACATGCAAGCTCTCTTACAACTACTCAACAGAGTTTGTGCATCACAAGCACCACCACACAGCCATAGCTGTCACACACAATACAGACCTGCTTTAACGCTTTTAAGAGGGCACCACAAGACCAACAAAAACTCAACTAGTACCATTGCATTACACCTTGCACCATTCGGCCACCTACAGTAGCAGCCCTTACACCATTTGGTCACTGTAAACACAGCCTGTTCTTGGAATTTTTCCAAGAACCAGGGCAACAACCAACCTAGTTCTCTAGGTTCTGATCAGTCCTCTCAAGTTCTTGAAGATTTTCAACCCAGAAATACCAACAACACACAGAGGAGAGATAACCAACCTTTGTTTGAGAGCTTCAGCCAACCATTCACTGCTGAAGTTGTTTTCTTAGGAAAGGAGGTTCTGTGCACCAGAAAAAAGAAGAGCTGTGATGTTTCAGGCTTGGGACGAACCACTTTTCTCCATTGACAGCCCAGAGAAGAAAATGAGAGAACTGAAGTTGTCACGAACTGAAACAGGTCACGAACTGAAGTTGTCACGCTCTGATACCATGTTTCTACTGTAGCTACAGTAGTCCGAACCAGTAAGGAGAAGAAGAAAGAGAAGGAGAAGAAGAAGAAGATGAAAGAACTGTCGAACCTGATAGCTAAACCCTATCAGTCGACCTCTTAATAGTGATTAGGCTTCTAATTAAATGTACAAGGACTAAACTGCCCCTACTTAAGTATGGGACAGAGAACCTCTAATAAGACTGCCACATAAGCTCATAACTTAACCAAGGTGAGTTGACTAATCTACCCTTATTTGGCTAACTCTAACACAATACTTTTAATCCTAGGTTTTCCTGCACATACTTTCTGGTGCTTCTGAATATGATGAGCTTCCCGTGCGGCATAACGAGGTAAATTTTTTTCTACTATAAGAACTTTATTGGTATTTTCTTTTCTTTTCCCCCTCATTGAAATTTATGAGGAAAGAGGGGTGACTTTTGGTACTAGGTTCTGTTAGATGGGTAAGGAATTTATAAGTTGATAGTCCGTGTATTTTTCATCTTTTGCACATATATGTGTATATAGCCTACATTTTCACTTATCATTCATATTATATATTCATACATGTTCATCTATATGTCATTGACAGATGATGTAGCATTAATGCATTTGACAAATACATATCGTAAAAATAGTTTATAGTATTGCCTGGAGTCAAAAAATTTTTTTTCATCTAATTAAATGATAAGTTGTACTCTGATTCAAGTTCTATGAATTTCTTTGTATTGTGTTTCTTCTTTTCTTTCTCCATTCAGCGTGAGCTGTTTATGCTTAGATTGCTAGGACTTGTTAAGACTGTTCAATCCAATAGTCACAACAATTCCTTACAATCATCCAATAAAACACAAGCATGTTGCTATCAGTCAAATAAAAAAACCAAATAACCCAGTGAAGGCATAGGCATGTTTTCTATTGCTACACCAAATGATACAAGAACAACCCACTATCATATAAAATTAGAACTACCTCTAGGATATACTTCCCAACTTTGACAAATAGGTGATAGTAATACCAAGGTATCTTAACATGTGGATTGACACCTAGGTTATAAGGCACTCATGGATGGTTGCCTCACTTAATAGCCAAGATATTTTTGCACAGTGCTTTGGATATTTTTATATTCTTAACTTTATGAGATTATAATAGTAAAACAGACATTATTATTAAACTAAACTGTTCAGTTTGAGTTAAATACTAGTTTCTTTTTAGTATTTTTCTTATTTGTTAGGGTTCCATCAAGATGTATAGTGTCTTGAACCCTCAAAGACTTCATAACCTGAACTAATAAGCATGGAAGAACTCAAAATTTTGTCCAATCAACACATGCTAGAAGAACTCAAAGACTTCTTCTTCTTCTCGCCTCGGCACCTTGAAAACTATGAATGTACATACACAAATAACATTTTACTATCCAAAAAAATAGTGATTATATTAGATTCCATTACCAAACAAATGGAATTAATTATCAATTACCGCATTAATAAAAAATGAGTAATTGTAGATGTGCTTTTCCATGTCAGTTGCTTTATAAGTGTTTTAACATCTTTTTGTATGCATCATCTTATGGTGTAGAAGGGAGGGCTACAAATTTTGTGGAAGTTTTAGAAAAATGGTATGACCAAATAGATAAGAGGAGCTTGTAACATTTATTGTGTTCAACGTTTTACATGCTTGTAATTAAAAAGTCACTTCTTTCATGGTTTGTTGTTTTTTATGCTTTCATTCCCATTATTTTGCAGGAAAATTACAATGAAGCATTATCTGAAAAAGTGCCATATCTGGTGGATAAGAATCGCCTAGATGACCCACATGTTAAAGCAAATCTACTTTTTCAGGTCAGGAACATTCATGATTACCTTCCAGCATATTTTTAAGATGCCCCATTTCTGCTTTCTATTTTTCTATTGCCATTTCATGTGTTATTGGTTTCTTCTCGGTTTTCAGGCACATTTCTCACAGTTAGAATTGCCAATCAGTGATTATGTCACAGACCTTAAATCTGTATTGGATCAAAGTATCCGCATTATTCAGGCTATGATAGATATCTGTGCTAACAGTGGATGGCTTTCAAGCACCTTAACATGTATGCATCTTCTGCAAATGGTCATGCAGGTATTACCATTCTTTTATTAATTGTTCTCCTCCTTGACAATGAAAGAAGAAAGCATAGCTAGACACTTCTAGCAATATATCTTTAGTCAAGGTATCCACTTTCTTGTTGACCATTTTTTAGGAAAGAGAGAAGAGGGCAAGAAATCCAAACAAAAAAAAAACATTATCCAACAATGTTTATCCAAGGAGTCCCTCACTCCTGTAATAGAAAAAAAGAGTCCTAAAAATAATTGAATAAAACAAAGAAAATTTGCCATAACTCCCTGATGATATAGGACTGTTTGCTTTGATACCAATTGATACAGGACTTGAATGACCGAAGGATGAGTCTAGAAGAGTTAGGACGGGTTTAGGAGTGATTAGGACTAAATACATAAATTGGTTAGGTTAGAAAAGGTCTAGAGAGTTAATTGCAAGAAATAAAATTTATTCCAAAATTTGAAATATGGAAAATAGGTCTAGTATTGGAATTGTTAAGTTGACTGTTTTTATGTATTGTTGGTTCGGCTGATAAGTGTACATGTTAGTAAGTATTGGGTTTTAAGCTGTTAGGTACTGGGCCTTTGTTATTGGACCTAAGTCTGTTTAGTGTTTTAAGTAGTCTGGGTGTCCCATCACTAATCAGGGGCATTCCAGACATTTCATGTAACACTGTATTGTAATCTACTATAAATAATAGTACTGTTGACTGGGTTACTCAGTTCGACATTCTCAGCACTTGTTTTGCCTTCACCTTTCTTCTACTACTTCAGCTACAACCTTTCAGCAAACATGGTATCAGTGCATTGAGCGATCTTCTGGTTACAGCCGACGCCAACTCTTCTCTCTTGCTTTCTTTCTCTCTTTTTTTTATCCTGGTTGCTGTGGAGAAACCCTAGGGTTGCCGTAGAACAGAACAAGGTTCGAACCTAGGGTTTCCCTTGGTTGTAGGGCACAAGGGAAGTAAGACCCAGGAGTTGATGTCTTACTAGACTGCTTCTAGTAGTTAGTAGTCATTCGGCTGCTAAGAGAGGTCTATATAGGACAGCCCTAGGTTGAGGACTGATTTCAGCAGTCCTAGTATTGGTCGTAGGGGTGAGCACTCTCTACAGTAGCAGAAGTCGAAGCCCAAGAGAAGTCTGCATAGTGCAGTGGTGGAGAGCTCTCAGTTTCAGGTCGGTTACTAGCTCACAAAATTCTTCTTGCTGCTGTAACTGGTCCACTTCAGAGCTGTGACCACTTCGGCTAGTCTGAAACAGTGTTGTCTACACAGTCTGCAACCAAGATGTCTTCAATATCCGGAGAGGTCTCTTCTAGGGATAACAGACCTGGTGGGAGGTCTTCAAATCTGGAGAACCTGAATCTGCACAGCTTGCAGATTACAAGTGTGTTGCTAGATGAATACAACTTCAGGGAGTGGTCCGTTTCTGCAATGCTTTTTATTACTTCTCGTGAACTCACAGGTTATTTAGATGGGAAGAAGAAGGAACCCGAAGTTGGTAGTGTGGAGTATGCGGTGTGGCGCAAGGAGAATGCCACAGTTATGTCCTGGCTGTTTGCTTCTACGACTCCACGAGTTGCCAGGACTGTTCAACACTTTCCCACAGCAGCTAAGATTTGGGAAAAAGTGTCAAAAACCTATGGACAGAAGAAAAACAATGCTAGAATTTACAGGTTGAACCAAGACATTGTTGCTTTAAGGCAAGGGGATATGACAGTTGCAACATATTTTGCAACTCTGGAAGGACTGTGGGAAGAAATTGATCATCACTTGATTCTCAATTGGGAGAATGCCAGGGACAAGGAGAGACATGATAAGCAAATTGAAGAGAGCAGAGCCTTTAAGTTCTTGGTTGGCCTAGGCCCAGTGTATGAGGGCATAAGGTCACAAATTCTTGGAAGAGATGAAATGCCCGAGTTACATCATGTTAATTATCTGGTAAGGAATGAAGAGGTCAGGAGAAAGGAGATGCAAGTTGACACTCAGATGCAACCAGCTGAACAATCTGTAGAACATTCAGCCCTGATTTCTACAAATCAAAAGGGGGACAGATATCCAGACAAAAGGCATCTTAAGTGCACTCATTGTGGAGGTGAAGGACATGTAAAAGAAAAGTGTTGGGTCCTGTATCCTCACCTGAAGCCAGCTGCATTGAGAAAAGACAAGAAGCGACAGAAGGGTCAAGTGGCAAGTGGGAACCTTGTCACTAGTAACAATGGTGATAGCTCACAGAGTATACCAACAGTGGCTTCTTCCTCCATGGGGCAGGTTGCTAATTCCTTCGAAGCCGGTACCTTGGGCTTCACTGCTGGTGAGGTAGAGGTCCATAGCCAGGCTTTAGCCCGTCTAAGGAGTAACTCTTTTGCTTCCACCTCTCTTGCCAGATCAGGTATAGTCTTTGCCTTTAGTGCTGACGGGTCTTTCTCCACCATCTCTGGCAAAGGGGTGGTTGACCTAAGCAAGGACCTCTCTCTTAAATCAGTTCTGCATGTTCCTAGTCTTACCTCAAATCTTTTGTCTGTTTCAAAACTTACCAAAAATTTGAATTGTAGCATAACCTTTTTTTCTACTCATTGTGTCTTTCAGGACAGATTGATGAGGAGAACGATTGAGAGCGGTCATGAGTATGGAGGCCTCTACTATTTTGATACAGACATCGGTTCAGCCTTACAAGCATCTGCTGCTAGTGGTCCGGAGAATGTGGAGTCAATAGCTAGGTTGCATCTGTGGCATGCTAGGCTAGGTCATTTATCTTTTTCTTCTTTGGAAGTGTTGTTTCCCGAATTGTTTAAGGGCATTTCAAGTCAGAGTTTAGTCTGTGAAGTATGTCAACAGTCAAAACAATGTAGAACTGTTTATCTAGTTTCCAGTAATGAAATTCAAGCTCCTTTTGATTTGGTTCACTCTGATGTTTGGGGCCCTTCACCTATTGTTTCTATTGATGGCTTTCGTAACTTTATCAGTTTTATTGACCACTACTCTCAATGCACATGGATCTACCTGTTCAAAGGACGAGATGAAGTGCCATGGATAACCATGGCATTTTGCAAAATGATTGAAACACAATTTGACAAGAAGATTAAGCAATTCCGATCAAATAATGCTGCTGAATATTTTGAAAAATCCTTGAACTTGTTCATGGAAGATGCTGGCATGCTACATCAATCATCTTGTGCTAATACCCCTCAATAGAATGGGGTTGTTGAGCGCAAGAATAGACATCTATTGGAGACAGCTCGAGCCTTACTATTCCAGCACAAGGTTCCCAAGCACTACTGGTCTCAAGCAGTACTTACTGCATCATATCTGATAAATCGGATGCCATCTAAGGTATTAGGTATGAAACCTCTTTCTCTGTTCTGTGTCCTACCCTTCCAGACTTTCCTCTTCCTCCTAGGATCTTTGGTTGTGTATGTTTTATACATGTAAAGGATCCAAAGAAGACCAAGCTGGACCCTAGGGCTACGAAAGGAATTTTTTTGGGGTACTCTCCTACACAAAAGGGTTACAAGTGTTATGATCCTGTCACCAAGAGAAAGTATGTCACCAGAGATGTGGTTTTTTTGAGTCTCAACCCTACTTTCAGTCTTCTCAGAATCCTCTTCAGGGGGAGGCTAGTGGGATGGAAGAGGATTCTTATTCTCCCTTCTTTTTTGTTCCCTTATCTGCCTCGGGCCTTCCATCCTCTCCTTCTTCTCCTCCTAGTCGTGGCATCCCGGGTGAACCTAGTGAGGCTCCCACTGTGCCTGCTACCTCTCCTGATACTGTAGATGTTCCTGAGGGCTCTAGTAGGCAACAGAAAGATATAAGAATCACCTACAACAGAAGAAAAAAGGGCCCTCAAACTCATGACAGCAACCAGTTGGACTCGGATAAATCTGTCTCCGCAATCCAAGGTAATCCCAACACACATACTTCTGATTTAGATCTTCCTATTTCTCTTCGTAAGTCTATCCGTTCTTGTACTAATCGGCACCCCATTGCTGATTTTGTTTCTTACTCACGTTTATCTCCATCCTATCACTCCTTTGTGTCTGCTCTTTCCTCTGTACATGTTTCTTCTAGGTACTTAGAGGTTGTGTCTGACCCAAGGTGGAAAGAAGCTATGAATGAAGAGATGAAAGCTTTAATGAAAGCAAGGACTTGGGAATTAGTGGATCTGCCAGAAGGGAAGAGCATTGTCGGGTGCAAGTGGGTGTTCACTGTAAAGCATAGGGAGGACGGGTCCATTGAAAGGTACAAGGCCCGGCTTGTGGCAAAGGGGTTTACTCAAAAAGAAGGGATTGACTACAAAGAAACCTTTGCTCCAGTAGCGAAGCTCAACACAATTTGGGTTTTACTGTCATTAGCAGCAAATTTTTCATGGGAACTCCATCAGCTGGATGTGAAGAATGCCTTCCTAAATGGTGATCTTCATGAAGAGGTATTTATGGACCCTCCACCAGGCTACAACTTTGATAGAAAGGTGTGTAAACTGAGGAAAGCATTATATGGCCTAAAGCAGTCTCCTCATGCATGGTTTGAGAGGCTTTGTGGGGCCATGAAGAAAGTGGGGTACACTTAGAGTGGTGCAGAC
Source organism: Nelumbo nucifera (assembly GCF_055504915.1). Taxonomy (NCBI): domain Eukaryota; kingdom Viridiplantae; phylum Streptophyta; class Magnoliopsida; order Proteales; family Nelumbonaceae; genus Nelumbo; species Nelumbo nucifera. The sequence continues at coordinate 20,337,274 of NC_142652.1, read as the reverse complement.
CATACCTTGTTCACAAGGAGACAGGATAGCAAACTTACAACACTCATTCTTTATGTGGATGATATGGTGATTACTGGGAATGACCTGGAAGAGATCAAAAGACTAAAGGAGTTTTTAGCTTCTGAATTTGAGATCAAAGACTTGGGCCATTTGAGATACTTTCTTGGGATTGAAGTTGCTAGGTCAAGAGAGGGGATCTATATATGTCAGTGGAAGTATGTACTTGACCTTCTAGAAGAGATAGGCATGATAGAGTGTAGACCAGCAGATACTCCAATAGAACAGAACCATGGTCTACAGGAATCAATAGGGGAGGACTACTGTGATAAAGAGAGATACCAAAAATTGGTAGGGAAGCTGATATATCTATCTCTCACCCGACCAGATATTGCTTATGTTGTGCATGTTGTCAGTTAGTTCATGCACTCTCCAAAGATCCCTCATATGAGAGCAGTTGAAAGGATTCTCAGGTACTTGAAGACTTGCCCAGGAAAGGGAATTCTGTTCAGAGAACACAATAAAATTGAAATTGAAGCTTCTACTGATGCAAATTGGGCCGGTTCTGCTGGGGACAAAAAATCAACTTCAGGATATTGTACACTTGTTGGAGGGAACCTGGTTACATGGCGGAGTAAGAAGCAGAATGTGGTTGCTAGATCAAGTGCGGAGGCTGAATATTGAGCTATGGCTCATGGTGTTGCTGAACTTCAGTGGCTTAGAACCCTTCTTGGTGAGCTTGGCATAAAAGCTGAGGGTCCTCTCAGGCTGTACTGTGACAACAAAGCTGCCATCAACATTGCAAATAACCCAGTGCAACATGACAGGACAAAACATATTGAGATTGATCGACATTTTGTTAGAGAGAGAATAGTCTCGGGAGAACTCTGCATTCCTTATACTCCATCCGAGATGCAGATTGCAGATGTGCTGACTAAAGGGTTGGCTGCAACAAAATTCTTGGACCTTCTTGGCAAGCTAAACATGACTGACATCCATGCTTAGCTTGAGGGGGAGTGTTAAGTTGACTGTTTTTATTTATTGTTGGTTCGGCTGATAAGTGTACATGTTAGTTAGTATTGGGTTTTAAGCTGTTAGGTATTGGGCCTTTGTTATTGGGCCTAAGTCTGTTTAGTGTTTTAAGCAGTCTGGGTGTCCCATCACTAATCAGGGGCATTCCAGACCTTTCATGTAACATTGTATTGTAATCTACTATAAATAATAGTACTGTTGACTGGGTTACTCAGTTCGACATTCTCAGCACTTGTTTGCCTTCACCTCTCTTCTACTACTTCAGCTACAACCTTTCAGCAAACAGGAATTTTTCAATGAAACTTCATAGGTAGGATTAGAACGAATAGCTGATCAGAAAAAAAAAAAAAAAAAAAAAATGAATAGTTGTAGAGGATGACCAAGTTTTGTAAGGTTCAGTTCTTGCATTAAAAGCAAAAATTTTGGGATTGGGAAGAAGACTTGAATACTTTCGAATCTAGTGTTCTTGGTGGAATTTTGGGATGATATTTGGAGTGATGAAAGATTGTAAGGATCTATTGGGGCATCTAAATATGGGAACAATCAGAGATGGTTAGGCATGAAAAGATGAATATAGCCAAAATGTAAATATTTCTAGTTTTTGATGAAAGGGAACTCACTTAGATCAGTTTCAATCCTTTTTAGAATGTTGAACCAACATAGTTTAATGAAGAACTTGTAGCTATTGATGGATGTAATGGATTTTTGAAAGATTAAAGAGAAAGTAGTGTGAGAAAGACAAGAGAAAACTTAATATCACTCAACATGGTTCCTAGAATCACTCATGTAGAGAACACTGATGTGGGCCCCACAGCTATGGTCCCACTGTGTTCGTAGGGTAGAAGGTGTTCTACTCTTCCTAGGGTCAGCTGTTGGTCATTTAGTTGTTTCAGTTGTTATTTGTTTCAGTCTTATTTTGCTCTATTTGTTATGTAAAGACTAAGGACAGATCTGTCCTTTCCATGTAATGAGCATAACCTATAAATATTAAATAAAGTGGCGGCGGCAGAATATTGAGATTCTGTCCTTCCTTTCAAATCTTGTCTTCTACTGCTCTCTCTCTACTCTTTCTCCTCCTTCCTCTATTCTTTCTCCTTTTTCGAACCTGAAATATATTAGTGCTCAAGACTGATAGCAGTCTTGAACAACTAACTACGTGGTATCAGACCCAAGTTAGGGTTTCTCATGTGAGTCTAGTACCAGCCAACCACATGAGAATCTCCTAGGACTGGAAGCTGAAAAGGTGGAGTTCGCAGACTGATTCTTGGAGATCGCCAGAAGGGCTAGCAGCTGTTGAAAGCTTGTCATGGTTGCAGAGTGTTGGTGGTCAGGAAGGATCAGAGAAGACTAGGGTTCGGGTAACCTTGGAAGGCAGCGAACAATATTTCCTTGTAAGTTATTTATTTTCTAAGAGAATTTCCATCAAAGAAGATAGGTTGGACCTATCTGGAGAGGGCGGCCGAACCATTCTAGGGTTTTCTCCCTTCGATTCTCTAGGGTTTTACAGCAAACCCTACTATTGGGCCGAACTGCCTTAGCCTTGTTTCTCTCTGCTCTAGGGTTTGAAAGTGATCTTGCGGCAAGCCCTAGTGTTAGACTGAACCTTGTGATCTACCTAGAGCTGTCCTCAAGTTTGTTGTTAGCATTGATCAGATTCTAGGGTTTCATATTAACCCTACTGCAAGTTTTGTGCAACTGAACTGTTTACTTTAAGGACTGATTAAAACCCTAATTCTGCCAAGCATATCAGACCTACTTCTAAGCTGTTTTTCAGAGTCTTTTGGGGTTTCCGAACTCTCTTAAGGGGTGAGAACTCTACGAACAACTGCTGTTGTGTTTGCTAGTTGGTTTCAGATCAGAGTTATCCCAGTTTTGTGCACATACACTGTGAATACAGATCGGCCCTACACTGTGTTTGGTTGTGATTGATAGTCCAAGTGTTGTTCTTTGACTGTAGTAACCCTTTTTGAGACTACTGGTTCTTGACCGGAATGGAGTTTAAAAATCAGGCCGAAGGCAGGTTTGGGAACAGCAGTTATGTGATATGTGAGCATTGTAAGAAACCCAAACACACGAAAGAAACATGTTGGAAGCTGCATCCTCATTTGGTCCCGGCAAAGTTGAGAAGCAAGAAGGGTAATGCTCATGTGGCCGTGAATACTGATTCAGCATCCTCGTCTGGCACAAGAGGCACATTCTTAGAGACCTTAGCTGCAGTTCGGGCTGCCCTTATATAGTTGGAAAAGGAAGTTGGGAACTCAGCTCAGCCACTGCAGTCACCATTAGCCCCTGCCACATCTGCTTTCGCACATTCAGGTACTCGAGCCTCAACCTACCATGCCTAAGCTCCTGGTACTACTGAACCCTGTTGGGTAATAGATTCAAGTGCATCCGACCATATGACTAGCTTGCCTTCATTGTTTACCACTTATCATTTATCTTCTGGTAGGGATAAAGTATCTATTGCTGATGGCTCTCTTGTCCCCATTTCTAGCAAGGGTGACATCAAGCTATCGGATACCATCTCCTTGTCTTCTGTCTTACATGTTCCTAAGCTTGATACTAACTTTCTTTCAGTCAGTAGTATTACCAAACACATGAACTGCTCAGTAACTTTCTTCCCTGACCGGTGTGTTTTTCAGGACCTGAAGACGAAGAAGGTGATTGGGACTGGCCGTGAGATGAATGGGATCTATCTGCTTGGAGAAAGTTCTCGTCAGGAAGAGTCGGTGGATAAGAAGTCACTTGTTTCCCAGAGTGAGTCCGGTTATGCTTTGGCATAACCGATTGGGTCATTTGTCCTTTCGGTCCTTGAGTCTGTTTCCTAATTTGTTTAAGTCTGTTGAGTTGTCCCAGTTGCAATGTGAAAGCTGTGAGTTTGCTAAACATTGTAGAAACTCTTATTCATTGAGTAATAAAAGGAGTAATCGTCCTTTTGATCTTGTGCATACTGTTGTTTGGGGGCCATATCACATCCCTTCTATGGGTGGGTACAGATATTTTTTGTTATTTGTTGATGACCATACCCGGTTTTCTTGGGTTTATCTTATGCGTTCACGAGATGAGGTTCCCGCCCTGACCCAAACCTTTCACCAAATGATCCTAACCCAGTTTGATGCCAAGATCAGAGTTCTTAGATCCGATAATGCAAAGGAATACTTTGCTAAGCCATTGGCATCTTACCTTCTTAATCATGGGGTTATCCACCAGAGCACTTGCCCTCATACACCTCAGCAGAATGGGGTTGCAGAAAGGAAGAATAGGCACATCTTGGAGGTGGCTAGAAGTATTATGTTTACCTCCAATGTCCCTATTCGCTTCTGGAGTGATGCTATCCTCATAGCAGTATATCTTATTAATCGGGTTCCTTCCCGGGTTCTTGATACGTCATCTCCTTTTTCTCTTCTATACCCAGATGAGGAGTTGTTTATTGTTCCCCTTAAAACATTTGGTTATACTTGTTTTGTTCAGCTTCTCGGACCCCATCACTCCAAGTTTGAATCAAAGGCCTCCAAATGCATTTTTCTTGGTTATGCACAAACTCAAAAGGGTTATTGCTGCTATGATCCTGTCTCAAGGAAAAGATCTGTCTCCATGGATGTCACTTTCTTTGAGGAGACACCCTATTATTCTCAGGTTTCTCCTCAGGGGGAGAGCAGTGTGAGTCGGGATTTGGGTCACTTTCTTCAGGGGGAGAGCAGTGCGAGTCGGGATTTGGATCACTTTCTTCAGGGGGAGAGCAGTGCAAGTCGGGATTTGGGTCACTTTCTTCAGGGGGAGCGCAGTGAGGGTAGGGTTCATACTTTTGGGGCTGTTCCCTTACCTATTCCATTGGGTGATGAGGGCTACCATAGTGAGGGTGGTCAGAGGGATCAGGAGTTGAGGGTCTATCACAGGCGATGCAGGCAGGTTGATCCCGGTCATCAGCAGTCCAGGCCAGCTCCAATCTCTTCTGCGGCTCCAAGTCCAGGTATTACAGTCCCAGGGCCCATAGAGACTTATTCCACTGTTGCCACTTCACCTCCTCCAGATGACCTTGACCTTCCCATTGTCGTCCGTAAGGGGAAACGGCATTGTACCACATCTACAACCCACTGTATTTCCTAGTTTTTATCCTATGATCGCTTATCTCCCTCCTACAGGTCCTATCTCACTTCCGTTGCTAATGTCCCTATTCCAAGAACAGTGCAAGAAGCCCTATCAGTCCCGAAGTGGAGAGGTGCAATGCAAGTTGAAATGGATGCCCTGCTGAAAAATAATACCTAGGAGCTAGTTGATTTGCCCAAAGGAAAGAAACCAGTTGGATGCAGATGGGTATTTACTGTGAAGCACAATGCGGATGGTTCCATTGAGAGGTACAAAGCTCGGCTAGTTGCAAAAGGGTTCACTCAGACTTATGGTATAGATTACTTGGAGACATTTGCCCCGGTAGCCAAGATGACCACCATTCGAGTTCTATTCTCTCTTGCAGCAAGCCACACTTGGCCTTTGTACCAAATGGACGTTAAAAATGTCTTTCTGAATGGGGACTTGCAGGAAGAGGTTTACATGCAGTTGCCTCCTGGATTTTATGATACAGAGGCAGGTAAGAAGGTCTACCAACTCAATAAGGCATTGTATGGCTTGAAGCAGTCACCTAGAGCTTGGTTCGACAGATTTAGACTAGTCCTTGGGAAGTTCGGTTATGTATAGGCCCAGTCAGATCATACACTGTTCATCAAGAGGGTGGAGTCCTCTCTGACATTACTTGCAGTATATGTTGATGATATTGTGGTGACAGGAAATGACAGCCATGAGATTGAGTCCCTCAAACAGCTCCTTCATCAAGAGTTTGAGGTGAAATATCTGGGTGCACTACGGTATTTTTTGGGTATTGAGGTTGCTAGATCTAAACAGGGGATCTTTGTCTCTTAGAGGAAATATGTTCTAGGTCTGTTGGCGGAAACTGGAAAGCTAGGTGTCAAACCTGCGGATACACCCATTGAACAGAACCACAGGATTAGTGCAGAGAGTGGGGAGCCTCTTGAAGACAAGGTTATGTTTCAGCGATTAGTGGGAAAGCTCCTATATCTATGCCTCACTCGGCCAGATATCAGTTATGCAGTTAGTGTTGTCAGTCAGTACATGCATTCTCCTAGAACCACGCACCTTCTAGCAGCAGAAAGAATATTAGCATACTTGAAGAGATGCCCGGGTAGAGGTATATGTTATGGGCCCGAGTGTAGGATCTCGTCACGGGTCGGTCCACGGGGAGAAAGCTCTGCTTTCCCTTGCGCCTTCCCTTGCGTGCAAACCCTATTGTGGAAAACCAAATGGGTGATTTGTCCAAGAGACCACCCGAACTCTCCTCACTCTTCTCTTGACTCGAAAACTGAATGCCTTTATTTCAACTCATAGCTCCTTAAATAGGAGATTACAAAAGGGGGTTCCTTGTTGGATTCGGCTAGGCTAGGGTAATCCAACTTAAACTCAAACTCAAACTCCTAATTACCTACTCCTAAAGGTAACACAACTCTTACTGAAGATAAGATAAGGATAAGGATAAGGGATGAGGAATGGTGTAGTTGGCGGCGAGTTGGCGGGCAGAGCTGATGTGGTAAGATAAGTGTGGACCCACCCTGATGAGCTGTCATGTGGGCCCCGCCCTACTGCTTCTATCGAGCGGTGCACGCATCTCGCAGTGCTGCTGCCCTGCAGTGCGTGCTGCTGCCGTGCGGTGCATGCTGCTGCCGTGCGGTGCGTGCTGCTGCCATGCGGTGCGTGCTGCTGCCATGCGGTGCGTGCTGCTGCCGTGCGGTGCGTGCAGCGCGCTGCCGGGCGGTGCGTGCAGCGCGCTGCCGGGCGGTGCGTGCAGCGCGCTGCCGGGCGGTGCGTGCTGCGCGCTGCCGGGCGGTGCGTGCTGCGCGCTGCCAGGCGGTGTGTGCAGTGCACTGCCGGGCTGCTGTGCGGCGTTGCCGGCCAGTGCGTGCTGCTGTGCGGCCCGCTGTGCGTGCTGCTGCCTATGACTGCGCCGCAGTGCGCTGCCGGGCGGTGTGTCCATAACAGTATACTGTTCAAGAACAATGGCCACATGAAGGTGGAGGTCTATACGGATGCCGATTGGGCTGGGAGTGTTGATGACAGAAGGTCTACCTCTGGATATTGTGCTCTTGTGGAAGGTAACTTGGTCTCTTGGAGGAGTAAGAAACAGAGTGTTGTCTCCCGATCTAGTGCTGAAGCTGAATACAGGTCAATGGCTAACGGAGTGGCTGAAATTCTTTGGCTGAGATCACTACTTGAGGAGTTGGGTATTGAGTATGAGAAGCCCCTGATGCTGTATTGTGATAATCAAGCAGCTATTAATATAGCACACAACCCGGTACAGCATGACAGAACTAAACATATTGAAGTTGATCGACATTTTGTACGAGAGAGGATCTCATCACAAGAAGTGCGTCTCCCGTACATCACCTCCAACATGCAGTTGGCAGATATCCTCACCAAAGCTGTACCACGGAAGAAGCTAGAGGCGGATCTATCCAAGTTGGGAATGATAAACATTTATTCCCAACTTGAGGGGGAGTGTAGAGAACACTGATGTGGGCCCCACAGCTACGGTCCCACTGTGTTCGTAGGGTAGAAGGTGTTCTACTCTTCCTAGGGTCAGCTGTTGGTCATTTAGTTGTTTCAGTTGTTATTTGTTTCATTCTTATTTTGCTCTATTTGTTATGTAAAGACTAAGGGCAGATCTGTCCTTTTCCATGTAATGAGCATAACCTATAAATATTAAATAAAGTGGCGGCGGCAGAATATTGAGATTCTGTCCTTCCTTTCAAATCTTGTCTTCTACTGCTCTCTCTCTACTCTTTCTTCTCCTTCCTCTATTCTTTCTCCTTTTTCGAACCTGAAATTTATTAGTGCTCAAGACTGATAGCAGTCTTGAACAACTACGACTCAGAAATCACTCACCACAAGCATAAGACGCAGATAAATCTGAGTATCATTCCAATATCAATCTATGCACTTTTGGCTCTGAATGCATACAGACACATATACATATAGGAATGGATGATCCTACTAGATCTAGGAAAAATAGAAATTATGGAATGTAAAATGACCAAAAAAGCCCTACTATCTAAATATACAAAAATCTTAAAAACAATTTCTGTTTTGCTTCTTTTTTTTTGAAGAATAAGATAAAAAATCATTAGAAAAAAGAAAATGGAATACAATAGGAAGGTGATAAGACCAGAGTGTCTGAATAAGGGAAAGTAAATTATTATGGTTACTTTCTCCAGAAAGTTATAGTACTTAAATTCTCATTGAGAATACACTAACAATGTGATTATATATTGAAAATCATTAGACCAGAATGTCATGTTCTCAACATGTACTCAGGATCTTAACAGTTTGTTACTGCATGGAATCCACATTTGCTCTGAATCTGCAAAACAAACTCATTCCTGCCAATCTGTATCTTAGACAATTTATCTTTTGAAAGGGATGTTTTAGTCTCTTGGATTTCCATATATAACCCATTATTAGAGTCCTCTCAAGGGGGACTGATGTGCTATAATCCTTCTTGGGAGGAAAATTCACCCAAATGGTTTATCTGTCCTTTCCTAGATACAGAGATTTCAAAGAAACTGGATAGACAAAACTGTTAAGTCTTAATAGATTAGATTGAGATAACTACCTAGCTGGAGAAGCCCAAAGCATACTCATCCTAAAAGGCTAAAAGTTGATATTGTTTCTCTCCATGTACGAGCTCCAATATATCTTCTCATCCAGAAGTTCCAACAGCTACATATGGCAGCATTATTCATGAAACACAACCTTTTAAAGATGAAATGAAGTCCATTAAAATTATTGAAATAATTAAAAATGAAAAATCTATAAAAAATAATTAAAAGTGATATTAATTAAAAAAAGGTGAAGCTCCGTCACATTTTGTTTTGCTTTAAAAATGATTTAATATTTTTGTGTTATGATTTTTTATTTTGTAATGTGGGAAAAGAATATGTTGAGAAGGATGAGTTTCTAAAGTAGATGGAATTTTTTTGATAAGTAATGAAAATTTGATTAATATTACAATAAAAGCAACCCAACATAGGCACGAGGCATGGCTCCCATTACAGAAGCAGAATTACAACTGAGCCAGAAACAGTTCAGACTTATGCACCTCCAATTTTGCAAAATAATCAACCATCCCATTTCCTGATCTTTCCCATTGGACAATAATTGTCATGTCTCTAATTAACCATTTAAATCTTTTCATTGATTCCCTGTATTTCCAAATCACTTTTTCTGGTTCCTTCAGCCACCCTACTATCAATTTAGAGTCACCTTCAATTAACAATTTGTCATAGTTTAGGTCTCAAGCAATTTGTACTCCTTGCAAAACTGTTGGATTTCAGCATACACCAAATCCCCTACTCCAACAAGACGTGAAAATACAGCAAGAATATGTCCTTCAATATTTCTGAACACCCCTATACCAGCCAGCCCTGGGTTTCCTAGACTGCTACCATCAAAATTTAGCTTGATAAATCCTTTTTTTCCTGGGGATTTCCAAGCTACAACCAGTTTGTTGCTCACAGTTGAACTTCTTGCTATAGCTTCCCAATTTTGCCAAATATCATCAAAGAAGTCTGAAAATAGGTCTAAAGATTTAGCCCAATGTATAGCCCTATTTACTAGACATTCCCATTGCCTCCTCACTCCTTTCCTTACCAATGAAAATTATGCTATTTTTCTCTTCCCACACCGTCTAAATTAAGGCAGCCTGAGCACATCTCTACATAACTTTACCTCTTCTCTTCGGCCAACTGAAGGTTGTTGGGTCAAATAGTAGATGGAATTATTAATCAGTGCCCTGGAGAGAATTAGGTGACAAAACAAAAGGTAGATGAGAAATGGTCTAATCATGTCGATTGTCAATAATATAAGTCTACCTATTATGCAGGTAAGGAGTAGCCTAATACAAGTTGATAGTTCTAAAAGAACTGGCAAAGGCTGTAAAGGACATGGTTTAATAACGATGAATGGCAAGACAGAATTTGTGCATCCAACCCCATATACTTGGGATTAAGCTGGTGGAGTTAATCTATGAATAATAAACAGCTGTGTTACTAATCAAGAAAAAATAAAGCTAGTGCTTCTAATTTGATTTTAGTCTATTAAATTCCAATATGAAATGTATACACATCAAAAATAATGACTTACTATACAAATATCGAAAAATGAGAGCTCCATGTAAAATTTTCTTTTCTCCTGCCTCAGCAAGCATGACCAATAGGAAATGTTACTCTTTTTTCCATTTCATCTCTGATATTTTGTTTTGTATTTGTCTTTAGGGTTTATGGCGCAATAGGGATTCTTCTTTATGGATGTTGCCATGCATGAATTCTGATCTTGTAAGTTCCCTTGGCAAAAGAGGTATCTCAAGTGTGCTGCAACTATTAAGTCTCCCCAGGGCAACTTTGCAAGCCTTAGTTAAAGATCTCCCTGCTCCACAGTTATATCAGGTATGGCCTCTTTCTCGAGGTCTTCTGGTCCCTTGCCCTCCTCAGAGTCCTCAGGAGGTTCTCCTTGGATGTGCTGTTTTTTGCAAAATGCATCTTTAGATTTAAATGACAAACTATGTATTCAATGTTACCTTTGAAAGTATCAACCTCTTCTTAAGCAATTTAGGCACTATTTATCTGGTTGAACTTTATTTTGATCTTTCCTTGGGCTACATAAACTTGTAATGTGATCTTTTTATCTATATTTGTTTTCTCTGAACTACCTTGTCAACTAAGGCTAAAACATCGAATGATTCAAGATAAAACATATGATTGTATAGATATGCACATGGTTTAAAATGTCAACATATTTCTATATTATATTTGTTAATATTTCTATATCATATTTCCATTTACACTGGTGCTAACACGAAATATTATTGGAAACTTTGTATTTCCTAATCAAGACTACCAATGCCATGTGGAGCACACAAGATGGTATTATAACATTAGCATGATAAGTTGGCAACAGTATTACAGATATGTGGAGAGGCAATATTATTGCTTGCTTGATGGAGATGATTATATACTTTAAACCAGATTGAAATTCTTTTTTGGTTGTGACATGTCTTAGTTTCTGTTTGTGTAACAGACTATTTGATTGATCTATTAGAATCAACTAACTTTTTGTGAGTTCAAAAGTTTCTTGAACTTAATCTATCATGTGGTTTAATTTTTAAAGTCTATTGGACAATTTTGCAGCTTATTGTTTTGTTTGATTTGGAAATACAATAGTATATTTCCACATAATGCACAATGTTTCCACTATGTCTATAATTTTTACAATATTTCCATGCATTGTCTCTGAAATCTCTGTAAACTTTGGACATGCATCAATGAAAAATAGTCTTATGGGCATGGTAGATTGTGAATTTGTAATCTATATGCTCCCTGTCTATAGTCAACTAAGTTATGCTAGATTGCTTCATTCAACAACATTTGATTGTATGGACGCAGCAGCTTGTAGGACTGGGTTTTTGGAGTCTGGGTCTCTTATGCTTCTTCATGTTTGTATTCTTTGTATATAAGAATTTCTTTCTTCAATCAGGTATGTCAACTTTCATGGATAAAGGTTGTCCTCTTTGACTCTCAAAATGGTATTGAGCTTGTTTCCATCACATAGGGCATTAGACTGATGATAAGGAACTATAGAGCATAGAAATAGAATTTGCACATCTGCACTATCCCATTTGTCTACTACCCTAAGATGAAGCAATTTAGAGACCTCATGGAACTCAAGGAGTTAATTTTTAAGTATATTATCTAGTTAACCAGAGGAAAATTTCAAATATTGAGAGCTGCAGTCGATATCCTATCACCAAACTTCCCTAGTGCACTACATGTAAATGGCATCACTATGCATTTCACAACCCAGATACCTCAGGCTCAGGGTCACAACCCAAAATTATGCTCAATGTTAAATGAACCAATAGAATCGGGAAAGTAGTTTTATCTATCTATGCTTAGTTGCTGAGGGTAAAAGTAGAGCTTATTGTACATATATACAATATTTCACTAAGAAGTGGATTGGCATGACAAGCCGGACTGGGAATTTCGTGATGTAACAAAAACTTTCCAAATTGATATCTTTTCCATGATGAATCAAAGGCTTACATGATTATCTGTATACACTAGCTTCCATGAATGCTTTTCTCATGACTCTCTCACATCCTTTTTTTATCAATAACTGAAATTCATTAAATAATTAGAGGGTAGAGAAACAAGGGGGAGATAAACTCTCTTTAACTCCCCCGGATTTATGCAAGAATCTAAATTACAAAACAGCCCAAAAATCATTGGTTCTTCCCACCCCTTATTTAGCTAATGCATCAACCATGCAGTTGGCATCCCTTTTAACCAAATTCAACTTGACTTCCATTCCTTCTGTCAAATGTCTAAACTTCCTATTTTTCTTTTACCCAAGTTTATAAAACTTTCTGACTTTTTCACTTTTTATAAAACTAAATCTAGATTCTGGACCTGATGTATTGGTAGGCTTGCTGATTTCAGCTTTTGGATATCTATTATCTTATATTTCAGGATCTGCAGCATTTTCCACATGTTATAGTTAAATTGAAGCTGCAGAGAAGGGATCCAGAGGGCATGAAAGCCAGTATTCTGAACATTAAGTTGGAAAAAATAAACTCCCAACGTAAAACATCCAGAGCTTTTACCCCTCGATTTCCAAAGGTAAGTTTTATCTGCCTTGGCTTCAAATTTGATACTCATAATAATATAACTTCAACTTCTTGCCACAGGTAAAAGAGGAAGCATGGTGGTTGGTTCTTGGGAACATCTCCACATCAGAGTTGTATGCTCTCAAGAGAATTTCTTTCTCTGGTCGCTTGGTTACTCACATGGAAATACCATCCCAGACCAGCCTCCAGGTCAGCATATGTTGTCCTTTCCTAGTTCCACAGCTACCTGTGTCTGGATTTTCCTTGTTTGTCTTAGAAAATACTAGCATGAAATGGCTGCATATGTAAAATAAAGATAATAAATGGATTATTTAGAATATTCTATACATGAGTTACACCTCTCACTTTTCTACCAAAAAAAAAATTACCTCTCGTTCATGACCCTGGAAAAGGAATTCTTTTTGTTATCAGTAATTCATTAAAATTAGAAACAAATTACAAAAGTGCAATAAAGAAACAAAAGCAGAGAGAAACCCTCTTATCTCTCCCCAACCTAACATAACTTCTTTTTACAACTGAGCCCAAAACAACTGATCTCTACCCACCCTTTGTTTAGCAGGTGCATCAGCAAAAGAATTTGCATTCCTTTTGACCCATCAAACTCACACTTCCATATTTTGTGTGAACCATTTGAATTTCTTCATTCATTGTTAAAGATCCAAAGATTTTCCTCCTAGCTTAGCATCCATCCAACAACCAATTTGGAATCCCTTTCAATAATTAGTTTCCAATGTTCAGAGATTTTGCCCTCACTTAGCAGCCAAAATAAGTAGAAAATTTTAGCTTCTTTTTAATCCTGCCTCCTCTTTGTCACCACTCTGACATTAAGAAATCTTCTCACAAGTCTTTTATATACTTCTTTGGTAAACCTGTTGACAGATGTTGTTGTATACATGTTTAGTACCGCAAGGGTACTTTTGTAATTTCCTCATATTTTATGTTGTACGACCAGCCTAGTATAAATAATAGCATACTGCACTCGCCTGCAGTATTCTTTGGGCTCTCAGTCCTCTCGCCTCTCTTCTCTTTCTCTTCCTCTTCTCTTCTCTTGCTCAACATGGTATCAGAGCAAGTCGTCCAGGCCTGAAGGGTGCTGTCAAGCAAATCTGATTTGTTCATCCTCCAATATCGAGCAGTCAGTCTCTTCATCTCCCAGCTGTATCCATCTGCTGTTCGACCTTAAGCAAGAAGATGCCTGCCTGACTTTTCATCTTCCAGCGCAGAAAAAAGTTCTGGTTATAGAGAGTTTTCTATCTGATGTTCCAAGAAGTCTGCCAACATTGACTGTTCGGCTGTAGAGAGGCTATCATCTGATGTTCGTAGAGAAAGTTCTGGTTTATAGAGAGGCTATCATCTGATGTTCAAGAAGTAGCTCTTTCCTTTTACTTTGATCTCATTGACTGTTCGGCTGCCCTGAAGTTGGCACTGTACCAGGTCTGCCGATTAGGTGTGTGGTGAACTTTACCTTACACCTTCCATTCTATTGTGGGGTCGTATGATCTCTGTAAAACTGTAGGTGATATAGACCTGTTTATGTACTGTAACAGCAGTGTTTGTCTTTTGGATTCCTATAAAACCGTAGGTCATACAGACCTGTTTACATGCTGCAACAGCAGTGTTTGTTCTTGGATCCCTGTGAAACCGTAGGTCATAAGGACCTGTTTATGTGCTGCAATAGCAGTCTTTTTAGTGGACTGAAGGTCAGAAAGTGCCTGGTGCCTTCTGTAACAGCTCTGTGAGGCAGTGCTCCTTTCTTTGGGTGCTGTTTTTTTTTAAAACCTGAAATCATGAATGGTGAAGATTCTGCCACATCTGGAGTTTCTTCAATGCTGAATGGAATGAGTGGGGGTGGTGGTGACCTATCCTTTCCTATGGTTGTTGTCCCTCTTGATGGTTTAAATTACCTAGAGTGGTCAAGAGGGATCAAGTTATACATCACTGCAAGGGAGAAAGTAGGCTATATTAATGGGAAAATTAAAGAACCACACTCTGGGAGTGCCGAATATGATAGATGGAATCAGGAGAACAGTATGGTTATGTCTTGGCTCCTGGTCTCCATGCAACCTCAAATAAGGAAGAATTTCATGTGGGCTGAAACTGCAAATGAGATCTGGGAACAAGCAAAATCTACATATTCAGAACTGCGACACTATGCCAAGATCTATCAACTGCAGGCTGAATCGTCTACTTGTAGACAGGGGGAGAGGTGTTTATTAGTATATTACTCTGACTTGACTTCTGTTTGGAAGGAGTTAGACCATTACCAGAATGTGGATTGGAAGTGTGACGAGGATGCAAAACTGTACAAGAAACTTGTCTCCCAACAAAGAGTGTTTGCCTTCTTACATGGTCTGAATCCTATGTATGAATCTATTAGAGTACAGATTCTCGATTCTAAGGATCTTCCATCAGTTCAGGAAGTTTATGCTCTTGTACAATCTGAAGAGAGCAGAAGGAATTTGATGAACAGCCCTGGTGGGGATGCAGTTGTGTTGGCAGCAAAAGGGGGTGTGGGATCTTCTTCCAGGAAAGGAGATCTCCAGAAAAAAACAGAAGATAAGGAAAAATTGTGGTGCACTCCTTGCCAGAAACCCCGACACACCAAAGATACCTGTTGGGATCTTCATGGGAAACTAAAATGGGCTCAAGATCTGAATAAGAAGCAAGGTTCAGATGTGAATAAAAGGTCCGGACAGCAAGGTACAAAGAAATACAACATGGCCACTCGGGAGAATCAGCCCTCCATCCCCACTGTGACTCAGACACATCTCTCTGGATCTGACCCGAAGGAGGATATTATGAATTCCTTCCGTGACCATTTAGAGCTCTATGGTAGAGCAATTCGTCAGATGGATGCTCCTCCCTCAACCTCATTTGCATCTATGTCAGGTAACTCTGCTACAGCTTTCCATGTTGTTTCTCACACCCTTGACTCTCCATGGATCGTTGATTCTGGAGCGTCAAAACACATGACTGGTACGTCCTCTTACTTTCAAACCTATCACCTTCTTTCTGGAAGAGACAAGGTGAGACTAGCTGATGGATCATACACTTCTACAATGTCCTACATGTTCCAAAATTTCCCATTAATTTGTTCTCTGTTAGTAGTGTTACTAATTCCTTGAACTGCTCAGTGACCTTTTTCTCTTCTCATTGTGTGATACAGGATCTGGCCTCGGGGAGGACGATTGGTAGGGCACGTATGGTTGATGGACTTTACATGCTGGAGAATAAGGCTGGTCTTTATGTTACAGAGTCTATGAGTCAGTCCTGTAAGAGTCAAGTTTATTTATGGCATTGTCGCCTTGGTCATTTGTCTTTTGAGTCTTTAAAAGTTGTATTCCCAGAACTGTTTAAGTCAATGTCCGTTTCAGATTTCTCTTGTCAAATGTGTCAGTTGAGTAAACATTGTAGAACTCATTTTCTTCAAAAACATAGTAAATCTGAATTTCCTTTTCACATTATTCATTCTGATGTATGGGGCCCTGTTACTTTACCATCTGAGAGTGGTTACAAGTATTTCATTACCCTCATTGATGATTATTCTAGATATACTTGGCTATATCCTATGCGAACCAGGGAGGAAGTACCAAAAATTATCCAAGATTTTCAGCGGATGGTCTTCACTCAATTTCAGACTGAAATCCAAATTTTTTAGTCAGACAATGCGAAAGAGTTTTTTCATAGTGATCTCACGGAGTTCTTTGCTTCGCGTGGTTCACTTCACCGTAGCTCTTGTGCCCGAACACCACAACAAAATGGTGTGGCTAAACGGAAGAACCGACATCTCCTTGAAGTGGCCCGGGGTTTACTACTCCATATGAATGTCCCCAAACGTTTTTGGCTTGAGGTTGTTCTTTGTTCTACCTACCTCATTAATCGTATGCCCTCTCGTTGGTTAGAGTACAAAGCCCCACATCAACTTCTCTTTCCTAAGGCCTCCCTTCTTCCCATTCCTCCTCGTGTATTTAAACTATTTCAGCTCCCTTCTCTTTCTGATCCTCCGCCATTTCGTGTCTTCTTTCGTCGTCGCAAAGGCCAACCAAATTCAAGAGCTGTTGAGAATCTAGAAGTTGTACTTCCAGTGCCATCAAACTCCTCGGGGGAGGATCATACCCACTCAGGTAACTTGGCTCCCAATGATGTTCCTGATTCTATTGAAATTGATACCTCTGTTGCTAATGACCTTGACCTTCCTATTGCTCACAGGAAAGGTGTTAGATTGTGCACCACTAAACGTCCCATTTCCAACTTTGTTTCCTATGAGAACATTTCACCCTCATTCCGTGCTTTCCTTACCTCTATTGGTAGTGTCCCTATCCCCAAGAATGTGGCAGAAGCTCTTTCAGTACCTGAATGGACAAATGCCATGAAGGAATAAATAAATGCCCTTCATAAAAATGGCACATGGGAACTTGTAGATCTTCCTAAGGGAAAGGATCCAGTTGGATGTAAATGGGTGTTCACTGTCAAGCATAGGACTGATGGAACGGTGGAGAGGTATAAAACTCGCTTAGTGACAAAGGGGTTTACTCAAGTGTACGGAGTTGATTATGCAGAAACTTTTGCCCATGTTGCCAAGATGAACTCCATTAGAGTTCTTTTCTCTCTTGCTACTAATCTGAATTGGGATCTACATCAGCTTGACATCAAGAATGTATTCTTGAATGGTGACCTTGAAGAGGAAGTTTACATGATTCAACCCCCTGGTTTTCTGGCTTAAGGCAATGAACAGAAAGTGTGCAAGTTGAAGAAGTCTTTATATGGACTGAAACAATCACCAAGAGCTTGGTTCAGCAGATTCCATGTTGCGGTTCAGCAGAAAGGATACAAGCAATGTCAATCAGATCACACACTATTTGTGAAAAGAGGAGAAGGTAAAATGGCTGCTTTAATAGTATACGTGGATGACATAATTGTTACTGGTGACTGGAAGGATGAAATCCAGAGGTTGAAGGGTTTCCTTGCCACTCAGTTTGAAGTGAAGGATCTAGGACCTCCTAGATACTTCCTTGGAATTGAAGTTGCCCAATCAAAAAGGGGTATCTTCATTTCCCAAAGGAAATATGTCCTAGATTTACTTCAGGACACTGGAAAGATGGGAGTGAAGCCAGTTGACTCTCCCATTGACCCCAACCATAAATTAGGTGACAGCCAAGGTGAACCTCTCAAAGATGTGAAACAGTTCCAGAGGCTTGTAGGGAGATTGTTATATCTTTCTATGACTCGTCCAGACATTGCTTATGTTGTTGGTGTCCTCAGTCAGTTCATGCATGCACCTAGGTCCACTCATCTTAAAGCAGCAGAAAGAATCCTCCGATATCTAAAAAAAGTTTCTTGGTGCTGGCTTGTTATTTCAAAGGCACGGGCATTTGAAAGTTGAAGTCTATACAGATGCAGATTGGGCTAGATCTCAAAGTGACAGAAAGTCTACTAGTGGCTACTGCACCTTTATAGGAGGGAACCCTGTTACATGGAGGAGTAAAAAGCAAAATGTAGTGGCTAGATCCAGTGCTGAAGCTGAATATCGTGCAATGGCTCACGGAGTAGCTGAAGGTATGTGGATAAAGAACTTGTTGAGTAAGTTGGGTTTCCTAGTGGACAAGCCTATGACTCTATTCTGTGACAACAAAGCAGTTATAAACATTGCTGCTAACCCAGTGCTACATGATAGAACAAAACACATCGAAGTTGACAAGCATTTTATCAGAGAGAAGGTCATCACAGGTGAAGTATGTACTCCCTATGTCAGCTCTGAGAACCAACTTGCAGACATCTTTACAAAAGGGCTTCACCATTCCAGACATCATGATCTCTGTGACAAGTTGGGCATGATTGATATCTATGCTCCAACTTGAGGGGGAGTGTTGACAGATGTTGTTGTATACGTATTTAGTACCGCAAGGGTACTTTTGTAATTTCCTCATATTTTATGTTGTACGACCAGCCTAGTATAAATAATAACATACTGCACTCGCCTGCAGTATTCTTTGGGCTCTCAGTCCTCTCGCCTCTCTTCTCTTTCTCTTCCTCTTCTCTTCTCTTCTCTTGCTCAACAAAACCCATTGTTTTTTCATCCTTAACATGACAAAAAAATTAATTCAGAAGATTTATTCTAGTAATCAAATACATCATACCATCTTTATGATTGGCCTTTTCTGAATCTCCTTGTTCTTATTTTGGAATAACAATTGAAGGAAAACCTACTTCAGTAGCCTTAATTTAATTGAGTTCTTAAGATTTTCTCTCTTACCCCCTCTTGCACTGAAAAACTACAAGTCTTGGGTTCCTCAACGTTAAGTCATACACAAGGAGTTTAAATTGGAATTGAATCAGGATTCTTCAGTGAGAATATAACTTGGAAGTGTTTAGCTAACATAATATATATACAAGGGTAAAATACAATATCAAATATATCTTTTATATTTGTATTACTGATAATACATAACAATCCAAGATATACTAGTCACTCCAATTGACCAGAGAGTTTAATCAGAGGCTAACATCATAGTGGGTGTCAGAGACTTGATACATACAGTAACTTAATTAGCAACAAGAAAAAAATAATAATAGAAGAAACAAGAAATTGAAGACACATCATATATTTATAATCACCTCAAATGGGAGCAGGGACAACTTTTTACTCAATTGAACAGCTCAATTATGTTTTATCCCAATAATATGTGGTCAGCTACTTAAACTAATGGCTAGATTACTAGTTGTTTAATTATATTTTCTTTGAAAATCAATGGTCACCATTGAATTTGAAACTTCACAGTAATATTTAACTCCCCCATTTGGGCGTTTCAGGTTCAGTTCCAAAGCCAAATTTTGCTATTCTCAAAAGATGTCCAAGAGCATTGAATATTATGATTGACATGAAACCATGATTTAGGTGTTAAGACAACCATATAATCTTTTCTGTTCAAAGCCATAAATTTGACCACGTTTTGGAATTTTGTTTCCTATAATGCCGTTTATTATTACAGAGTCACAGTTATTTTTTCAGTTTTGTAAATACAGTCAAAACATCTTCTCATTCCTAGTCATTTCCCCTTTTTAATTTCCTGAATGGAATATTCTGCTTCTTCAGGGGATGAAGCTCATTCTGGTTTCAGACTGCTATCTTGGATTTGAGCAAGAACACTCAATTGGAGAATATAGTTGAACGGTTTAAAAATAAGATGTCCATGGGAGAAAACCTTCAGCAAGTCTGCAGGAATCATGTGGTTCAGAAGCCAAAGTAGCAGAGTAAATGGATGGTCTTTGCAAAATATAATCCAAAACCACAGTCATACTGAGATTGCTAAAGCAACAACGGGATGCTGTCATGGATTTCTAATCAAAACATTATCTTGGGAGATTTTGGCACAGTTTGAACTTTGAAGATTGAAATTACACATTTAACCTTGAGATGATCCTCACTTTTACTTTGGCCGGAGAAATCCATTTGTATGATTATCATACAGAGTTGAGATTGACTTCTTTTTTAGTGGCATGACTCATCAAGTACAGCTTCCTGATCAAGAAAATATATTTTCTGGGCCTCCAAGAGAGTTAGTAATGCAGTATACATCTTCCTTTAATTTTATCTGGCTACTTGTGTATAAAACCATACATATTGGCAAACACCATCTAAAAATACCATCTTTATCGTCTTCATGTTCTAAGCTTTGTAACTATGAGGGTTTGGTTGTTAAATTATGAATGCTTAAATAATTTCTTACTACTTGGATCCATGTCCCTTTTGGTCTGCCTTTAGCCCTTCTAATGGGTTATTTTCAGTTGTAACCCTCTAAATATATTTCTATTATTAAAAACTGACTTGGAGACTGACCCGTTTTCCCTTTAGGTGACAAGTCAGTGGTTCAACCATTGTGAACAGGTCAACCCATGATGTCATATAAAAAATTCTATAAAACATATTGGGCCATATCTATGATGCTAGAAGGTATGATAAAGGAAAAACCTTGGCAAAAACAATCAAACTCTGATACTTTTTCCTCAAAGTGGGTTTATATGCAACTTGAGAAAAACTTGCGTGTTTCTTGTGATGTATTTTCTTGTTCAAATTCATATCTTTTGGTAAACTTACGTGTTTTTATTCATGTAATGTATAGGTCTACAGCTAATATGCTTCTTACTTAATTTTGAGAAAATAAAAATTCACAAATTTTACATGTTTTGCATCATCCAATCATAAAGAATGATAATGTGGATATATGGATGATCTGTCATACGTATGGATTCATTAAAATTTTATTTATGGTTTCTTAATTTTTCCCAATGTTTAAATAAAATAAAATAGTATGAATTCCATATTTGCATATGATTTGTATCTTGGATTAAGATCAAGTTGACCTTGTGACTCAAGTTTTAGTAGTTGCACAAAAAATAAACCTAATGTAAGAATGATTTAAAATTCAATTGTTGGATTTGAAGTTTTAATGATGAATATGATTAATGTATTTAATTCATGGTTGATTATATTTTATTTTTTTGGTGATTTATAAAACTGAAAATTAACTAAAATATAGTTGATTATTTGACTTTAATAGTTGCATTTGCATATTTTTGTTTGGACTTTTTGCAAAAAAAAAAAAGACCAAGTTTGGTAGTTATGTTTTAGAAATAATAGCAAATTGAGTGAGCGGAAGAAAACATGAAGTTTTTAGGACAAAATTACTCTTTTGTTAAAAACAAAATTCACCGAATCCAAAAAGCATTCATATTTCATTCGTCTTATCCAAGTTTGAATTCAACTCCATCCATTCAAATTGCAGCTGGCTAGAGGCATAGACTCCAGCCATTCAAACGACTTCAAATTGGGAAGCATTGACTCCATCTAGTTGGAAAACATCAACTTGATCGATTCAAACTACAGTTGGCTGGGAAGTATCGACTCCACCCATTCAAATGGCTTCAGATTGGGAAGTTTCGACTCCATTTGGTTGGGAAGTATCAACTCCATTAATTCAAACTACGGCTGGTTGGGAAGCATCGACTCCATCTTCAAAACAAGTGTACTAGAGGAAGGTGGTGAATGATAATGCCAAATTGGCTAAAATAGCAGGATAGTTGAATAAAGTTCATAATGCTTATCTTTGTGATTAATACCCAAACTACATATCTACTTGTATGATCAACAACAATAATAGATTTTGTGCCTAGACTATCTGGTATAGAGCAACTCGAGTGGTGTTTAATAGATTTAGACACCATCCAACATGGGGAAGACCAAATGGTTTATTACAAAGTTGGAAACCATTTGGCATTACACAGATCGGATGGTTTATTACAGAGTTGGAAACCATTAGGCATCACACAGACCGGATAGTGCTTTACAGAGTTGGAAACCATCTGGCATTACATAGACCGGGTAGTATTTTACAAAGTTGGAAACCATTCGGTATTACATAGACTAGATGGTTTATTGGAGTTTTGAATCTTCAATTGCAGTTGTAAATTTCAGCCCCTAAGGTGATAAAATAGTATTTACACCCTCAAAATCATCTAAAGCCCAACACTCCATAAGGTAGTATATGATTCTTACAAGTGTATAAACCATCCGACATGGAGAAGACTGGATGATTTATTACAGAGTTGGAAACCATCTGGCATTACATAAACCGAATGGTTTATTGCAATTTTGAATCTTCAATTGCAGTTGTAAATGTTAGCCACTCAGGTGATAAAATAGTATTTACACCATCAAAATCATCTAAAGCCCAACATTCCATAAGGTAGTATATGATTCTACAAGTGTATAAACCATCTGGCATGGAGAAGACCGGATGGTTTATTACAGAGTTGGAAACCATTCAGCATTACACAAGCCAGATAGTTTTTTATAGAGTTGGATACCATCTGACATTACACAAATCAAATTATTGTTTGCAATTTTGAAACATAATTTTTTTAATGCTTTTTGAAACATAAATTATAGTTGCAAGCATTTCCCTTCGCATCATAGTTACACCATCAAAATCATTTAGAACCCACTTAACATCTTTGTTCTATATGATTCTTATATGTTTATAGACTTAGAAACCATCTGGCGCTAAACATACCGAATAATTGTTTGCAATTTTGATACATAAATTACAGTTTTGAACACCTATCCCCTTGTAAGTAGTTACAGCATCAAAACCATTTAGAACTCAATGAACCTCTTGGTTTTGTATGATTCTCATATTTATAGACTTGAAAACCCAAATTGCACATTGCATCTATTGGGCAAGTGTCACTCCACGATGTTAAAACACACAAGCCATGTTTATACATGACCATAAATCTCTACCTCTAGTGCCTTTATTGAGACTTCTTCAGCATTCGAATCATCATATGGTTGTCATTTATATAATTCACATTCTAGAGTCCTATGTATATTAACTCATTTTATGAGCTATTATTATATTCTGATTTTTTGGTTAAAAGAAATTGTAGCTTCTTTGAAGAAAAGGGTTTTAGGTGTATTTAAAGAGGAAATAAATCAGAACTCACAATGTTCTTGGTTAATTGTACTCTTCTAAATTGGGTGTTGTTGGCCACTGTGAATGTTAGCAAGGGGTTGAATGGGTTAACATACCATGCCCATGACCGTTCCCAACAACTTTGGTATTTCATCATATAAGTGGGAATTTAACTTTCTATAACACTAAAAATTAGTGACTACAGAAGGAACTAGTTATCCATCAACCAAATGAACGAAGAATACATGAAACAATGTGCTACAAATCAAAAGAAAACAAAGTTAATTGCTTTAACTGATCCCGGACTGCTAGCAACCATTCATTTCCAACTTTCTATTGACTTCTAAGTCTTATTTATTTTACTTACAGTTTGCAAATATTCAACTAAATCATCATTTACTTACATTTTGAGAGGAATGGATTTCTTTCATTCTTTAAACAAAAGAAAACACAATCAATTTGACAAATGAATCACATCAATTACTTAAACAATGAAATACAAATACAAAGAAACAATAAACAAAAAATAAAATATGTAAAATCTCCCCAGACAAGTTAAAAAGAGTTGGAGAAACAAGAAACAAGAAAAAAAAATAAAGGGAATTGGACCCCAAATCAAGGTTAGAAGAAGAAACCCTTTCCTACTAACTCTAAAGTTTGCAAGAAGACAAACAATCAAACAGTAATTTCAAACTCGAACTTGGACGGAGAATGGGATCCCAAATTGCTTGAACTCGAACTTGGATGAAGAATGGGACTCTCTCTCTCTCTCTCTCTCTCTCTCTCTTTTCTTTCAAATTACAAGAATGCCACTCTCTCTTTCTTATAAATTACAAGAATGCCATCTTTCTCTCTCTCTCTCTTGCCATCTCTCTCTCCCCTTATAAATTACAAGAATGTCACTCTCTCTCCAAGAGAGACCTCAGCTCGGCATCTCGGTTGCTAGGGGACCTACAATCAAAGGTAGTTGAATTCGAGTCAAATCAAGCTCGAACTTCTAAGTTCAAGTTCAAGTCTCTAATTCGAATCGAGCTTGAGCTAGACGACACCTCGACCACTGAGGAAGACCTTGGCTCGGCACCTCAGTCACTAAGGGAGATCTCAGCTCAACACCTCGACAACTAAGGGAGACCTCAGCTTGGCAATTGTCAATTAAGGGAGACCTTAGCTTGACACCTCACCTGCTAGGGAAACCTTAGCTCGACACTTCAATAGCAAAGGGAGACCTCGGTTTGGCACCTCAGCAATTGAGGGAGACCTCGGCTCAGAACCTCGACTGCTTGAGAGACCTGCAATCAAAGGTAGCCAAGTTCAAACTTCCGAACTTTTGACTTGAGCTCAAGTCTCTAATTCAAATTGAGCTCAAGCCTAATAGTTTATGAGTGAGCCCCTGCAATACAAGGCCCCCTCTGCTAGTTCTACCATTATGATGGATCTAAATCTGATATGTTTTGAATATGATACTGAAAAAAACCTGTAACCAATCAACCAGTATTACAAAAGTGGTAACCAATCAGGTAGGATCGGTAGCTGGTTAAAAAAAAAACAAAAAGATGAAAAGTTAAAAAATAAATAAATAAATCCATTCATCAATCACCACTATAATTTTTTTGCGGTCCTGGCCAGCGAAGAAATGCGCTTTGCGATTCATGTCCCTGTTGATATGCGACCAAAGGGATCTTGAAAGCAGTTGGTTGGAGCTTGTTAACATTGGATTTGGACATAGAATTGTTGCACTAACGTTCAGACTCTTGGCCTTTTGCTTTAGATGGTGTTTTGAATAAATTTCCCTCATCACCGGACCTGACTATAATATGAATCGCGAAAAGAATTACAATTACAATATCCTTTTATTCTGCACCTTGAATTGTACTTAAGTGTGAACACGCATTGTATGGCAAATCTTTGATGCATGAATTGCACAAACAAAAGATTTGAATTAATGATAAAATGACACATTAGAGCTGAATCTTTAATATTGTTGAAGTCTAACAAAATATACCATATAAAACATGAAAAAAAAAATACGAAACATGTGACAGGAGACTAAAATGATCATTGTTTGAACGGGCGGGGAAGAGGGGGTGGGATATCGATGCCATGCCATCGAAGCTTGTCTTCCAGTTTTGCAATTCGACTGCTCATCCAAGCTGTTGCAATCACATCCCTGGTGGCGTTGACTTGCATGCGCTTGCGGATTTCAACAACCTCATTCTGAAATTGTTGGGCACGTAACTCGGCTTCATGCTTCTCTTGGAGGGCTTGACCCAGCTTTTCTTCAACTTGCTTCAGGGTTGCCTTTGCTTCCGCTAGGCTGGTTTGTGCTCGCAATATCTCTTCTTGCAGGTAGTCTTCTTGTGCCTTGGCCTTGGCTGCTTCCTGCCCTTCATTCTTCTTGTTTTGCAGGTGAAGACTGATAGCAGCTTGCAGGAATAGATCTTCTAGTGGACGCTTAAGTGATGCCTTTGATATAGTACCGTGAGATGGAGGCCTGACTGGTGTGGGGATCTCTGCTGGTGGTGCCCAAGGGGAGGAGATGTTCGGATTCCGTATCCATTCACGGTACATTGGTGCACAAGTGAATAGTGGAATGACGGGGGTGACAGCTAACTCTCTCTTGCTCGATGCCCAATGTTCCTTGAAGCGGCGTTCCATGGCAGCACAGTATTTCTCAAACTCAATGATTTCACCAGTGGTGTTGTCGCAGGTGGGGACTATTTGCTTGTAGCCAAACTGCCTTAGAACAAGTAGTGGGACATAGGGGGTCGAGCCATATAATCCAGCCAAAACCATGCTATGCCTACCCTCAGCTGCCAAGCGGGGTTGTGTGCAACCTTTCTGGATAGACATTCCTATCTTCCACTGAATCTCCTCTTCTCGGGTCATCTGGAGCCTTCCACTGTATTCTTCAAGTGTGAGATAAGCGGACTGTGGTTGAGTGAGGAGGATGTCAACATCTTGCAACATTGGCTTGGGAGCAAGTGGTTTACCATTACTGATCACTAGGAAGGGCAGATGCTGAATCAACCAAAGCTGGAGTAGCTGCAGAGATCCTTGAAATGGCCAAATCCTAGAAGCTTTTACTGCAGTTAGGCTGCGCAGTATCTCAGCCAACACCATGGGTACAAGGGTGATGCCAGGCTTTCTTGATTCCCGCTCAACTTCCTCCAACTGTCTTAGGACAGTTATCAATCGAGGGTGGACTGATTCTCGATCCTGGGGAAATAGAAGATGTCCTACAATAGCCAAAAGGAGTGCATGCTTCTTCCCTTCAGCGTCTTTGGCAGGATCTTGGGGCGTTCGATTGGTAATGCTTCGTTTTAATAGGAACTCAATGGAAACAGCATTATCATTGATCATCTCAAGCTGATTCTTTCTACACTTCAGGAAGATGCTTATCTCGGCACGAAACCCCTGTTTAGCTACTGGGAATGGTATGTCATCCTCCAACTGCATGTCCATCATATAGGCAATCTCTTCAAGAGTAGGGCACATGTGGTTTTCTCCAAAGCGGAACACTCCTCTTTCGTGGTCCCAGCATTGGAATGCAGCTTTTAACAAGGACCAATCGAGAATAACTTTGGATAGACGTATGACATTTCCCCAACTTGCTCCAACCATGGTGATAACATCATCTGCTTCTGCTTGGAGCCGATCTAGTAAGGCTGGGTGGCATCCCGGGTACTCAGGTAGATCATGCTCCATCTTGGATTCAAATGGTGGTGTGCTTCAGTTTCCGCTACTCTGTGCCTCCTTCCTCTAGGATTGGTTTTTTTATAGTCACCACTCAAATGAACCAGCATCTTTCATCTCCAAATAGTAAGCATTTTGCAAATGCAAGTCTTCCTCCTGCAAACATCAGATGCATATCAAAATATGGATTCAGCACCGAGCATAACCTGTATCCACTTCTTGAGAATAAGGCGTTAGTCTAACCAAAATATAGAGATACCTCGAACTTACTATCAATCTTTCTTCATTTGAAAGTCATGCAATGGTCATGTGAGCACTTAAACTTGGGGGGTAGATGTTTCGTTTTCTTGTTTAGCGTACACAGGCTCTGGTCAGAAGTATAGGCAACAGAGTCTTCTTTTAAGATATATTGTCATTCTTTTACAAAAGCAATAAATTTGTTATTGGGCCCATCTAAATCCTACAATACTCGTATTTTGTTCATCAACCCTAGAGTATTTGTTGTAGCTTTGATCATCATCCATTTATTTCCTCTATTATGTTTGCCTGACATTTTCTTATTGAAGATATGTTAATTCCTGATACAAAGCTCTTTGATCAATGTCAAACACAACAAGACAATAAAGGACAGCTTCCAATTGGATCTCACACAGGTATTCATCAAACATGATGTCCTTAATTTTCTTATTTTTCTTTATTTTTAATCCCAAAAATTACTCAAGGTGGAGCAGAAACTTTCTTTCCTTAAAAACATAAATACAAGTACCCACACCAGATTACCAATCAAGAAAACTAACCATGTTAAACTCGGGAAAGATGCCAAAGCCCAACTCATTTCTGGCATTTTGTTTAATAAGTTTTTCTTCATTATCAAAAAGAGGATACAACAGTTGGAGTGCCTCTGTCTTGACATACATGAATGTGATAAGAAGCCTAGTCAAGGTTCAAAAGAATGATAACCCTAGAACAACAAAGATAAGAAAATAACAAGAAATGTTGGGTAGAGATTGCCCTTTACAGCTCTTCCCTGGAAGAGAGGCTCTCCAAAACAATTTGTCTCCCTACCCCCACCATTAGCAAAGCTGCACTCTGATGAGTAGTTATCTAAGCTGGATATTTATCTAATAAGCAAGGTGTTCACTCTGGATACCAGACAGCTCACCTCCCTTTGGCAATTTCTCACTCTCAAAGGAACAAAAAGAAGGTAGTCTCCCATCCATCTGAAAACAATCATGTATCACCAACAACCCTTACCATCTAAAAACTCAGAATGCATCAACCTGAGACACTTAAATGAAGCAATCAACCAGATGGATCAATTTTAAAATATAAATATTTCTACACATCAAAGATTGTCATCCCACATATAACAATATGATAAAGGTAACGTTTAAACAAAACAGGCCACTATTCCAAAGATTTTTTTTTTTTTTTTTGGGGGGGGGGGGGGGGAGCATGGGATGGAATGGGACACAAAGTGGTCATTCTCAAACTTGAACCTTCATTCTTATGTTTGTCAGCCAGATATTTTACCATTATACCAAGCAATGGTCCCTGGTCCCTAGACTTGGAATACAAATGAAAAGGGTAAAAGGTGTTCTAAGGTAGCATATCTATTTGTACTTTAAATGGTAGAGTGTTAGGATTAATAGAGGAGATACACCAACCTGCTGATTTGGTTTGCAAATTTTGAAAGTTAGTTATTAAAGTATATATGTCTTTGTATGGGTCATGGTCAAAAACCATTTTGTTTTGGAGTTAGGTTATTCAAAATCTCAAGAGGACAAAATATAAGAGAGAGAGAGAGAGTAGACTTGGAAAAGATCTAAATTCAATGAGGAGTCTAAGCTTGCCATCCTCTTATCGGATCAATTTTATGGTAAGTGCTTGCCGATTATGTTCTGTTAAGTTTTAACTGAATTTGAAGTGGTTTATGGCTCTAGGATATGCTTCTAGGAGGATAGCTAGAGTGGTATTGGTATTTCTTTGAGTATCTTTCCAAGGATTTTTCAGGGAAATTAATAATTTTCTCTCTACCCAAGGCAGGGCAGTGGTGTGCATATGTTGTCAAAACCTTACAATTTACGATACAATTCACGATTTGAATCATGAATCCTTAGGGTTTTAATTTGAATCTTATGTTCGGATCCTTTTCAACAGAACTTGTAAGATTTGTTTGAATTTCCTACGATTTGATTCATAAATCTTATGATTTATACAATCTGTTGTGATTTTAATCAAGTCAATTAAGAATTAGTTCTCTACTTTGACATCTTTTATTTATATTTAATTTTGTAAAAGGTGACTTGTTTTTTGAAGACCTTACTAGAAATTGATTTATTTGCATTATTACAATATATTGAGTATATTTGCCATCATATGTAGGATAAACAGCCACAAGTGTCGAAGAAGAGGAAGAAGGTAGCAGTGATTGCAGTGGATCTCAGGTTGGTCATCTTCCAAATGCCAATGACGGAAAAAGTAATGAGTCAATTGAGGAGGTTGGCAATCCAGCTGTTCAGAAGGAAAACATTTCTCAGACTTGTGGTGCCAGTCAAGCTTCACCGATGCCTAGAGTGTTTGGTTCTGGCGAGGGACAAGAAGTGGTGGAGTTTGATCAGGGGAAAGGGTTGGTAGCAGTGTTTTAAAAGTGCAAGGCGCAAAAAAGGCGCAGAGGTCAATTTGCGCCTGAGGCGCAAGGCAAAGCGCGCGCCTTTTTGAAGCAAGGCGTAAAAATAAAAACAAATGCTAAAAAATCAAACAAAATTGTCAGAAAATTCAAAAAAATGCCAAAAAATTCAAAAATATTAAACATAATATTGATAAAAAAATATAAACTTAAATTTTAAAACAAATGTTTTAAAAAACCTATTATTTAAAGGGCAATGAATATAAACTTAAAATCAAACAAATGTTAGTAACATGAATAATGTGCAAATTACTTGTTCATTCATTCATTGCAATAAAATATCTTCTTAAAAGGCAATGAAAGTTATAAATTCATTATTTTTTGTGTGAGAACTAAGAATTTAACACCTGATATGGACTTGTTTGGGCTTGCCTCGAGGGGTGTGGCACAAAGGCGGCTCGTAGAATTAGAAATGTAATATGTTTTAGCTACTTGAAATAATGCAATTGAGTGAAAAAAGAGATTACAGGTTTTACATGCTTGAAAATGTTTTATATGTTTGATTTTATTTTTAAATTCTTATTTGAATATGCTTTACATCTTATGTTTATGTATTTTAAATTCTCATTTGAATATGCTAATGCAATGAATGAATGAACAACATAAGCAAATAGCAATGAACAACATTGCTAATGAACAACATTAGCAACAAGTAATTCGCACATTATTCATGTTACTAACATTCTCTCGTCTAAAAGAGGCTTGATAGGGGGGACCAACAAAACACTATAAAAGGGTTTACATTAGAAAAGGAGGTAAGCCAAAATTGTCAATCTTGAAGGCTTCAAATGAAGCAGACAATCAGGACACTTTTAGTTCAGATCCGGAGATCAGCCAAGTGGAGAATCAACCTTTGCAGGTTGATGACGGGAACATGGTTCTTTCAGCAATCTCCCAAGATAAGGATCTGAGAAAGTTTGGTTTGGAAGAGAGTTTGGAGTGCTCAATTGAAAATAAGAACATTGAGTCTTTCAAATGTGGAGATGGAGGAGAAGAAAAAAAGAGGAAACGTGGATCAGTGTTTTAAAAGCCGTGGGAGGCGCTGACGCCTCTGAGGCATACGCCTCAGGTGCAAAAGGCGTACACCTCTTGCGCTTTTTTCATGAGGCGTGCTAGAGGCGTATGCCTCATGCGCCTCATGCACATCTGATATAAAAAGACAAAAAAAAAAAGAAAAAAAAAAGAAAGGAAAGGAAAAAAGGGAAGGGAAAGAAAAAGAAAGAGAAGAAAAAAAAAAAAAAAAAGAGAAAAGGAAAGAAAAGGAAAGGAAAGGGAAGGGAAGAAAAGATAAGGGGGAAGAAAGTGGTTTGCCCCTGCCCCTTCGGCTGGGGGGCTTCGCCCCCTTTTCGATGCGGCCCAATTTGTTGTGTTCGGGAGGCTACGCCTCATGCCTCTAGGTAGTGGAATACCTCGCATCACGCCTCCGCGTTTTAAAACATTGGCGTGGATTTGAAGAGCTTAGTTGATAGCATAGTTGTCAAGGCAACGCTTAGGCGACAAGGCGCCCTTTGAGGCTCGCCTCGCCTATCACGGCCTCCGCGTTTTAAAACATTGGCGTGGATTTGAAGAGCTTAGTTGATAGCATAGCTGTCAAGGCAACGCTTAGGTGACAAGGCGCCCTTTGAGGCTCGCCTCGCCTAATCGCCAAACAATTTTGTACTATGTATTATAAAATACTTTTTTATTATTTATTTTTGACATTATAATTATAAAATAGACACTATTAAACTAAAATATTCATTTTGTGTGTTTATATACTAATTTCTTTTTATTATTTTCTTATTTGTTAGGGTTTAATCAATATAAACATTTCTAAATGTTGTATTGAAACCCCAAAGACTTTAAAACCTGAACCAATAAGGAAGAACTTAAAATTTACTACTACCCTAAGATCTATATATTCTACATAAAAAATCCATTGCCTAGGCGACTAGGCACCCCCCTGTCGCCTAGCCTCGCCTTGGCGCCTTGAAAACTATGGTTGATAGAGAAGTGGAAATCGGAAAGTCTCTAGGCTTATTCTTTTTGGGAGGGGAAAGTATTGTTAGGAAAGCTTTGGAAGCCTTTGAAAGGAAGAGGAGGGAAGAAAATGCGAGGAGAGTTGCAGACGCTCTTGTGTGTGTGTGTGGGGGGTGGGGGGGGGAGGAGGTGGGGGGCTTCTGGGGTGTTAACTTAACACCTGTTTCTGTTGTAATCCTTTTTTGTTTTCCCTTTAATATAATTTTTCTTTTACTTATTTGACTTTTTTAAGTCAAACTTGATTATATCATCTTAAGCTTCTATTGAACAAGTGGTAAATTTTATTTTAGGTACATATATGGTAGACATGGACTAAAAATAGGGTAGAATTATTTTCTATATATATTTAGCCTTTAAGCATAGTTGTATTTAATTTTTTGACAAATTTGCAAAAAATAGAAATAATCTTATGATTCATGACTTGATTCAATTCAATTTTCTCTACAATTTAGATATGATTAGGACATTATGTGCAACCCAATTTTCTAAATACCTTCATTAAGTGGGGAAATGAATGAATGACCCTTTCTTTTGCAAAAGTTTGGAGATGTGTTTATTCTTCTGCAGCAAAGAGATAAATTTTGATGGCAAGAAGATCCCTAATGGAAGGTATCTGTTCAATCCTTTTATGTTGCCTTTGGCTAGAGAAAGAGCTATGATCGAAGATTGGAATCATGGGTTCGTTATGCTCCCATTCATGTTGACATGTTTATTGGGCCAGTGGTTCCCAACAAAGTGCTAATAGTGGACCACCTTGTTTACAGGGGAATTCAGGTTCTATATCAGTATATTATGTGTAAATAAAAGAAGAATCTCTGGATCAACTTTCTATCAAGGGACCGCCAACCTAATGGAACTTACAGTCTTATGTCCCTGTAGCCTAGCTTTCCCAGCCTAGTTGCACCAAACCATGCGGTTTCTACCATGTCAAGGAGCCTATTTAGCTAACTAAACAGTTTAGACACATTACAATCCACTTTTGGCTCTCCAGTACCAAGGCAAGTTCGTGCAGTATGCAATGTCTACCTTTGGTATTCCTTGTAAACAATCTCACTTTCATCAGTAAGAAATCACATTTTCCCGCCCCATGTAGCTGCAATTAAAATATAGCTGAGAATCCATTCAGTTTTATCCGAGTTAGACTACTAAATCTATCAGCAAAAGAAGCAAGAAGTGATGCTAAGTAAGACTACAAAACAAACCTAGAATTGCATTTCTAGTAGGTATACCATTATCAACCTGGAATAAAAAATACGAATTAAATTTTAACAAAACAGACTCGGAAAGCAAAATAATATAAGAAACCATCAAATTCATACCAAATCCAACACGACTAAACCCAATCTTATAAAATCCAACATAAGTAGTACATAACAATGCACCTGACCTGAAGTTAGCACCAAGCAGGTCCGTCTTATCCGGCATCGCTCACTGTTCTTCGAATCTCACGAAGGTAACTGTTCATCGCCTTCTTCGTTGAACATCGGCGGCGTTCTCTCTTCTCTCATCGGAATACAAAGCTCTCCGTTTCTTCTAATCTCACGAAGGTCACTGTTCATCGTCTTCTTCGTTGAACAGCGGCGGCGTTCTCTCTTCTCTCATCGGATATCTAACTGGTAGCGAGGCTCTCCTTTTCTACTAGATCTGGTGACAGGTCCGTCTTATCCGGCATCGCTCTGCCCTTCTCGTTCTTTTTCCGGAGGTGCGAGGTATCGGTGTTGAAGGCGAAAGAGATGTCAGTGATGAAGACGAGAGGTGTCAGTGGGTGGAGTCGACGGTGAGAGGTGTCGACGGCTGGCGACGATGAAGAAGAGTAGCGAAGAAATTGGTTGCAGAAGGTGACTGCCGGTGGAAATCGATGTTTTCCTTGCTGAAGACTGGTGAGCGTTGGGGATTGGAGAGTTGCTTATAGATGGAAAGGATTCAGATTGGGAAAGGTTGGGGAAGAAGGTGGAGAGCGGAGATGTGGTTAAACGCAGGGAGAAGGGGTGCTGGTTTCAGAAGGAAATTTTCGTACAAGAAAGTGGCAATGGCAGGTGTTCTGGCCGAGCTTTGGAGAAAGTAGTCAAAGGCCGAACGGGGAGAGGGTGTGGTCAGAAACGGCGGAGGGGTAAGGGCGAGGAGAAGGGTCTTCCTGTAACGATGTCTAGTGGGCTATTTTGATAGAACTCACATCGTCTGTTCCGAGGGGAATCGCCACGCCACCTTTTATACCTAAAACTTAAACGGAGTTTCATATTTAACGACCGTCTCGATTCCAAAAATCATTTTAATTTTAGGATAAATTTCTTAAACTATCTTTATGATTTAGTTAAACTACTGTTTAAAAATTTACTAGTGCTATTTTACTGTTTCTACTGTTTCTGACAACTGACTAACTCTACTGTTTGCTCCTGTTAATATTCCGTTAAATTTGTATATAGGTGACATATATTGTTTTTTAAATTTACTAGTGCTATCTTACTGTTCCTTAAGGTACGGTTCTTGGCTGCTTCTTCTTCTTCTTCCAC
Organism: Nelumbo nucifera; assembly: GCF_055504915.1. Classification (NCBI taxonomy): domain Eukaryota; kingdom Viridiplantae; phylum Streptophyta; class Magnoliopsida; order Proteales; family Nelumbonaceae; genus Nelumbo; species Nelumbo nucifera. Next base: position 20,303,119 of record NC_142652.1, on the reverse strand, counting down.
GGCGGAAGATGAATCCGACGTCGAATTGGGACACCTATTGGCTCTATTGCCAGAGGAGATGCGACGGAGGGTAAGCGAACACCCAGAACTCCACCGCTTGATTGAGGTTGTAATGGACTTGGGTCGGAAACCTTTGGCTCGGTTCCCCTCCGGCGACTTCGTCCTCTCTGATCATCCCATTACCTGCTTTTTTATGAAAAGCAGGTAACTGAATCAATACCATACTATAAATACAATCATATGGAATTATCTCACTATCGAAAGGAATTACCGTTTTCTTCCTTTCGACAGCAAATAAGGAACCCAGATCTGATTTGGCCAAGCGAAGCTTGGTTTAAAGAAGGCAGTTAGCGACGGAAAGAGGGAGACAAAGAGAAGGAGGATCTCTGCAACAAAACCTGCATCAGACCCTGCAACCATGGCGTGGTGGCATTGATGAACTGCTACCAGAGGTAAGCTGGGATTTCGGAAACTCCTCGATCTATACTGGAGGCCAATGCAAGATTGGAGCTGCAAAGATGGACTGTTGCCGGAGGTAAGCTGGGATTTGGCCAGAATTCCTACAGAGTTAAAGGCTACGGCAGCGGATCTGGTGGCAGTAGCCATGAAAGTTCTAGCGAATGTCCCAACGACAACAACAACTATTACTGGGTTTATCATTCGGAACATCTTCTTCCCCTTCCAACCTTGTCAAAGCTTCCATGGGCTCATTTTCCCTCTTCTAGGAAAAGTAGCGATGCATCTCTTAGCATCAGTAACTGTGCTCACCTTGAACGTTGAAATCTTCCCTGCAGCCCTTAGTATTCTTGACTGCACACCCCCTGTGTTCTGACCAGGTGACCCCCGTCTTTGAGGCCGCCCCTATTCCTTCCACTTCATCCTTCACCATCATCCATCGAAGCTTTCTAGCCAGTCTAGCAAACAGTGAATTTGACCCTTATGACTTTTGTAGTCAAGGCCTTGGGGATCTTGTGTGCTGCCTCAAGGTCCCCCCATTTCAGGTTTTCTTCTACAACTTCGGTGAAACCCCACTGTTTCGGCAGTTCCAATGACTTTTGCAGTAAGATTTTCTTCTATAACTCCATTATTTTGGCAGTTACAGCGGTTCCAATGGTTACAACGAAGAAAATGAGAGGTAGAGATCCTGTGGAGGGTAAAATAGTCTTTTACAAATATTTGTTAACAAATGCTAACGACTAAGAAGGATTAGTCAATTATTAGAAACAGTAGAGGCAGCACCAGTCTTTCAAACAGTAGGGGTACACTTGGTCAATTAACTAAACCATAAGGGTAGTTTAAGAAATTTACCCTTAATTTTATTAACCCGCCCAACCCCATCTCTCTTACCCATTTCTTTCTTCCATCTTCTTTGTTTTGCTTCGAGAAGCAATCCTCCCTACACTGAGTGCTAGAGCTGATAGCGTTCCAAACATTGCTACTAGCAACAATCTTCCCTGAACCACAACCACCCATCTTTCAAAATGAACCAGCAGCTGACAAACCCTAGAAGTTGTTGATGCCTTCACTGAAATCTCCTTGTCCGATTCTCTCTCCGTCTTACCCTTGGAAACCACTTTGGCAATGCTTCTGCGGCAAAATGGGCAGATTGGGGTAGGCAACCATGTGGTGTGAACCATGCAATGCGTGCAAATCTGGTGGTAGTAGTCTCTAACCTCGATTGTAGAGACTTTGTCAAAGTAGATACAAAACTATTCGGTGTTACTGGCCTGCATGAGATATTTTTTTTCCTCAATGAATTAGATTGCAATTTGCAAGTGCATTGGTTACTTGGGTTTCAATTTCTTGATTTCTTCTTTCTCTTTTGACGTCCTTGAAATTAAATTTCATAGAAAGGCAAGAGCCAAGGGTTTATCTTACCAAACTTTTATCCTATTTAGTATTTACTAGAGACCCAACACACAGGTGTTTTGTAAAAACTCAGAACAAGGACGACCGAGAATGTAGGTTCATCGCAAATGAAAAACTTAGAACAGAGAACGTAGGTTCATGGCAAAAGGGTAGAACCTTATTGCAGACTTTCTTGTATTGAAATGAGTAACCAGGTGTGATATAAATACAATTTGTGTAAGTCTAACTTGTAACTAATTTATGCAAGTGGTGACACGTGGTGGTTGGCCAGTTGTTGCGGTTAGCCAGCTGTCCCATAACTAAATATTTATTCTAACACCCTCCCATCAAGTTGGAGCATGAGAAGACGTAATGCCCAACTTGAAAATGAGGTTTTGAAATGATGCCACCCCGAGAGCTTTGGTGAGGAGGTCTGCTGGCTGGTTGTTGCTACTGATGTGAAATGTTTTGATCTCATTGCTCTCAATCTGCTCTCAAACAAAATGGCAATTGATATCAATGTGCTCGGTACGCTCATGGAAGACCGGATTGGCAGCAATATGGAGAGCGGCTTGGCTGTCACAGTGCAATTCCATGAGTGTTGCGACGTGAATTGTTAAATCCGCAAAGACCCGTTTAAGCCAAATCAGTTTTGAGGTTGTGACTTCCATGGCTTGATACTCGGCTTCTACTGAGGATCGCGACACAATGTGCTGCTTCTTCATCTTCCAAGAGATTGGGGACTGTCCAAGCATCGTGATATATCCTGTTGTGGAGCGTCGGGTAAATGGACAACTAACCTAGTCGAAGTCACAGAACCCCCGAACCACAGTCATTAGTGGATGGGATGAAGATGCCATGAAGAGAGGTAGACTTGAGATATCTAACCACCCATAAAGCCGCTTGGTGGTGCTCTTTTCGAGGATCTTTCATGAATTGACTAAGTTGATTGACTGCAAAACTGATATTAGGCCTTGTGGTCGTAAGGTAGAGGAGGCGCCTCACTTAGACCTGTTCATGGGCCGGGTGGGCCGACGGGCCGGCCCGGCCCTTGGACGGGCTTGAACATGCAAATGAGCCCGCGGGCTTAACCCCGGGCCAAAAAGCCCAGCCCGCAATAAATTTGAGCCGGTCTCGGGATTGGCCAAAATAGCCCAGCCCGACCTATAGACTAAACTTAAAAACCCTAACTCCCTAAGCTGAACCTCTCTTCTCTTTCACCTCTTTCCCCTTAGTCGAACCTCTCTTCTCTTCAGTCTTCACATCCTCCTCAATCATCACACTCTAAGGCAGCCACACAACCGGCGAGGCGGCGAACATTCACCGGCACAACAACTCCGGCGGTGAGTCCTCTCCTTCTCTCTCTCTCTTTCTCTCTCTCTCTCTCTCTCCTTCTCTCTCTCCTTCTCTCTCTCTTTCTCTCTCTTTCTTTCTCTCTCTCGTTTTTCTTCTCACTTCTCTTTCAAATCTCAGACATCGACGAGCGACGAATATAGGCACCGGCAGCGGTGGTGAGTTCTCTTTCTCTCTCTCTCTCTCAGACGCGAACTGACACACTTTTCACTATTAAAATCATAGCTCACAGTCATCACGAACTCAGCTCCGACGAACACAGTCACCGTCGGGCTTCGGGCTTGGGCCCAAGTTGTAGGCCTGTTGGTCGGGCCGGGCTTGGGCTCGGGCCTAACAAATTTCTATTCATGAAGAGTAAAAGCCCAACCCGAGCCCGGCCCGGCCCGACCCATGAACAGGTCTAGTCCCACCAAACGCCTATATTGAGCTGGATCTGAAAGGGCTGAACTGGCATCATCAATGAAGTGTCGTTGTTGTTCCATAGGAGTTGAACATGGTTTGCATTCATGCATCCAGATTTCATTCAAAATGTCAACGATGTGTTTATGTTGACTTAAGAAGATGTCTGAGTTTGAACGAGCTACCTCAATGCCTAAAAAATATTGCAAGGGTCCAAGATCCTTGATGCTAAAGCACTCATTGAGGTATGATTTAAGGGAGGCAATGCAGCTTGGGTCATTTCCTATGATGATGAGGTCATCTACATACACAAGGACTGCAACAAAGGAGTTGTCTTGCTTGCTTGTAAAAAGTGAATAGTCTGTCACTGGTTAGGTAAAACCGGCATGCAAGAGTGCATGAGTGAACTTTTGGAACCACATCCATGAGGCTTGTTTGAGGCCATATAAGGATTTTTGGATTTTGCACACTCGTTGATCGCCATCTTTGGCAAATCCAAGAGGGATGCGCATGTAAACATCTTCTTGAAGCCCACCATGTAGAAATGCATTGTTTACATCGAGCTGGTGAAGTTCCCAACACTTTGCAACGGTCACTGCGAGTAAGCAATGAATAGTAACAATCTTTGCTACGGGTGCAAAGGTATCATGGTAGTCAAGGCCTTCGACTTGATTATAACCTTTTGCCACCAAACGGGCCTTGTATCTCTCAATGCTACCATCATCTCACAACTTGATCTTGTAGACCCATTTTGAACCTATGGCCTTCTTTCCAGGTGGTAAGTCTACAAGTGTCCATGTGTTGTTGTGCTCAAGTGCTTCGATTTCGACTGCCATTGCCTGTCACCATTTGGGATCATTTATAGCCTCAGCAAAGGATGGTTCTATCTCTGAGGAAATTGTAGCTAAACAAGCACCTAGGCTGGTGACCGCAGTGGCAAGAGAAGGTGGGAGTTGGTAGTCGTATGAGCGCAAGCAGGTGGGGACTTGTCGAGCTCTACACGGTCGTGGGCCAAGTTGGGTTGAAACTTGGTCATTTTCTTCAATGGCAGTTTCAAGTAAGCTTGCATTGGTTGGTATATCATCAAAAAACAAATGTTCGAGTGGTTCCACGTGTGTTTCCGGGCTGCTAGCAGGTGTACTTGTGATTAGTGGTAGTGTTCCATGCTCGTCATGGACCAATGGGTCTAATGATATGGTTGAACCATGGTTGGACGCAAGCAATAGGATGACAGGAGTGGTTGATGTTGAGTGTGAAGTCTGAAATGGAAATTGATTTTCATAAAATATGACATCTCGGGAGGTAAAGATATGCCCAGTAGCCATATCAAACACACGATACCCTTTTTGACCAAAGGGGTACCCAACAAATACACAGCGTGTTGCCTTGCTAGAAAATTTTTCCTGAGGTTTGGGTTGTACTTGTGCATAACAAAGACAACCAAACACTTGCATATGGTTGTAACATGGGGTTTGCTTCAGTAGAACTTCTAACAGAGATTTTCCTGAAAGGAATGGTGTTGGTAACCAATTAATGATGTATGTGGCCGTGAGGAGGCATTCCCCCTAGAAAGTGACAGGTAGTGAAGCTTGGAAGCATAGCGCACGGGCGACTTCCAGTAGGTGACAATGCTTGCACTCTGCAACACTGTTTTGTTGAGGGCTTGCTATGCAAGAGTGTTGTTTAGTTATGCTTTGTTCAACAAAGTAATTGAGAAGGGGAATAGAGAAGAATTCCTTACCATTATCTAATTGAGTTTGTCGAACAGAGTGACCATATTGCCTTTTAACCATAGCACAAAAGGATATAAGACGACGAACAACTTCAGATTTAAATTTCAAAAGATAAGTCCAAGTACATCTTGTATGATCCACAACAATGGTAAGAAAGTAGTGTGCGCTCGTATGCAATGGAGTCTTATACCCTCCCCATAGATCACAATGTATTAAGTCAAAGGGCTGATCTGCCCGAGACTGTTGAGTAGGAAATGGTAACCTGGATTGCTTGGCCTTGTGGCATGCATCGCAGTAGCTGTTTTGAGGAAGGGTCGGTATTTCTGGAATGAGAGAAAGGCACTGTGATGAGGCATGTCCAAGTCGTTTGTGCCAAAGTTCTTGGCCTTTATTCGAAGTTGCAATAAACATGGTAGAGCTATCTACAGACCCAGTAGTGGTAAAGTAATACAGTCCATCCACGAGTCTACCCATCCCAATCACGGTCCGAGAGACAAGGTCCTGGAGAACACAGAACGAAGGAAAGAACAGAACAACACATTGCAACTCCTTTGTAAGTTTGCTAACAGAGAGTAAGTTGCAATGGAATTTTGGGACATGTAAAACATGATTAATGATCAGATTTGGTCCGTAATGGGATGTAGTTGTGATGTTCCCATTCGGAAGATGAATTGGTTTGGATGAATGTAGTTGGGTGCGACTAGATAGCAATGATGCAATGGAAACCATATGGTCGGAGGCACCACTATCCAGAATCCATCCAATAGAGACAGCGAAGTTCTTACCAAAAAGATTCACATGTGCAGCTGATTCATGGTTCTCTCTACTAAAAAGGCCCATCAATTGGTTATATTGCTGGATGGTCAAACCAGCGGTAGGTGATTCATCATCATTAGTGTCTGCATTACCACATGTACTCTGTTGGGGAATCTTGCCAGGCTTTACAGAGTGATTTGGTCTGCCTTTCTCCCATCCAGCGGGGTAACCCACAAGCTTGTAACATCGCTCCCTTGTATGTCTAGTTTTCTTGCAATGATTGCAAATATACATAGAACGATTGCAATTCTCAAAGGATTCTCGAGGCATGGATCTTGACACAGTATTTAGTGCAGCAACTTCAAGGTTGGGTGGTCCTCGCAGAGAGATTGACATCTGATGGCATTCTTGGATTATAAGAGAATATGCTCTGTTCAAACTCGGCAATGGATATGATCCCAGAATGTTTGATCGAATGATGTTGAAAGATTCATTTAAACCCATCAAGAATTGGTAGAGTTTTTCTTCCTCACGATCAGCAATGAAATGTTAGACAATGTATGCCCTTAGCTCCAATCAGAATGATGTACATTATGACATTTAATGTAAATGAATAAAGTACATATTTGATTCATGTTATTATGGTGTGTTTCTGTGTAATACCCTTAAACTGGACACATACGAGACTTGTGTTAGTTTAGAATCTTCACAGCCGTTGGATAAATCTGGGGAGATTTATCCTGCCAAAGCTGACACTAATGTGCCGCCAAGTTGGTTGGGGTGGCTTGTCTCAGCTGCCAGGGTGAGACCTGAGGTACATGCAGTGTGGGTTTTCTTGAAACCCTGAACCGGACCAGAATTCCAGTATTGCCCTGGACCTTGGAGATAGATGAGCAAAACTGGAATGTTACACCGGACCCTTAGACTCGATTATGATACTACACTAGGTGTCGGATTGGGCTGTCTTTGATATGCCAATCAGTGAGATCCTTAGAGGGGGTCAAAACCTAGGTATGTTGGGACAGTCTAAGAATTCATCTGAGCGGGTGATCATAGTGACATGATCAACCCCTTTGTCGAACAAAGTGAATGATCGGGGATGCACTCTCTCTAATGGAAACCAAAACTGCCGGCAGCCGATTTCAACCGTTGAAATTTGTTTTGCAAAATATATTTATATAGATATATATATATATATATATATATATATATATATATATATATATATTATGGTTTCAAAATGTTTGCAAAAGGTTTAATTCCCGGGATCCATGTGAGTAGAGAGTGCAGCACTGTACCTTGCAGCTGAAGGAGAGGTCATCTCTTGTCGGGCAGTGTTTGATCATTATGGGCTGAAAGGTTAAGTGTAAGACCATTGAGGGTAATACCTGATGGGCTAATCTTGCATCTGCCCACAGTCCTTAGGTTTTTATAAAGTGACTTGACCCAATGACCATTTAGTGTAAGTGTTGGGCCCATTAAGAGCCCATGGTGATGAACTCAGGGGTTCACTGTCTCCTGCAGTGAATTCGGCCAGGCCTTGTAACAGAGGCTGGGTTGAACCCATGTGGCTGATGTGTAGATCAATGTTTGGGTCTCACGCCAAACAAGGATATCCAACTGGGCAGCAGTTTGGAGGGTAAGTGAGTAGATGGACTTAATGGGCCTAAAGCCCAATTCGAACTGGCTTAATGAGATTAATTAAAAGGGGCGATTCTGGGATTTAGATTAGCAGATAGGATAAGGGATTATCCCTATCCACTCAAAGAGTCCAGATCCAAATAAAGATTTGGATCAGGAAACTTCTAATTAGATTAGAAGGGCTAATCTTTATCTGCAGTTAAGAAAGGGATTATCCTTATCTCTTAAAGAGAATCCATATCCAAATACAAGATTTGGATTAGGAAATTCCTAATGGGATTAAGAGAACCTCTCTTTAAGGCTATAAATAGGAGAACAGGGCGAACCCTCAAAAAACAACAGAAATCATCTGAGTGACTGTTGATTTCCAGAGAGAGACAACACAATTTGACTGCACTGTCTCCTTCTCTCCTGCTCTTGCCGCCATACCAGTTTGATCTCCACCTGTGGGAGCGATCAAGAAGGGTTCTTGATATTACCTTTTGGCAGAAAAGGTAATCTGAAGTCGTGCTCACTAGCCCTCCATCAGATTCTTGCTGAAAAATTCAGTTCTTGCTAAAGAACCATCCTGTTGATTCTGCTTCAACCTGCACCGTGTCATTTTTGGTGGAAGTAGTCTTTGGATTTTTCCTTGGGCGTTAATACCTTCAATGGAGGTTATTACTACTTCGTATCAGGTATATCCCTCCACTTCCTTTTGTTTTCAGATCTGGTTTGGTTTAGGTTCAAGATTGATCATTGAAAATGCAGTTTTCTAAAATAGGGAATGTGATTCCAACATGGGAGAGAGAAATTTTTGAAATTTCGCCCAACCTACCTGTAGGGTTCGGCCATCCATATGATGGATCTCTCATCCCTTCATGAAATGCTTCAAGGCTCCAAGTACACTGAGGGAGATCGGTGAGGCTTCCGAGTTCATCCCGTAATCCTTTGAGTTTTGTGAAATATCCTATTACGGTTAAGTCTCCTTGTTGTAGCATTGCCAAGTCCCATTTCAACTAATGGAGTCATGGGACGTTGCTCTGTGCAAATCTTTCTTCCAACTCTTTCCAGATTTTTGAAGCCGAGTCAATGAAGGCGACACTTCGTAAAGTTCTTTGGCCAGAGAGTTAAATAGCCAGGAAACCACCATTGAATTCCCTTTTTCCCAAGCATTCTCCTCTGGTGACGATCTTGACGGCCGTGGTAAAGATCCATCCACAAACCGATATTTATTTTTGGCTCTCAGTGCATTCCACATGGCCCGTTGCCATGTCGAATAATTGTCTCCAGTCAAAGGAAAAGAAACAAGAATGCTCCCTAGATTATCAGATGGATGTAGGTAGTACGGGGAAGTTGGATCAGATTCCATGGCTGTCAATCCTTGAAGCAGTGGCAGACGCAACAACAAGAAGGAAGAACTCTGTGATGAGAGAACAAGAGGAAAGAGAAGGAATCAGAGATAGCTTCAAAGGTGAAGGGCAACAACAGAAGAAATCACAGACTCTAATACCATGTAAAAACTCAAAACAGGGACAGTTGAGAACGTAGGTTCATCACAAATGTAAAACTCATAACAGAGATGGCAGAGAACGTAGGTTCATCACAAAACACTAGAACCTTATCATAGACTTTCTTGTATTGAAATGAGTAATCAGGTGTGATATAAATACGATTTGTGTTAGTCTAACTGACTCGTAACTAATTTACGCAAGTGGTGACACATGGTGGTTGGCCAGCTGTTGTGGTTGGCTAGCTGTTGCAGTTAGCCAGCTGTCCCATAACTAAATATTTATTCTAACATGCTCCATGAATCTCCAATTGAGTAATTCTCCTATGGATTTGCTAATTCCTGCCAAACATTCAAGTGAGGAAGAGTGTGAATCATGCATGACCATATATATAGGCAAGGGATCGATGTTGATGGGTATCAAAGTAGGCTCTTATTATGAGACCAAGGGAGCTTCCAAATAGCTGCATGATTGTAGTGTGTGAGTTTATGGATATATAAACAAATCTTGAAATTGAATATATGCTCAAATGAACGATGGATTTGGTTAAGTTGAAGAGTTTCTTCTGAAGAAAAGCTATCTCTATCTTCCATTAATACACTTTGTCAGTGTTTGATAACTTTGCATATGAGAGCTTTGAATAGCGTCAATGACAATGTCTCCCCCCTCTTGTCAGAGAGAATGTGGAGAGAGTTGCGGTTTCAGCGGTGATGGTTGTAATGGTGGTTTCAATGGCAGTGGAGATTTAGGCACTCATAGGGATGGTTTGGTGCTATGCAGTGATGCTAGGGAGGGAGGAGAACAGAAAGAAGTTGGAGCAATAATTAGATTTCATAAAACTTTGGAGTCCAGACTGTCGTTACGTCTGAATTCCGTCAGTTTGAAAGGTAAGAGGGAGAGGGTGGCGTGTTCCATTTTAATTGGATGGGACAGAAAAATTTTTCTCCTGGGGACAGACGATGCGAGCGAAATTGTTCGGTAGATGAAGTGAAGACCTGGGCGACAGGGTGCTAGAGTAAGGTGGATGGGGTAAGGGTGAAAAAACTTGTTGAAGATTTGTTTATGTTCATCTTCCCATCTAAAGAAGAGGCAAAATGGGTTATTCAGAACGACCCTTGGGCATGGGGACAAAATAGACTTGCATTGGAGTGGTGGGAAAAAATGATGTTAAACTACAATTGGGAGAAGTTGGGGTCTCTCAGTGAGCCGAAAGAACTTTGGATAAAGGTTTTCAGACTACCACTACCCCTGTGGTGTCCAAGTGTTATAGAAGGTATTGGAAATATCTACAGGGGCTTCCTCGGGATGGATGATTCTTCGGAAGAAATTAAGACCTATGAATGGGTTAGAATGAAGGTGAAGGCAGGGGGTGTGATCTCGGAGAAGGTGGAGATTGTGATAGGAGATCTATCTTTCCTGGTGTGGATTTGGATGGAGAGGGGTCCGAGGGTGACTAGAAGGGAGGGGGAGAGAACCGAGGGAGATTGGGGAAGGTGGGAGCTACAGGAAGAGAGGGAAGATTCGTCGACAAGTAGAACTCTAGTTCTAGTGAACGATGAAGAGGAAAGCTGCTGAGGGAGGGTGTTGTCGGAGAAGGAGAAGGCGGAAGGGGAGAGAGGGATGAGTTTATGGCCAAAATCTTAGATGACTCAGATTCAGTCCAGCCAGGCTGAAAGGGTGGATTTGGAATTTGATCCCGCTTGGGACAACCGTCGGATGGAGATCTCTGTAGAAAATCAAAATAAAATTCAAAATTCAAAGGAAGAACAAAGCTGTGCGGGACTTTCAAAAAACTGGGTCAAAGAGACTCTGATGGAATGCCTTCAGGAGTTAAACCTATTGCTAGTTGGGGGCTCATTACAGTCAAAAAAGACGATAGCTGGAGGGGGCTGGGAATGGTTGGAGAGAATGGAGGGGTAGTCAGGGAAGTTTCATCACCTCCGAGAACCCAAAGTTGGACCAGTTCAGGGTGGGCCCAACCCACCATAGCTTGGAGTAACCTGAATTTGGGTATGGCTCAGAAAACCCATATTGAGAATGGTGCATCAGCTCTGTCCGACCTGAATTGGCTCCAAATGTATCCTCCCCCACCACTTGAAAGGAGCAGAAGTTGTTCTCAGCTCTTAGTGGGAAGAGATTCAGTGATACAGAGAAGACGAATGCAGATGCCACATCCAAATGGACAAGATAGGCCAATGATGACTCCTCTGGCGTCATGTGGTATTGGAAAAGATGGTGCTATAATCTTGGCGAATATCTAAGTGCTTGAGGTGGAGTTGGCGGAAATAATACCACTGGCAATGATACACGGTCAGGAAGCCCAAGCTTCTCAGATGTTCATCAGTCCTCAAGCTGGTGATTACCAAGTATGTTCCTTGGAAGTGGGGAGGAGGGGAACTATGGAAAGAGACAGGGATAAGGGTGTGGAGGAAAACTTTGAGGGTGGAAAGGGAGGGATTGGGAAAGAGGGAGATAAGGGTAAAGGGGCAGAAATTACTTCGGCGTGGGTGAATTCCAAGATTCTGGGGCTGGGTAAATTCTTGGGGGTGTCTTTTGAGGGTATGGTATTTAGAAAAGATTGAAAGGTGATGGTTAGAGGAGATGGGCAAGCTGAATGCAAAAAAATGTGGAAATGGAGTGAAAAAAAGTAGGGAAATGATGAGGTTGGCTTGGGGATTAAATGACGAAGCGGGAAAGGGAGAGGGATCTATAAGAGGGGGAGGGGAGAAGAAAGGTCATTGAAAGGGTAGGGGGTTTCTCTAATTTTTTTTATGGATTTAAAAATTATTTCATGGAATGTGAAGGGGTTAGGGTCAGGTAGGAGAAGGATGGTGATCTGCGATCTACTTACAAGATGGAAATTGGATTTGGTGTTCTTCTAAGAAACCAAATTGGATGCAGTGGAAGCAGAAGTAATTAGAAGTGTTTGGGGGGATGGTCAGTTAAGGTGGGTGAGTAAATTGGTGAGAGGAAGTGCGAGGGGTATCCTAACGATATGGAACATATCAAAGTATAAGCTTGTCTCTTCTCGTGTGGGGGCTTTTACGGTAACGGTAATCTTAGAGTTTGAGAGAGGCTTTCAAGGGCAATTAACTAATGTTTATGGGCCCACAGTTAGTGCAGAGAGGGATATGTTGTGGGAAGACCTAGCTGAAGCAAGAGGGGTGCACTCTATTCCATGGGTAATAGGGGGGACTTTAATGTGGTTAGATTCTTGGAGGAAAGAAAGGGTGGAAATAGGTAGACAAGGGACATGAGAAAATTTGCTGACTTTGTGGATGGATTTGATCTGATTGATCTCCCTTTATTGGGGGCTCAATATACTTGGACTAATAACCAAGAAACCCCGGCATTGGTCAAGTTAGATAGATTTCTCATATCTCCGGATTGGGAAAATGCATTTAGTCTCATAAAGCAAGTGGCCCTCCCAAGACCTATTTCGGATCATGCTCTTATCCAGTTGGTGTGTGGAATGCAAACTTCGAAAAAAACCCCTTCAAAATGGAAAATATGTGGTTTGAAGAGGAGGGATTGGTTCTCTTGTTGAGCTCTAAATGGACTGAAATGCAGTTAGAAGGTGCAAGTTCATTCAAATTTGTTAAGAAAATCAAAGTAGTTAAAGAAACCCTGAAGTCTTAGAGACGAGAGTACCATGGGAAATCAGAATTAGAGAAAAAGAGATGCCTTGAAGTGATTAAGGAGCTGGATACGACTGAGGAATTTGGTCCTCTAACTGAGGAAGATAGAAAGAGAAGAGTGGAAGCAAAGGTGTCCATTGACAGGCTATCTGTTAGAGATGAAATTAAGTGGAGGCATAGGGCCAAGGTAAAATGGCTTAAGGAGGGGGGCAAGAACTCCAGCTTTTTTCATAAAATGGTTAATGCAAGAATTAGATATAAGCAACTTGAGAGGCCGAAGTTTGAGGAGTTAGTGGGAGAGGATGGGGCTGAAATGAAGTTCATTGCCACCAAATACTTTGCAGAATTATTCCAAGAAGTTTGGACTAGAAGACCTTTTCCTACAGATCTAGTGTTTAGGAAGTTATCTGATTCTCAACAAAGAGAATTGGAAGCCCCCTTTACTGAGACTGAAATATGGCATGTGATCAAGAATATGGAATTAGATAAATCTCCATGGCTGGATGGTCTTACAAGCCTTTTTTATAAGAAGTGTTGGGAGGTGGTGAAAGAGGATTTAATGAAAGTGTTTCAAGACTTCCATCAAAATGCAGCTCTAGAAAGAAGTCTAAATTCTACGTTCATCTCCTTAATACCTAAAGCGGAAGGGGCAACCAACATTAAAGACTTCAGGCCCATCAGTTTATTAAATAGCTTCTATAAAATTCTGGCTAAGGTCCTTGTAGAAAGAATGAAATCAGTGCTGAATCTATGAATGCAAAGAATCAATTTGCATTTGTGTCAAGAAGATAGATGTTAGACAATGTCCTAGTGGCAAATGAATTGATAGACTCAAGGAGAAGGGAAGGTAAATCAGGGCTGATTTGTAAGCTGGATCTAGAAAAAGCCTACGATACGACCATGCTAATTGGAAGTGTTTGGATTTGGCATTGGAAAAGATGAATTTTGGTCAGAAATGGAGGAACTGGATTAAAGTCTATGTTTCTTCCCCCAAATTTGCGGTGTTAGTCAATGGTGAGTCGGCTGACATCTTTAAAAGCTCTAGAGGTCTCAAACAAGGGGCCCCCTTTCCCCTCTGTTGTTCATTTGTATAATGGAGGTGTTGTCCCTCTTTGTTCATCGAGTTAGTAAAGAAGGCTTATGGAAAGGGTTTGAATCAGTTCCAGGAAGGAAAAAAGTGCAATTACTCCAGTTTGCAGATGACACATTGTGTTTTATTGATGCTAATCTAGGTCAATTGGAAATCATGCTTGGGGTGTTAAGTTGGTTTGAAGTGGTAACCTGTTTAAAGGTTAACTGGGCCAAGAGTAGAGTAATCCCTGTGGGGAAGGTTGAGAATCTTGAAGTGCTAGCTGCTCTTGCTTGTTAGATCGGGTACCTTCCAACAATGTATTTAGGGCTCCCCTTGGGGGCCAAATGCTCTTCCTCTCTAATTTGTGATATGGTGGTGGAAAGATTGGAAAGGAAATTGGCATCCTAGAAAGCCAAATATCTCTCTTTGGGGGGTAGAATCACTCTTCTAAAGAATTCTCTATCTAACATTCCCTCCTATTTCCTCTCTCTCTTCCCTATCCCTACCAAAGTGGCGAACAAAATAGAAAGGCTCCAAAGAAAATTTCTTTGGAAGGGCTGGGAGGAGGAAAAGAAAATACACTTAGTTAGTTGGAAACAGGTATGTACTCCGAAAGAAAGAAGTGGCTTAGGGGTGAGAAGTCTGGAGACTTTTAACAAAGCTTTAATGGGTAAATGGATCTAGAGATTTGCTAGAAGCTGGTGGAGGTCTTTAATGGCAGACAAGTATAAAACAGATGGAGGGGATTGGACAACAACTTTGAACTTTCCTTCCTTGGGTTGCTCTCTTTGGAAGAAAATTATGGAAATCTACCCTCTAGTTCAAAGTGGTTTGCCCCTTAAGTTGGGTTCAGGCCTTCGCTTGAAATTTTGGAAAGACAATTGGTGTAACAAAGGTCCCTTGAAGAGTTGTTCCTTCACTTGTTTCAACTTGCAGAGAATCAGGATGTTATGGTTGCAGATTGTTGTGAGCTGATGAGGAATAGTATTGTATGGAGCCCTAAGTTCAAAAGACCTTTCCAAGATTGGGAAGTGGAACAAGTGGTGAACCTGTTAGACTTTCTCTCTAGTCAGGTTCTAAACCCATTGGAAGAAGATGCTTGGATTTGGAAGTGGAATGCTGATGAAATATTCACGGTAAGCTCTTTAGCCAAAAGATTAGCTAGCCCTTCATCAATTGCCCTTTTGCGCTCGAAATTTGGAACCATTTTCTCTCTTCAGAAGGTATTTCTTTGGTCATGCCAAAACAGGTTTCAGATCTGCTAAGGAGTTGGGATTTGTTAGGCCTTTCTAAGCTGGCTAGAAGTGTGTGGTGCATGGTTTTTAAAATCGACCTGGTGACCGAACCGGTCAGGGGTCCGATTATCGGTCGAACAGTCTGACCGTTCGAACGAACGGTCGGCCCATTCTGACAAAAAAATAAAAAAATATATATAAAAAAAATAAAAAACGGTCAAAACTGTTCGAATGGTTAACCGCCCAGTTCAGCGGTTCACTGACCAAAATCAACGGTTTTGGGGGGAAATCCAATTTTTGGGGAAAATAAAACCGATCACCTGACCAATTCCTAGTTTTTCCAGTCCGATCGTCTAGTCCAGTCCGGTTTTGAAAACCATGGTGTGGTGGGTATCCCTGCAACTGTTATCAGTTCCATATGGGCAGAAAGAAATAGAAGAATCTTTTAGAATAAGAAAAAAGAGGCAGACTGTCTTGTGTCTGGTGTAGTGGGAAATCTAGTGTCCTGGACTGTAGGTGGAAAAGGAATACAGCCTAGGGTCTTGGGGTCTCACTTAAGATCTATTAGTATATTTGAATTGTAACGTAAACTGAGAGATTGTTCTCAGTCTTTGCTCCCTTCTAGGAGGCCCTTTGTATGGTTCTGATATCTATTAATAAATTTACCTTGCCTTGAAAAAAAAAAAAAACGCTAACGAGCCAAAGAAGCCCACAATAGGCAATAATAATATAACACCGGCTATGAGAGAGCTTTATGAGACTCTTCCTCCCTTGCAGCACCAAGTACTCAACAAATGGAACCGGAATATTATATCAAAACCTATGGCAATCGAAGAGCGAACCAGAGAACCTCGAGTTTTTATCCCCTAATTTGGCGGAGAACCTGGAGGCCGAAGAGAGAGTGTGTATGTGGGAATCGTGAGACTTCTTCCAATTCTCCAATCCTCTCCCACCAAGAAAAAAAATTGCATTATGAAAATCTTGACCTGAAATCGGTGCCCGAACGTTTGAACCTGTGAATTGGACTTCCAAAGCCTTAGTAACCAAAGACGAAGAAAACGCAACGCAGATGAAACATCGAGGCGTATAATGAAATTGCAAATGACGGTGAAACCCTAACCTCCTCGAATACCAGCTTCAGTGGAAGAATACGCTTCGTCTCTCGGCCAGGTTGCAATCCTTCATTTTTTTCCCGTTCTTTAGTTGACGTTGCCTCACTCGCCAAAAAGGACACACTAACACACTCAATTGTCAAAGAGGTGGCCCACATCCTTTCAATCCGACGATCAAAATAACAAAGAAAATCTATAAAATGAATGGTTATGTTTGATTGATCAATTGTATAGGGAAAAAAATCTACGGAGCATCAATGCTCTGATTTCCACTGCAGATCTTCAACATTTCAAAAGGTCATTTACCTCCACCCTATATAAAAATGCAGCCCTATGTATTTAAATATTGACATACTCGCAGAACAACTAAAGCATTCAGATAAACCTTATTCGTAGTTAGTAGGGGTGCAAATTGGGTATCAGATTTTAAAATTTTACACTGCATTGAGCCCAGGTTTTCGGGCTGGGCCATTCAAATTTTGAATCTGAGGCTGCCCAAATTGCACCCCTAAGCTAAAATTTGTGCAGATGTGCCCTCTATTTACACAAACAAATGAATAAGTTCCAAAACCAATTATTGTATCAGTCACTTTGTCGATGTATAACTTAGCCCATGATGTCTCCATAGTAGTAGCTGCTAATATCATCTTTTGCAACAGAAAACAGCTCCACTTGTAACATGAGATGTTGTACGACAGTCAAATCTCGTATGAAATAGCTTGCCATTCTGATTCTCGAGCTGCAATTATCCAGTCATTTTCATCTAGTAAAATAGGGAAAATCTATGATATTGAAAAGATATAGTATGGGAAGAGTTTTGATCAATCAAATTTCATTTGATAAATAACACTTGATTGGCTACCATGTTTATGATTCCAGTTTATTGATCAGAAGTTTTCAGATATCATATCTTTTCCATATCATAGTCGAACCTAATAAAATAATACCATATGCTGCTCTGTTTAACTGTTCAAAATTAGAACCACCCACATATAATTTAACCCCTTTATGAGTCATGTACATCGAAAGTGCTTGTAAAGAGCCCAATTCCTGTGATTGATCCAATTCTCTTGTGAGATATAGTGCTGAATTTTGGCTAATAATTCTAGGGTCCATTTGGTTCATAGTCGGAATTGGAACCAAAATCTATCAGAATCGGAATCTAAATGATTTATTTCCATAATCTGTTTGGTTAAATTGGAATAGAATTTCATTTTCAATGAAGGAAGAGGGAATGACCATTTCCACATATATGGACTTCAGAATTTCTTTTTTCCATGTTGCAACCAATTCAAGAAGCAGCATGGAAAAAAGTTAACCCAACCCATGAACTCGACCCAATCCAACCCAGAAAAACAGGGTTAGGGTCTCATATTTAGTTACATAAATGGGAGAATGACCCAACTCAACCCAACCCAACCTACCCAACCCAAAAAACTGGGTTGGGTTGGGTTGGGTCATGGGTCAACCCTTTGACCCGATTGTCAGGTCTAATTGGGACTATTATGCATTTTTAGAAGTTTCCACTCTTTAATTTTTTTATTTAGTCTTTACTCTTTATTGTGTACTCTTTGAATTGTTAAATATTCAAGTTTTTTTATTTTATATTTGAAATTTTAAGGTTAATTCCTTTAATTTTGAAAATTTTCATATATTTTTTCTTTATGTTTTTAAATTTCAGTATGACCCAAACATTTAGGATTAGAGTCTAGCATTTGACAACTCAACCCGAAATTTAACCCAACCTGAAATCAACCCAAAAGGTCTTGACCCAACCCGAATCCAACCCACCCAGGTCTACTGGAAAACAGATGATCGAAGTCCTCATTTTGTTTTCCACACAGTACGCATAGTTGGTCTGACCCTTCAGACTGTGTCTGGCTCAAAAGAAAGGTAGGGAAAGGAACTTCAGTCCATCTCTAGTTGGAATTGCTCTCCAATAAGTTTCCAAAGAATTTCCATATCTCATTCCAGTTGATGTTTGTTCTAGCCCATTTGAAAGCCAAAGGGTTTCTTGCATTTGATGAGTAGTTGATGTTATGAGCTGTTGATCGCAAGGTACACGTGGCAAATGATCCTGTAAGCATACACGAGCTCATCTGCATGAATTGGCTAGGGCTAACGTGATAGACCGCTGAACGGTTAAGTTCAATCATCCATCATTTGAATATTGTTATAATCAGGAAATCACCTATATATCTAATAGCAACTACGCAATAATGAAATCATTGATCATTTTACCCCTTTTGCTTCATTTTCCTGCCTTTTAAAAGAACTTCCTGCTACACAGAAAATTCCGTATCACATCATAAAGACACATCTAGAAAAATATGAGGTAGCTTCTTGGATTTGATTTGGAACATCTCTTGTGATGGCCCCTTTTTTTTTAATTTTAGTGTATTAATTGAATGGTCTAGGTAGGTTAAAATCTTGGTACATATTTAGGGGGCAAGATGAACTTGTTGTTACAAGTAAGGGATGGCAATTTTCTTTTTCACGACGGGGATTTGATTTTCCCGAGTCAATGGAGTTGGGGATGGGAATTATTTTGATGGGGCGGAGATGAGGATGGGGATGGGGACGGGGATTAATAGGAATCCTCGATTGGGGTCGGGGTCAATGTCGGGATGGGAATTGAGGTCCCCAACTCTGATTATATATATAGATATATATTTAAATGCTATCTATATTAAATATATATTATTTATATTATTTATTTATATATCAAAATATATTTAAAATATTATTTATATTTTAAAATTTTTATCTATTTTAAGTAAATTTATTTTTTTAAATACTATTATCTAAAAAAAAATTAAAAATCAGGGATGGAAGACAAATTATATTCTCGATGGAGATCGAAAATGGGAATAAGGGTTAATTTTAGAATTAAGAGAGAAAACGGAAAATATGATCTCTGCTCCAAACCCACCCGTTGTCATTCCTAGTTACAAAGATAACATATTTTAGAATTTGAACAATCAAAACCACCCCATGAATTTCGTCAAATATATGGGAGATCTGGACCCCTTAATAATGGGTTACATCATTCTTACATCACAAAACCATGTGTACTTGGTTGAATGAACATGAGAAATTGACATTTTGGAAAGGGGGATTGACTAATTTTAGAACCATGGATTGTTGGCTCCAAAACCACCACAGAGTGAACCAAACCTGCAATAAAGGGTACTGATCGGGCATTTTCCCTTATAATAATAACCTTTCATTTTTCAAGTAATTAAATCACTCCAAAGGTGCATTTAATCGGTCCCAATCAGGTGGGCACACATGGTACATTGAATAAGTACGTAACACTTTTTTGACACCCGGTTCTTCAAAATATCTCCACCTACCCTGGAAAAAAACTAAAAACAACTTTTGATTAGATGTTGATTGAACGTGAGTTTAACTTTTTCTTGAACGGCTCAGCACCATTGCTGGCGTGCTACTGCTCAACAACGGCCTTGAAGCCTGCCGTACAGTACCCTCATTTTATTGAGGGGTCTCTGAAATTTCCTGTGACCACAAGAATATGAATAGAACACAAGGAGTTCATGAATCATTGCAGTAGTCCATTGCGACCTCAATGATTCACGAACATGATAGCAATTGAAATGATTCACGACCACGGCCCAGCCCATTTGCTCACAAAAACTTTGGTAGACCCAATGGAGATATGGATTCAAGGGTAGTCTCAGTGGATGTGGATTCTGAGTCCCGCCATTACCACCTACGAAAGTTATTAGTATGTTGTGTTAAATATCAAATAAAATTAAAAGAACATTGACAGCAATTATTCCTTTATCTACACCCATTCTAACTTGTCATGCACATTAAACTTTAAAATAACCTAAGCTATTTTTATTTTTTTTCAAATATCCAAAGTTTTCTCCATTTGCTCTCATGGAGCATGAGATATTCATGAAGTTTGTATACATAATCCATAAACAAGAAAAAAATAAAAATACATCCTTAGAATGTGTTTTGTTTTGAAAAGAAAAAAACAAAGTTGAATTATGTTTAATAAAATAAATCATGTTCTTAAATCATCAAAATGATGGATTTTAAAACAGCAACAATTTTTTTGGTACAGATGTTATATGATTTAGGAATATGATATTAAATAAATATATGACAATATATCTTTTAAATAATAAATTCAATGATATTTTGTTCTAATTTTGAAAACAAAAAAAAACAAATATACAATCAAACACATTTTTTTTCATGTTATTGTTTTAAGAAAAAAATTATTTTCAAATCAGATGGTTTTGATTTATTTTTTAAACTCGCAAAAAAAAAACACACACACACATTAAAGAACACCCCCTAAATTATACATATGGTCTACCCTTCGCCTTAATTACCAACCAAAAAATATCATATGTGTATTACCGAATACCACACAACTATATTTGGTATTAATCACTTTTTGTTTTGGGACTACAAACCCTGGGATGGTAGTCCATCCCTAAAGGCCTGGAGAAGGCAGGATTGGACCCTAAGTCTTCGCTACAACCAGCCAAAAACCTTACCGACCAACCAGTTGGCATCTATAGTACTGAAAACTTTTAGACATTGATACTTTTATGTTGTATTAATAATTGGTGCCTGTTATTGCTGATTTTTTAGGAGGCATTACCCCCTATTGTGTATAGTACACTTCTAACTTTTTCAAAAAAAAGAAAAAAAAATCGGTACTCTTACCTATTATTATTTAAAGTTGCCACCTGTTCTTAATTTCCTATATTTGATACATAGGCAACCTCAAAAACCCTCACAAAATGTATCAATACTTTGAATTAACAATCTATTTTATCAAAAGAAATGGACTAGTTTTTTTAGTTAGAAAGCTATGTTCAATTTTACTCGTTATAAATGACTAGGCATGATTCCCGTATTCAGTACGGGGCCATTAATATGAACTATTTTTAATTTTCGTTTTTTTAATCATTTATATTAAAAAATCAGGTTAGGTTTTTCATTTGTTGTTTTGATAGATTTTTATTTGATTTAAGAGACTTACCATATTTTATCTAGTATGTAACCCGTTATGGGGTAGTCACACATATGTATCATTTTGGTTTTTACTCTTGTTTTTTATAGAAATATTATTTTATTTGATCTTCACTATTTGCCTAACAATTATATTTATATTGAGTTTCCCACTTCTCATGTACACCTGTCTTAGAATACCACATGTTTGAATTAAAAAATTTAAGTGTGATTAAAAGCAATTTATGTATATAAGGAGTGGGTTTTCTCTTTGAAAATGTGAACAACCAAATTCTGAGATGTTTTTTCTAGAAAGTTGGGGTTGCCAAGTGTCTGAATGGTTGGGGGGGGGGGGGGGGGGGGGGGGGGGGTTATGGGGTGTCTTTTTAAATTTAATCCAAATTTATTATATCTTTTTTAGTGGGTTGCCCGTAGGGGTGATCATTTCAGCCCGGCCTAGAAATTCCAGGCTTGGGCCTGGGTTTTGTGTTCAGGTCCGGCCCGACCTGCACATATTTAAACTTACACATGTATAACTTATATTATATGTAATATTTTATTATATATATATAAAATAAATTTATATGCATATCATGTCTGTTTTATATATGAGTGACATTGGCCCGGAATCAGGCTCAACCCGGCCTGGGTCCATATAGACTTAGGCTAGAGCTTATGTTTCAGGCCTGAAACCCCAAATCCGAACCTAAACTATAGCCCTTATCATAAGTGCAAAGCCCAACCTGGACTCACCCGGCCCGGCCTATGATCACCCCTAATCGCCCGCCACTTATTTGAAGGAATTCTCTTGTATTAGGATTCTATTTGATAAACTTGTATTAGAAGCAAGGTTAAAACATGTTACTTTTAGATATTGTTATTCGAGTAAAAAGCTAGATGGGCCATTTTGAAATTAGGAAAATTGAAAATTGAAGTGAACCATCTATCTATCACTCTTGACAGCATAACCATCTCATCTATCATAATCACTAATTTATTAGGACAAACAAAGTAGGATGCATTTATGACTTGAGTCTTGACAGCAACTCCAACCACCATCACTGACGAATCCGATTTTGTCCTCACACCGTTTTAATACCAATACCACCATCTTTAAATGGAAATGTACAAGCACCGACATATTTTCAATGGGATTGTTGTGAAAAATAAATGGGAGAAGTAGGGATACACACGATGCAGAATTCTGAATTCCAGCCCCTTACAACTAGCCCTCTCCCCCCTATAAACCACATCTTGCTCGTGAATTTAGCATCAATTCATGGTCAGGATGCATTCGCCCTATACTTTGGGCCTAGAAAATTTTGATCTGGGCAGATTGGTACTTCTCCCAAAATAAATTTTGTGAGAACGAAATTTGTCGAGGTGCAATTTCTGACATTCCTAAATCATATGCCAACAAAACATGTTATAATCCTCTACCAACATGATCTTATATCATACATAATCATGTGATTGTGTCATACAAACATATCTAGATGTTACACAATTTGGACATACCACAGCCAAGCATCACAATAGCTCAACACCTACGAGGCCCCCAACATCAAAGCTTGGCATACCATAGCCAAGCATCACACTAGCTCGACACCTATGAGGCCCCCAACTTCGAAGCTTGGTAGACCACAATCGAGCATCAAAATAGCTCGGCACCTACGAGGCCCCCAACTTTGAAGCTTGGCAGACTACAACCGAGCATCAAAATACCTCGACACCTACGAGGCCCCCAACTTCAAAGCTCGGCAAATCACAACAAGCTCGGCACCCAGAGGCCCTCGAACATCACAACAGCTCGGCGCCTAGAGGCCCTTAGCTTCGGAACTCGGCAAGTCATAGACGAGCATCGCGACGGCCTCAGTTCCGTAGCTCGGCGCACCGTGGCCAAGCATCACAATGACCTCAACTCCAAAGCTCGACCTCCCATCGGCAGCAAAAAAGCCTTCTCTCGGCACACGGCTGAGCTAAGCCCCGACTTCGGAAGCTCGGCACATCAGGGTCGAGCATCACAACAGCCAACCCCGAAATTCAGACCCAACTCCAAAGCTCGGGGCACCATGGCCGAGCATCACAGTGACTACAGGCACAAAAGCTCGACTTCCACCTAGAATTAGAGTCGTTCCTCAACTCCACCGGGAGGACGGACCTTGAAGCTCAGTTCAACACCTCGACGCTCTACCAAGCTATGCGATCGTACAACACTTCGGATTCCATATTGGGGGAGTGGTGTTCGGATTCCTTGGCTCCAGAATTGGGGGAGTGGTGTTCGGATTCCGAAGTCGGATCTCTTAGAGTTCCGAAGTCGGATTCCATATTGTCCGATTCTCAAGATTGCGACAGGCGCCGAGGAACAACAAAGCGGCCAGGTCCTCATCTAGACATCAACTTGGAAGTTCTTCAGTTGAAGGATGAACTGAACTACTTCATTCCTCGACTTCAGAACCGGGGGAGTGGTGTTGGGGTCATGGCTGAGCTGGCTCTATGAGACACGTGGCCACCCAGCTATCGCCCAACCACGTCACCCTAGCTCGGCCACGTCGTCATAGCTCGACCACGTCAACATAGCTCGGCCAAGCTACGTTATTACTATGGCTCCCCATCTTTCTGCCACGTCAACTACGCGAGCGCAACTACGAATAAAGAGGAATAAGGAAGATGACTCGACTGGGAAATGAGACTCTATCCCGAATACCTCGGCAGTTGACCTCATCCCGACAACCCCAGAAGCCCAATTCGACCAGGGCGCGGATCTTCGGCGATAAAAAGGTACTCCATGCTTGAGATAAGGGATCCCCAACTTCTGAGACCTACACTGCTATTTAACTAGGACCAACATCCCTATAGCTTGGCCGACCACCTACCACCTCCTACTGACTTGAGCGTCGGAGTACTTACCCAAGGATAACTCCTCGGGCCTCTGACTTCTTCTTCCTTGACCATAGGTCTTGAAGCGTGGCCTTATCCTTGTAGCTTGACCCCGCCCTGCCAGCAAGGAACTCTGATTGCTCTCCTCGGTTCATGCACCACCTCGAATTGAGCAACATCATATAAAAATAAAATCTTTAAACCTATTTTAAAAAGAATGGTCAACAAGCCCAACAACAAATCAAAAAGTTTAAAACATTTATTAAAAACAAAAGAAGGCATTACAGAGTAGACCGATCACCAATAACAGAATAGAATGTAAACCACAAAAGAACCTCAAATATGAAAAAATTGTAAGAAAAAATAAGAAAAAGAAAAGGAAAAAAAAAACAAGAGTTGAGAAACGAAATGGTGTGTCAAGCAATGAAACTTTTCTAATGAAATTAATAAGTTGTTCATGAATCATTTTGAAAAATAATGGATGGGGATCCGTCCTCCCATATTCCGTTAGAATTAGAATAAGGACAGCTAGCTTGGCTTACGCCCACGTGGCAGTTAGTTACAAACCACTTGTACCACTTGGGCCAATTTGTTGCAACTTGTAAGTCGGTTACCTATCGACCCAAATGTATTTATACCTCATTTCTTTATCAATTAATGCAAGAAAATACGTGCGCTCAGCCTCTCTATCTTTGCAATGAACTTACGACATTCGCGATAAGGCTACGAACCCTGCCTCTATTTTCTTTGCTTTTACATGGTATCAGAGCCTGTAATCTCTTCCGCTACTACTACCTTTTGCAGCATAAACAACCTGTAATTCCCTCCTGGTTCATCCCCTTTGTTCTCATCATTATCAAAACCTACCGTTGCTTCCAGTCATGACGGCCATGGAATTTGATCCAATCTCTCCTTACTACCTTCATTAACTCGGCTTCTGAGATCTGGAAAGAGTTAAAGGAGAGATTTGTGCAGAGCAACATCCCACGGATCCATCAGTTGAAACGGGACTTGGCAATGCTACAGCAAGGAGACCTAACCATAGCTGATTATTTTACCAGACTCAAAGGGTTATGGGATGAACTCTAAAGCCTCACCGATCTGCCTCAGTGTACCTACGAAGCTTTGAAACAATTCATTGTGGACCATGTGAAAGAAAAACTCCAATTCTTGATGGATTTGAGTGAATCTTTCAACATCATCCGATCGAACATTCTAGGATCTGATCCATAGCTGAGTTTGAACAAAGCATATTCTCTTCTGATCCAAGAAGAACAGCACCAGATGTCTGTCTCCCTTTGAGGACCGCTCAACCCTGAAGCGGCTGCATTGAACAGTGTATCAAGATCCAACCCTCGAGAATCCGAGAATCACAATCGTTTTAAGTACGTTTGTGATCATTACAAGAAATTTGGGTACACAAGGGAACGATGCTACAAGCTTGTGGGTTACCCTGCCGGATGGGAGAAAGGCAAATCAAATCATTCTACAAAGTCTGGCAAGACCCCCCAACTGAGTTCATGTGCCAATGTAGACACCAATGATGACGAATCACCTATTACTGGGCTGAGCATCTGACAATATAACCAATTGATGGGCCTGTTGAGCAGAGAGAACCATGAATCGACTACACATGTAAACCTTTTTAGTAAGCACTCCAATATTTCCATTGGATGGATCCTAGATAGTGGTGCTTCTAACCATATGGCTTCTACTACATCATTATCTAATTGCACTCAGCTGCAATGTTCTAAACCAATCTACTGAATGGGATTGTAACAACTACGTCTCACTACGGAACTGTTAATCTTGGACCGAAACTGGTCATCAATCATGTTTTACATGTCCCAAAATTCCACTGCAATTTACTCTCTATTAGCAAACTTACAAAGGAGCTGCAATGTGTTGTTCTATTCTTTCCTTCATTCTATGTATTCTAGGACCTTGCCTCTCAGACTGTGATTGGGATGGCTAAACTTGTGGACAAATTGTATTACTTCACCAATATTGGATCTATAGATAGTTTTGTTGCGCTCACTACAACCTCAAATAAAGACCAAGAGCTTTGGCACAGACGACTTGGACATGCCTCTTCACAACACCTTTCCCTCATCTAAGAGATTCTGACCCTTCCTTAAACCAACTGCTACGACGCATGCCACAGGGCCAAACAGTACAGATTACCATTTCCAGTTCAACAGTCTCAGGCTGCTCAACTCTTTGATCTGGTACATTGTGATTTATGGGGAGGGTACAAGACTCCATCACACATGGGAACACATTATTTTCTTACCATTGTTGATGATCATACTAGATGTACTTGGACTTATCTTTTGAAATTTAAATATGAAGTTGTCTATCCCATATCCTTTGTGCTATGGTAAAAAGGCAATATGGCCATTCCGTTTGACAAATTCGATCGGATAATGGCAAGGAATTTTTCTCTGTTCCTCTCCTCAACTACTTTGCTGAACAAGGCATAATCTAGCAACATTCTTGCGTAGCAAGCCCTCAGCAAAATGGTGTTACAAAGCGCAAACACCGTCACCTACTAGAAGTCGCTCGTGCATTACGATTCCAAGCTTCACTACCTATCACATTCTGGGATGAATGTTTGCTCACGGCCACATATATCATTAATTGGCTACCAACGTCCTTTCTTTCAAGTAAATCACCATCAGAAGTGCTATTGCAACAAATCCCAATTTACAACCATATGTAAGTGTTTGGTTGTCTCTGTTATGCAAAAGTATAGCCCAAACCTCCTGACAAATTCTCTAGCAGGGCAACACGTTGTGTGTTTGTTGGGTATCCATTTGGTCAAAAAGGGTATCGTGTGTTTGATATAGACACTGAGCACATTTTTACCTCGTGGGATGTCATATTTTATGAAGATCAATTCCCATTTCAGACCTCATACCCAACATCAGCCACTCCTGTCATGCCATTGCCTGCATTCGACCATGATTCGACTATATCACCTGATCCATTGGTTCATGACATGCATGAGGCACCACCAATTACAAGCACACCCGCTGGCAGCCCAGAAATAGCCATTGAAGAAAATAACCAAGTTCTCACTCAACCTGCCCCATGACCGCATAGACCTCAGTAAGTATCCACCCGCTTGCGCTCATATGACTACCAACTTCCACCATCTCTTGCTAACGCGGTCACCAGCCCGGGTGCCTGCCTGGCTACAATTTCCTCAGAAGTAGAACCATCTTCCTTTATTGAGGTTGTCAATGATACCAAATGGCGACAGGCAATGGCAGCTGAAATTGAAGCACTTGAGCGCAACAACACATGGACACTTGTGGACTTACCACCAGGAAAGAAAACCATGGGCTCAAAATGGGTATACAAGATCAAATTGAGACCTAATGGCAGCATTGAGAGATACAAGGCTTGTTGGGTGGCAAAAGGTTATAATCAAGCCGAGAGGCTTGACTACCACGACACCTTCACGCCTGTAGCAAAGATTGTTACTATTTGTTGCCTGATCGCAGTGGCTGTTGCCAAATGTTGGGAACTTCATCAACTAGATGTAAACAATGCATTCCTCCATGGTGAACTCCAAGAAGATGTTTACATGCGCATCCCTCTTGGATTTGCCAAAGATAGGGATCAACGAGTTTGCAAACTCCAAAAATCCTTATATGGCCTCAAACAAGCTTCACGGATGTGGTTCCAAAAATCAGCTCAGTCAATTCATGCAAGATCCACGAGAAGAGCACCTCCAGGCTGCTTTACGAGTGGTTAGATATCTCAAGTCCACCTCCCATCATGGCATCTTTATCCCATCCACTAATGATTTTGTGGTCCGGGCCTTCTGTGATTCCAACTGGGCTAGCTGTCCACTTACCCAACACTCCACAATGGGTTATATCATAATGCTTGGACAATCTTCAATCTCTTGGAAGACCAAGAAGCAACACACTGTGTCGCGATCCTCTACAGAGGTCAAGTATCGAGCCATGACGGTCACAACATCATAACTCATTTGGCTTAAACGAGTTTTTGCAGATCTAACAATTCACATCACAATACCCATGGAGTTACACTACAATAGTCAAACTACTCTCCACATTGCTGCCAATCTGGTTTTCCATGAATGTACAAAGCACATAGATATTGATTGTCATTTTGTCCAATAGCATATTTAGAATAACGAGATCAAAACTTTCCACATCAATAGCAACAATCAACCAGCAAATCTCCTAACCAAAGCTCTAGGGGTGTCAATATTTCAAAACCTCGTTCTCAAGTTGGGCGTTATGTCTTCTCACACTCCAACTTGAGGGGAGGGTGTTCGAATTAGAATTAGGACAGCTGACTTGGCTCACACCCACGTGGCAGTTAATTACAAACCACTTGGGCAAATTAATTGCAACTTGTAAATCGATTACCCACCGACCCAAATGTATTTATATACCTAATTTCCTTATTAATTAGGAAATAATATAAAAAAGATTCGATATGGAAAGAGTTTTGACCAATCAAAACCCACCCATAAATATTAATAAATAACATCTTATTTGCGTTGAGGTTTGTGATTTCAATTTATTAGTCAGTAATGCAAGAAAATAAGTGCGTTCAGCCTCCCTGTCTGTTTTCTCTGTTTTTACATATTCGAAGCTATTTATGATCTCTGTTCCCTGCACAGTAGATGCCAAAGGAGCGATGAGACTTCCCAACGCTAGTTAACAGTCCTGCCCCTTGTCAGGGCTTTCAATGCGATGAAAGGGCGGTCTGCAATTGATAATGGTGTTTGCGCAGCTCTGAGGTTTGGTCTGCAAAAGAGTTCCTTGTCTTGTTCTCTCCCAACTTTAAAATTGTTTCCTTTTTCTATTTTTTTATTTTATTAATTTATTACTATTATAAAAAAATCCAAAAAACATGGGATTTTTAGACTGGGGTGGAGTTAGGATTTCTGGGGTAGACTGATAGTAAAAACCCCAAAAACATAATGGGCCATTTAAATTTCCTAGACAGGTGAGCTGGAGGGTCGTACAAAGCATGACGTGTTACGATCTCATTGGCAGTGCACCAAGACACACACCAAAGGAGTGCAGGAAATCCGACCTCGATGTATAGATGGGGGAATTATTGGGCACTGTATGCAGATGATATTGTTCCACTCTGACCTGTCCAAGTTTCTGCCCAACCCCTCTCCTCCTCCCACGTGATGTCCATCTTAGATTGCTGCTTCTGCAACTTTAGCCCACTCTCAGACTCACACAATCTAATCTTAATCACCACCATCATCTACTGGCTACTGCTTTCTTTATGTAACTCTTTTCAGTTTTTCTTTTTGGGTGATCATGTCTATACCATGACGGTATCGTCATACAATCTGTGTTTTAGCTCATTCAACATTTCAAGCATAGATAAATAAGCAAAACTCAGATGACCCACCAGAACTATCTTCCTCTGCTGACCCAGAAGTCGGCGTTTGCTGTGATGATAATAGTGGATGCCAACGATGAAGACGACGGTGACGATGAAGTGATGTCGATGATGGGAATGTGGATGATGATGTTATTGGCTTAAACATGAACAATGCATGCCTCAAACCAGCACTAAATAACCAGTCATAAACATCCCAATACACTTCTCCTCTAACTTTATCAATGGAGATGGATTGATTACCTCTGAATTTCTAGTGAAGGTATTTGGCAAGACGTTCTGACCTTCCCAAGGTTCTGTGTGATAGTGTGAATATAATCTTCAAAGGGTTGGTTTTGAGTTTAGCGTATACATTGATAAAGAAAATTATATGATATTTAAAAGGTATTTTTGTCTTTTTCACATGCCATTCGCGTTTCAATAGTTCAATATTGAATTGTTTGTCAATCGAGCCAAAATACAGGATACTGATCGGGAATCAATGAAAATGCACCTCAAGACCTTGTCAACCGCTAGTTTCGGTAATTTTTTTTGGGATAAGTTGATTGCCGTCCATCTCAGAAAATCTGAACTATAAAACCCCTTTTTTTTTTTTGAAAAAAGCTTGTTTCGGTAATAACAACCGTGGTTTATTTATTTATATATATTTAATAGTGAAAGTAGGTAATTCATTCAAGAGGGAAAACATAGAGTGAACTACCTAAAACAAAGAGACAAACAAACACCAAAAAAGAGAACTCACAGGCAGGAAAAAAGTCTATCTGAAATCAAAACATATTCTAGCCACAGAGGACTAGGCTCCACCCAACTCAGAGTGAACCATCTGAAGTCGACCTGTAATTTCCTATTTCCTTTTTGAAAGGAAGAACACCAGTGTTGGTTCAGAATAACATATTATGCATTAACTGTTCAATAAAAGAAGAAAAGCAAGCTGACATCCATTCAAAGAACTAACTAGAAAATAAACGAAAGATGAGAAACGTAGGAACATAAAATAATTAACAATAATATACTAACATTTCTTATTGAGCTGTAGACGTGGCACAGTAGACGTGTGGAGCCAACCTTGGGCGTGTGTGTACCAATAGCGGAACAGCTCTTTGCAGCGTCAGACCATACGCCTCCTCCATGTTCAAGTTCTCTGGTGTTTGGCCCTCTGGTAGCACCCAATCGAATGCCTGAACCAGAGTTGCAGTCAGGAAAAGAACCATGCGCAAGCCCCAGCTCATCCCGGCGCAAATCCGACGGCCTGCACCAAAGGGCATGAGCTCGAAGTCGTTGCCTCTAACGTCGACATGGGCATGCTCGCTGCCTGGGAGAAACCGCTCAGGCCGGAATTTGAGAGGTTCAGGCCATACGGCTGGATCACGGGCGATAGCCCATACATTGACTAGAAGGGTGGAGCCCTTCGGAATGAAGAATCCATTGATCTCACAGTTTTCAGCAGCAATTCGGGGGAGAGAGAGCGGTGTTGATGGGTGGAGCCGAAACGTTTCCTTCATGACCGCTTGCAGAAATGTAAGCTGGGCGATATCGGATTCTGTCACCAGCCGATCCTTACCCACGACCGAGTCTAGTTCCTGTTGGACTCGGGCGAGGACGTCAGGGTGTCTGATGAGTTCAGCTAGCGCCCACTCCACCGTGCTTGATGAGGTATCGGTACCTGCTGTAAATAAGTTCTGCAATCACAGAGTTAACTCATTAATTAGTGTCCATTTTTTCCTTTCTCAGAGAGAGAGAGAGAGAGAGAGAGACCAAAAGCAAGGCTTTGATTTCTGTATCAGTGAGTTTGCCTCCTTCGCCGTCTGCGTCCTCCTTCAGAGAAAGCAAGGTGCTTAACAAATCTGTGTGCCTTCCGGATCCACCACCTTTGACCTTGTGTTCCTCCAAGATCTTA
Organism: Nelumbo nucifera; assembly: GCF_055504915.1. Classification (NCBI taxonomy): domain Eukaryota; kingdom Viridiplantae; phylum Streptophyta; class Magnoliopsida; order Proteales; family Nelumbonaceae; genus Nelumbo; species Nelumbo nucifera. Next base: position 20,271,658 of record NC_142652.1, on the reverse strand, counting down.
TTCAAGAACGCATCAAATCTCGCGTGCAGCTTCTTCATCTTAGCAGCAACGCCCTGCAAATCCAACCACTCCAGCGAAGGCACAAAATCGCCGATGTTGAACACCCCGGCCAGCACCATTATCTCCACCACCATTTCCTTGAACTCGTCCGATTTCCGGTTCCCAGTTCCATCGTCGCTTTCGAACACTCTCCTCCCTAACATCACTCTCGCCAGTGCATTTGTAGTGCATACGTTCAACAACTGCCCTACGTTCAGAGGACTCGTCCCTGATCTAGATAGTGCCCGCGTCAGCACTGCCACCTCCTCCTGCATCCACAATACAACTCAGTCTGTTGCTGGGCCTTCCATGGCGGGTCATCCAAGGAATAAGTCAAAAGAAAACGGAGAGAACCTGTCTGACGTGACGGAAATCATCCAGAGCCTTGCCGGAGAAGAGATGGACGGAGCAGATCTTCCTAAGCAAGCGCCATCTAGGACCATAGGGTGCGAAGACAAGGTCATGGTAGTTGTAAGCAATGTGCTTTGCACCCGAATTAGGCGGCCGGCTCGAGAAATTAGCGTCGTGAGTCTTCAGGAACTGTGAAGCAACAGACGCCGACGCTGCGACGACGACGTGCACCGATCCCAGGCGTAGATGGAGGAGAGGGCCGTAAACACGAGCCAGGGCGGCGATAGTGTGATGGGGCACCGGACCGAGGTGGGGGAGGTTGCCGATGATAGGCCATGGCTTAGGACCGGGAGGAAGTGGACGAGGGTATCGGTTGCTGAAGTTGAGGAAGAAATAGATTAAGAAGGCGACGAATGAAGTTAGAGCTACAAGAGCCAAAGGAGTCATGGCCTTCTCGTCCAAGTCCACTGCGCAGGTAGAAAGCAATTCCGTTTTCTTACAGAAGGACGGACTTCTGCGTTTAAATAAAAACTAAAATGCGAGCCAGTGTGTCATCTCTGGAGGCAATGCACCACGGTGGTTTGTATGATGAATAAATTAATCTGGATTCCTACACGTCACGAAATGGTAACTATTAACTAGTCCCATGGACCATGGACCATTAGAATGTTCAAGGTTCAACCTAGCTACGTGGCCCCATTAAAATGCTTGGAAATTCAACAACTCGACTATAATGTGAATCTACTCGCTACCTACCACAACTTAGCATTGCTTACGCTTGGCGGGTTTACGTTTAGGAAATATCATCATCATTTTTCATATTAAAATTTTGGGGAGAATTAATGTCATCTTCAACCTTCTTGGATGCTTAATCTTGACACTCCTGGACCAACATCCCTTACGGGGCGGCCTTGGTTAATGGCTAGCATGGCTATCAGGGTTCTTCATGGGCGCACATGCTCACGGGGAGAGCGCATGGACCGACACTACGCCACCGACACTCAAGGGAGGCTTGGCACGCGGGCCTAGCTCAAGCATGACCCATTACCTCGCCAGTCCCTTGTCCAAGCTGAATGAGTTATCTTGTTGCCCCTGTGTTCCGGCCCAATGGTTGCCTATCATCCGCAGCACATCGGGTGCCTACATCATCAACATATAGGAGACCCTTCACATCGGCACCAAATCGCCTCACATCATAGCCTTCCCCCTTTAACACGTAAGAGGTGCCTCCCATGGACCGGCAAGAGTCAACCGAGAGCCTCAGCCATGCGACTTGAGGTCATGATCCAATGCTACTGACCTTGGTGGAGCCATCTCAATGGGCAACTCCTATCCCTAAGCACACATCAGGCTTGTCCTGGCCTACCTTGGCCTAGACGCCACATGGGCTTCTTCCGCTGCAGATCTACCCCCGTGACAACAAGGCACCACCAATCGAGTGGAGAGTATATGGATCTAGGCGTGCGCTTGGTATAATAATTCATTAAGGAGACAGGGGTTATAAATTAGGGTTAGGGGTGCAAGTCGAATGGGTTGGACCGAGTTTATAGTCAACCTAGGCTCGGCCCTAAAATTTGGGCTTAAGGCCTGAGCCCGAGGTCAAGCCCGATTTTCCTAACGCAAGTCCAGTCCGTCTTGTAATTTGATGTACTCGGGTTGGGCTCGGGCACGAGTCGGATTCGAGTTGGTTAATGAACCCACTCTAAAATTATGTATATAATATGTAAATATGTATGCAATATGTACATATATACATATATATATATATATATATATATATATATATATATATAAATGTATAAATGTATATAATTAAGTCAGGCTTGGGCCCGGATGAAAAAAAATAAAAAAGCTTGACTTCTTAGGCCCGAACCCAGTCCAAAGACCAAAATTCCAAACCCAGCCCGTATGAAATTCCATATTGGGCCGGTTAAGGCTCGGGCTGAGCCCGCCCAAGTTGCACCCCTAATTAGGGTTAGTTGCACTTTGTTACGACAACTTCAGCATGTATGATTGTAATGCATCATGAATTCATGAAAATTGTCGGTTTAGTAAAAAATTGTTAATTAACATGTGAAAGGACACAATAACAGCCTACCAGTTTTTAACAGGCAATGAAAGCATAATTTTGAAATGTTCAAAATAGGTACATGTTTGATAATTAAGGTAAAATGGTTTAAACAATACTAAAAAGTATAGTTTTAATTGTTTTTTTTTAATTTAGGGCCCGTTTAGTGCATCTTTCCATGCGATCTTTCAACTGTTTATAAGTTGGGAAGACTGATTTTTTGTCTATTCCTATTTGGCTCATGAAAGATCTAGCCGCCAAAAGACAATGCACTAAAAAGATACAAGAAGCCCATTTTGGGCTGATTTCGGGAAAATGAAACTTCTTACATCTTTCGAGTTTTAATCTCATACAAAAAGACATAGGCAGATGCTCAAAAAGACAAGTGTCTGCCAAACTGTCTTCCAGCAGCCCAAATCTTATGTCTTAAGTTTAATGCATCTTTTGACTATCAGAACTACAAGAAAATCTCAAAAAAACACACCAAACGGCCCTTAAATAACACATATTGTCACGTCATACAAATAAGTTATGAACAACTATAATAAATAGCAAATTGACATTTTTGAACTACTATACTATATTTTGAAATTTGGATAGTAAAATAAAGTATATATATGGTACTAATCCACAATTTATCATAAAATTAAAATTTTGCGTAAGAATGAATTTTGAGTAGGAATCGCCGAATGGTGTCTCTAGAAAGTATATTTAACCTACCCAGGCCAAGACAACCCAAGAGGTCAAGACAGAATCACTACAAATTGTTTTCGCTTGCTCAGCGTAATGAAACAGGATTATAACTGGATAAAGCTCAATTGCCCATGTGGAGCAAACACAGACACGTAACACAATGATTCCAAGCTGCTCAAGGGCTGAGAATATAATTGTAGACCATTCAAACTATGTGTGGCAGGTGAACTCTTCCATAAAGATTGATATATGGGACAACTGACAGAACTTTTGATGGTTAGCCAATTGGGAAAGGACAAATGGGAGAGTGGAGAAACGAAAAGTAAAGCGTAGGAAATAAAACATGCAACCTTTCAATACCCAATACATCCTATCATTTGAGAGTTAAATTATGTAAGGACCGTTTGGTAAGTCTTTTGAGGAAGATTTTCTGTGACGGTCACAAGATGTATTGATTTTTTACATGACGATCTAAGTAGTATAGACTTTTGGCAGCTAGATCTGTTATGAACCAAACAGAAAAAACCACAGGGATTGCCTAGCTTGTAAACAGCCAAATACTGTACAGAAAGATGCACCAAACAAGGCTCTAATTGTCAAATTGATCTTGTGACACAACAGAACGATTTCAAATCTCCTCTCCTACCCATATGATACTACGGCAGTATATGTATATTGAAAACTTCTTCCCATGAATGATAAGAGATCAAGTATATGTTTGGTTTAGTTGGAGTTTACATATCATTTATTGTATTATATTATTTTAAACGTTTTTTCACTTTAAACATTTCTTGTTTTTTTTTTTGGTTGGGCATCACTTTAAACGTTTATTACTTTCCGCCTTAGATTAACCCCCATAAAAATATGCCACATCATCATTTCATTCCAAGAAACGATAGAGAATTAGGGAGAAATGAAAACATGATGTTTCCCCAAATGCCCCATGCACAAAAACCAGGCATTTCAATTTCTTAGCATTTATTTGATAAATTGTGAAACCAGCAATGGTTTTATATGCAATAAACACAAATGCACATGTGGCACATGTGAAGGAGTTTTTTCAATAAACACCAGCGGAACCAAACATCCTACAAATTTGTGCTCCACAAACACCCCACATGTACATGTACTTCACTTTTTATTGCATTTCCATTCGATTTGAGACAAATGTCTTGTTGTACATATGAAAAGTCATCTCCTACTAAGTGGGTTTGAAACTTAGTATTAATTCCCCGTTTGCTTTTTGGTAAGTCACTTACCCGAGTAAATGCACTTACTTGAGTAAGTGTTTCCCAATAAAGACTTACTTGGGTAAGTGCATTTACCCATGTTCTTTTATTTTCCATGTTAATAAGGCAACAACCATCTTAACCATAAAAATTCCATTATTAAAAGGGGCATTTTTTATCCCATCCAAGTATTGGCAACTTTCCCCTAGGTGGTTAAGTTAATTTAGCCACCTAAGAGATGGGAGGTAAATGATACCCAGAAAATAAACTTTCACCAGTCCCCACATAAATTTGATAAATGAACATGGGTTTCTTGGTCAATGGGAATCAAAATTCCATAGACCAACTTTCCCCCTCTGAAAATCCAAAAAAAGAACACCCCTAAGGGGTTTTTATTGTTCGGTTGTTGGAATGGTTGTTGGGCATGACAATTTATGATGGGCTACGTAACTGTGGGTGCGTGGGTGGGGGAAGAATAGAGCTATGGCAAATGTCGGCATCGACAACATTTTTGTGGCGTTCAAACTAATGCATGTTACTTACTAGGTGTGTCCATGAAAAACCGAAAAAACCAAAAAGCCAAACCGAACCAAGAAAATCAAATAAAAAATGCGGTTAATTGAATCAATTGGTTCGGTTTCGGTTTGGTATTTTATAATATTTATACTATATTATATATCATTTATTATTTATAATATAATATTATACATATATTTATATAATATATATTATAAATATAAAAAACCAAAAAACTAAAGAACCAAACCTATTAAAAACTGAAATTGACAGACTAGTTAACTGGTGGAACTGGTTCGGTTTCAGTTTAGAGAAATGAAAAAACCAATGGTACCGATTTCGATTAATCAAACTGTGGTACGCCATAACAAAGAGCAAGGTGTCATGCTGTCGTTAGCGACATATGCGCATCGGAGCTTATTGCTATAATGTTAAGAATTTATGCATTTATATGCGGGTATGGCTATCAATGGATCGGGTTTAGATATAACCAGTCTTAAACTAATTATTAATCAGGATAAATCTGGCTATACTAAAACTTGATTAGGTATAATCATCCCAATTAATAGTCGAGCCTATTAGGTCAAGACCCGATAGATTTGATTATACTAAAATCTAATTTTTTATTTAAATAATAATTTAAAATTTGATAATATGACCTTAATAAAATTGATACAAATATATTAAATTATTTAAATATTAATAAATTAAACATTTTTAATTAACATTAACTTATATATTATTTATCGAATTTATCATTTTAAATATAAAATATGATAAAATTATAAGAAAACTAAGAAAGAATTATACATAATTAATAAGACAATTGATTCCAAGTTTGAATCGGTTCGAGATAGGTAAGAACCGGAGTCAACCCAATTATTAATTGGGATAAAATCAATGGATCGGATTGAATTAGTAGTGCAACTTAAGCAGGATTGGGTTGAGATTTTGTCCAATTTTGAATGAATCCAAGCCCAAAGCAGGCTAACCCGAATTGCACCCATAGTTTGAACATATACCTATTTAGGGATGCCATACAACCAAATCAACTACTCAGGCTAACCCGAGTTGCACCCATACTTTGAACATGTACCTACTTAGGGATGCCATGCAACCAAATCAACTACATGATTGCTGATAAATGGTATTATAAAGGTGTTTTCACTTTGGTCCTTCAAATGAAGTAGGTAGTTATTAGGGGCTTTGTGGTCTTTTGCGGCTTTTCTCAAATCATGCTATCACGATAATTTCTTTTTTCCTTCGGAGCTTCTACTGCCATTTATCTCTCAGATTTTGGTAGATGGAGATGCATTGGAACATTGATACTTCTATTGGTGATTCTTACTTCACCATTTTTTTAGTTGCGGAAATTCTTTTTCTTTTCATTTATCCATTATTATAGTATATTGTGTTCTTTATGAGAAATTGTATCAACGCCTTTTTGTTTGACATTGTTGTCAATTATCTCTACATGTACAAGTTTCTTGGTTGAATGAAATATGTTACTTTTTAGCTTTGACTCAAAAAATAAAACAAAAAAATGAAATAGGCAGTTCCATTGTTTCAGGATAAGTGACAAGCCCATGTCTCCTTGTTTTTCTCTTTGAAAATGCTTCAATGTTGGATGAATTGACTTAAAACATCCAACATGAATTCATGGTGGAAGCATATGTTACTTTGCAACCCAACATTAGACATACTTTTTAGAATTGAACCGATGACCGAATCGGTCAAGAAACCGTTTTCTGGTTCGGTGGTTCAATCGTCCAGGTCGAATGATTCGACCCGTGATGTCATAAATAAATAAAATAAATAAAAAATATTTATATATAATAAAAATATCATAGAAATTTAAATAAAATAAAAAATTTCACAGAAAAATACAAGAAAAAGAACAATACATGAAAAATAAAATATCTAAATATAAAAATAATAAAATACAAAAAATACAAAAAAATCCAAAAAATACAGAATTTTTTCTAAAAAATATAGAAAATTTTCCAAAAATATAGAAAAAATTCCAACTATAGTACTTAAACCCTTTGGCCTACCTGAAGCATCCATGCCAAAAGATATGTAGTCTAATAACCAAAAACCCAAGGCCCTAATGCAAGGCAGCTTGGATCCATCTTGCCTTGGGGTAGTCTAATAATTTGTAGTTCTGTACAAATCTGTATTTTCAAAAGATCTGCAGTTCTGTACATTCTTCAATAAAGGGGTAGTTTAATAAATATTAGTAATATACTTATAACTGCAACCAAACACCACAACCTACATATATATGAAGGTCTTTAAAGACAGAATTGTTACTGACTAATTGTCAATAACTCATTCAATAGATTTTGTATGTTCAAGAAGAGGGTTGAACAACCACCTTGTCTCTTTTTTGCTTCAGATTTTGCAAAGAATTCCATCAATTCATCAGTCATTACAAACACAGGTTCTTCTTCTTCTTCCATCAAGTCCTCTTCCCCCTACTTATTAGAAAATACCCATTATAACAGCTTAATGCACCTTACCATTAGTTAGATAAATAAATTTTTTAATTAACAGAAAAAAGTTACAACTTACAATTGAGAAACAAAATCATTCCTTGAGAAATACCCATTATAATAGCTCAATGCACCTTACCATTAGCTATTTCAGGCTTTCAGCTTCTACTTTCTTTGAGTTTCTGACAAGCCCTTTTAACCTGTATTCCAAATATACAAAGAAAAATGTAAGAAAAACTTCTACCAGGTCATAAGCAATGCAAACTATAAAATGAGTACTTTCTTTCACCTTATGGAAAGGGACCCCTTTAGATGATCAAGTCTTTCAGAGTTTCCTTTGGACTTCCTGTTCAAAAACACTAAGAAGACAAGAAAAGAAATTTTGCAAAATATTCTATTCATATTGCTATAACATCGTGCATTCTTAATTCATCAAACATAATACTTAGATACTCAAAAATAAAAATATCATAAACACAAGTAACAAAAAGATCAAAAACCAAGTTCACCAAGTATTAAACACAAATCAAAACTTCAAGTTTAACAAAGAGTTTGGTTCACTAATCTAATCATCCAAATTCTTCAAATATGTTGGCCCCACTTCTCAATGGTACCAACTACCAACCAAAGCCATGTGGTATTTTACCATCATCTTCATCTTCATCTTCGGGAGGTTGTGTTTCATCTACATTTCCAACTTGGGTGTTGGTTGCATTTTCCTCCATGATTCCCCATTGCTCAATGAAAAAATTATCATCATCTAAAGAACGAAAATAGAAAATTAGAACTCAAAAAATAGCTACAATAATCAAGTATGAAAATTTCATTTGAGATAATATCAATGATAGTTACCATCAGTCCTAGCTCTCTTTTTCTTGATGGTGATTCCATTATTGAAAGTGTTGTCTCATCAGCTTTAAACATATCATCATTCTCATTACCATCAAGTAATGGAGGATCCTCATCATCGTGCACTATCCAATCTTCCACAACATCAACATGCTCATGCCCAATTGGGTTAAGACTTTCAGTTTTTCTCCTACAAACCAATAAATGATACATTAGATGAAATGCAAGCATTAAAAAAAAGCAATCATGAAACATAAAAGTTAAAACACTTACCCATCCATCACATGCAAGTTGCAATGAACATATACTAGGTCATTGAGCCTTTAGTGCTCTAACCTATTCCTTCTCTTCGTGTGTATACGTTCAAAAACACTTCAATTGCGTTCACATTCAAATGAACTACACGTCTGGCTAAGGATCCGTACAACAATCCTTTTCAAATTTGGAGTGTCACAACCAAATCTCGACCACCATTCACCTATATACAATGAAATAGAGTTAATTTATAAAATAAAATAAAATAGAAAATTGAAATAATAAACATGTTATAAGAAAAAATATTTATTACCTAGAGGCGTTGACTTAAATGTCTTCATTGAGAAAGGTTTTCCAAAATTACCACGACAATTTTCAAAAATAATAAGTTCTTTGTTCAGCTTTATCCCCACATCATTTTATTTGATTACAAACTTTTCAATGACATAAAAAACTGCAGACATAATGGTCGGGGATTTAACTTTTGATTTCAGATCATATTGAAAGGTCAGGTCAAAATAATACCCTACAAGATGAAGCCTCTGACCTATTTGTCTATTCCATCTTCTATCAATAATGTTCACGATTGGGCCATATTCAGCTTTCTTATAATTAAAAAACTTTTTCAATGATTCTTTTGCCTTCAACATTGCATGATACATATACCCCATTGCAGGCCTAAACTTAGAATCTATAAGTCTCAATGCACTAACAAGAGGTGATGTGAAACCCACAATCATTTTGCATTGTGCCCAAAATTCAGAATACAGAACTATTTGTATTATTTCCTTCCCCTTTGCATCTTTTGCATACCTAGAATCAATAAAACTCCAATCTGTCACCAAATTTTGCAAATCATGCATGTGCTTCAAAATGCTATCCAATGCAATGAAATTAGTTGCAAAACGAGTGGCTCGAGGACGTACTATCTCAATCCAACCAGGTCTCTTCCTTAGCATTGAGAGTACAAAAATATGATTGTAGACAAATTTGGTAATTCTAGATGCACGTAGAACCACATTTGCAACATAATTCATTTCCCCAATTTCCTTTAACATCAAGTTTAGACAATGTGTTGCACAAGGTGACCAATATATCCATGAAAATTCTGCTTCCAACAATCTTCCTGTAGCTACATAATTTGCAGCATTGTTAGTGACCACTTTAACAACATTTTCTCCTTTTACCCAATCAATAACTTCCTTAAACAAAAGAAATAAATTATTTGCACTCTTGATTGTTTCAGAAGCATCTACAGACTTCACAAATGCAGTTCCTGTAGAACAATACACCAAAAAATTAATCAATGTTCGGCTACGTGTATCTGTCCAACCATCAACCATTATAGTGCAACCATATGTAGCTCAATCCTTACAGAGTTTATCAACTGACATTTGCACCTCCTAAACTAAATCCTTCAACAAATTGGTCCTACAATTATGATATGAAAGAGCTTTGTAACCTGGACCAATAGTAGCAAAGGCATCCAATATAGGCTAAAAATATCTTGAACATAAAGCATTCAAGAAAATACAAGCATCACACAACCACTTCATAACAGCATGGTCCACATGATTAATTGCTCCCTTAGATGCCAATACACTCTTAATTCCAGGTTGTGCACTTGGAGTGATTCGTGGAGCAAAATGACTAGTTATTAGCCCTGAAGATGCTTTCCCCTTTCCCGATGATGTAGTTGGTTTTTTTCCCTTGATAGGTATCATGTGTACTAGGTGGATCTATTTCTCTAATCTCAATATCATCATCATTATCATTCCTTCCACATTGTGCTCTAGTGTCAATAAAATTCATTGGTTGCTTTTCACTTCTTTTTTTGTCATTGATTTCATTCAACGATTGCTCCATTTTGAACCTTACATCATGGGGTATTTTACAACAAATTGCAATCTCACCTTTCCTTTGGGCAAGATGTTGTTTCATCCTATTAATCCCTCCCCCTTTAAAAGTCTTTTGACAATAAAGACATGTCATTGACTTTGATCCATTAAGAGGGTCAACTTTAAGGGAAACATACTCCCAAGCAGAATCAGTTTTTCCCCTAACATTTGATGAAATGGACTCTTGTGATGGAGTTGGATCAGATGTATTAGCATTTGGACTTTAAGATTCCGTCATCTTAGTTCAATTAAAGAAACCCAACTCAAAAATAAATCCATTCATACAAACACAAAATATAAAATTTAAAACCTTGCATTGACTAAAAGAACCAACCAAAATGTAAAATCGCTCCATATAAGCAAAAAATACTTAAGCAAATAATTAACCAAAATGTAAAATCACTCCATTAGAAATGTGAGTAAATTGCTTGCAAAAATTTAAGCAAAACTTCCAACATCTAATCATCATATGAAAATTAAGCAAAATATGCATATGAAAATTAAAAACAAATTAAGCCAGATTAATTAAACAAAGAACTAAGCATTTGACCATCAAATGAAGTTTGAGGGTTCAACAAGGCATATAATCAACAAGAAACTAATACAAAAATACAAGCAACAATTTTCTACTAGTAAATCTATCAACTTATCATCTGCTGCTCTTAATTATAAACTATAAAGTATTCACTAAAAGCCTCTGCCTAACAGGTCCAAAGCAAAATGATGAACCAAATGTAGAACAAATAGGGGTTGATGAACCAAATGAATAAAAAAACAATTAAATCACAATATACCTTCAGGGTTTCACTGCCGAGTGCCGGTAATGGTGGTGTGACAATGGATTTGCCGCCGGTGGGCTCGGGTAGTCAGGCTTGGTCGCAGGCAAGTTGTCGTCGCAAGCCTGCAAGTGCTGAGTGTCGTTGCCAAGTGCCAAGTGTCGAGTGTCACTGCAAGCTCGCCGTCCGCCACTACAAGCTCATCGTCTGCCGTTGCAAGTCATCGCTGCAAGTGCTGGATCTTCTCGCCGTTGGACGTCGCTGCAAGTGCTGGGGTGAGGGTTACTTTTCGCCACTGCAAGCTTGCCAGTCGCCGTCGGTGTGTATCACCATCAAATGCTGGAGGTGATGGCCGCCGCAAGTGATCGGTCGATAGGGTGTGAGGGTTGAGAGGAGTGAGAAGGGAACTCGGGAAAATGGGAAATAACCCTAAAGCTAAAGGGAAAATCGAATAAGGATTCGAACTGGTTGGGATATAATGGGCATTTATTTTTTGTTTTTTTATTTAAAACACTAAAAATAAAAATCTTAACCCACAAACCGCTGCCCGGGTCGAACGGTTTAGCAGTCCGACCACCCGAGTTAGCGGTTTTTTTGACTTTTCAACATTTTTTTTCAATTTTCCGGTTTCTAGTAAAATCAACCCATATGGCTGACCGGTTATCGGTTTTTCCAGTCCAGTCCGGTTTTGAAAACCATGATACATACAAATCTACCATGAAAATAAATTCAAAACATCATGTGAACTAGTTTTTAATTTGGATAAAAGACTTGATCCTCCCTTGAAATTTCTCCCAAGGTTGTGTTTGCTTGCAATGTAAATAAATTTGCAACAATGCAAAATCATGACAGTACAAATGATCCGAGTGTAAATTCTGACCTATTTTTGTTTCAAACTTTAACTTATTTTGCATGATTTCAGTACAAATGGAATAAATTAAGATATGAAGCAAAATAAAGTAAAATCCAAAATAAAATTAAACTAGAATTTGCATTTTCTACACTTGCACTCCCATGCATTTATATTAGTGCAAATAAAATTGCATTGCAACCAAACACAGTGTAAATAATTGGACTAAGATATCCCTTATTGGGTGATGTCATCGGATAAAAACCCAACTTTACGGTCTTTGCCCATTGTTACTCCTAAATAATTAGACTAAACTGAGAGAAAATTTACCTACATCTTCCACAATCGAACGAAATGAATAGCGCTTGTGGTTTTTTTTTTTTTTTGAAGATAAAATAGCGCTTGTACTTGAATTGCAAGAATTCAAATCAGCACCCCATAACGTCTCACAGCACATTCCCGTTGTGTATTAGGAACCTCTCCCGGTGATATTTCATCATTTTTTATACATGATCAAGAAATGTTTCCAATACTCGGCAGGGATATGCTGTAGGACCTTGTGGGATGCCGTCATAGGGGCTGATTTGATCTCGAATTGCAACCAAACGTGAAAACTCAACCTGCAGATCAAGGCTATTCGTTATTTAAACGATGTGTGAAAACTTGAAAGAGAATTTGGTAGAATATGAACGAAGTGAAAGATAGGATTGGGAAGGTGTGGCATTTTTTTTTGAGGGTACAAACAGAATTAGAAAGAGCCAACAGAAAGGATAATCCTTCTGGGCCAAAGTCAGAAATGTCCTTAGCTAAATAACAGTTTCTTTGGGAGATTGCATTCACGAGAACTTGGCAATCACTTTCAATTACAAAAGAAGAGCCTTGCAATTGGGATTGAGCTTTAAACCTTGGAGCATAGTTTTTAAAATCGGATTGGATTGGACGGTCGGATTGGAGAAATCGGGAACTAATCACCTCACTGGTTCCGTTTTTCTCCAAAATCATTGATTTTGGTTAGTAAACCGCTAAATCGGCCGGTTAATTGTTCGAACGATTTTGACCATTTTTTCAATTTTTTAATATTTTTAATAATTTTTTATTTTTTTGTTAAAATAGGCCAGCCGTTCGAATTAAACGGTCAGACCATTCGAACCAAAAACAGAACCCCTGACTGGTTCGGTTTTAAAAACCATGCCTTGGAGCATGGCAGATGCTTCTACTTGCAAAGGCGAGCTCACTCTCCGATTTCCAAAAAAGACCTGCCACCACCTGTCCATTCTGATCCCTGGAGATTACTCCATAGACTTAATCTTCTGACAAAAAAACTCCAATCTGTGTTAATCTTAATCAAACCAGGTAATAGAGGGTTCCAAAAATGAGGTGTCTTTTTTCCCTCTAGGGGAGCGGAAAGAGAGCTGCCATTCTTGTGGGGAAATCAGGTTCCTCTCCCTTTTCATCCCGTCAGAAACAGAAATAGTATGCGGCATTTAAACAAGTATACAAGACCAATTAAAACTTAGAATGCATCTACTACTTGTTTTCCGAGCTCGTCATTTGGATGCACATGTTCTATGCATTTCCTTTGAATATTTTGAAATAAAAAGGTGTCTCGTTTGAAAATGGTCTTTTTGAAAATTTAAAGAAAAATGAATGAACAAAATGTCTATTAAATTTATTCTGTCATATATGGTAGCTAAGAAAAGTTTAAATCCTATCAAAAAGTAGATGGGGGTTTAAGTATTTATGTTAAATGATTTATGCGAGTACATGCATTTATTTGGACAAGTGTTTTTAGGAAATATTAATCCAAATAAAAACATTTATTATCCTTCTTTTATTCCTCAAGTAAAGGTGTGCAATGATCAATTTATCCAAAAAGGTGATATTATTGAAGGACAATATTATTTAGCAGCTTTTATTATACATGGATAAATAATTTATACATTCAAGTCTAAGAAAAATATTACTTTTCCAGATAAATGAGTTACTCGCGAATCATTCTTTTACACATGACCCATTAATACTGAAAAACAAATATAAGTTTGTCCCTCTCTGACGTTTTCATGCTTAACTTAACTGGTTTCTACTCTCAGATTTGAATCCACATCACAGCAGAAACTTCAGAGTGCCCACTTCAGTCGCCAAATTTTGTCATGGAGATGGCCTGAAGAAGCATTTCTACAAGAAAAGCTGCCCTCAAGCTGAGGATATCATTGGGAAAGTGGTTTGGAAAAATGTAGCCCAGGATGCAACAGTTCCTGCTGGGCTCGTGAGGCTGCATTACCATGACTGCTTTGTTAGGGTAATAACTAATAAGAATTGTTTTGTATGTTTGGTATGATTAATAGATATTATCTCTCAGTCAGTTTCAGTACTGGTTTGATTCTTTTCTTCAGGGCTGTGATGGGTCGGTTTTATTGAACTCTACCAAAGATCATTTGGCTGAGAGGGATGCAAAACCAAACCTAACTCTGGACAGTTTCAAAGTTGTTGATGAGGCCAAGGATGCAGTGGAGAAGGCTTGCCCTGGAGTTGTTGTGCTGATATCCTTGCTTTGGCTGCTAGGAATGCAGTTGCCTTCCAAGTAAGTTCAATTTTTTTTCTAATTTTGTTGATTCATCATCATCATCATCACCATCTTCATGTCAACTCACAATGCTTCTTCTTTTACTAAAGCTGTGGATGGTTTGAAGAAATTACAGGACCCACTTGGTTGAGAGGACGTGTAGTTTGGAGAAATTAATTGATTTACTATAGTCATTAATTAAGCAAACTTCTGAACAACAAAAAAATTCCTATTTCTTGAATGTGATTAATTGGAGCAAAGACAACATGATTTGCCCAATGAATGGATAAGCTGATTGTGTGTAGTTGATTTGGATTTGCAGTTCAAGAAACCAATGGATGAGCAGATGGTGTTGATCCAACCCACCAGAGATGCACCCACAGTAAGGATAATGGCAAGAACAAGAAGAAATACTTCAAGCTTCAGAAGATGTTCTCTAGCAAGGTTCTGGTTAGCGCTACCAGTAGCAGAAGACAGATGCTCGTGGGTAGGAGAGTAGGGACAGATTTGATTATGAGCAGGAAGATTACTCTTCGATCAGCATCAGCATCGTTGATTTGGATTCCCCTTTACCAGTTGTTAAACGGTCTTTGGAAGAGATGTGGAGAGGTGTTGAAGGGTCTACATGTTCAACAGAGACAAGTTCCTTTTGCCCAACGACCAGCCTCCCTGTGAAGAAATTGATTAAATCATGTAACTTTTTTTGTCAATTACATGAAACAATTGTGTGTGTATATATATATATATATATATATATATATATATATATATATATATATATATATATATATATATATATTCATTTCATTGATTCTCAATTTTGTTCAACTTTCTTAGCTAGTTTGCTTCAACAATACAAAATCCATAGAAGGATAACTAACTTGTTCAGAGGTAGGAAACTATTGGTCCAAGAACTGTTCTGCTAGCACTGCATCCATATCCAATAATGGAACAATATATCAGGTATCCAATAATGGAACCTGCATCCCTACAGGTAATTTGAAGAAAATTAGAAAAAAATAAATTATTTAATATATATATATACTTTTAGCGGCAGTCGCTTTAGTTTTAGGGTAGTCGCGGGTGAATTTTTAGCGGCAGCTTAAGATTTATACCGGAAGCTGCAAAAATTGCCGCTAGAACCTTTAGCGACAGTTGTTTTAGCGGTAATTTGTCATCTGCGGCTGGCGACAGTTTTGATTGCCACTAAAAGTCAATTTTCTTTTAGTGGGGTTTCTTCTGGACTCCAAATTGCTTCTGATCCAACCCTTATCCGAACTTTTGGTCGTCGTAATATGTCAAACCCTACCAACTCTCCTGCTCGTATTATTGATATGGACGACTTTACACCTCGAAGTGTGGCTCCAAAGATAGAGCATCAGGATTCGGTAAATAAAAATATATAAACCTTGTTTCCTTTTTTATCTCTATGGGTGGAGGAGACTGGCCCGAATCAGCCCCACCTATATCCATGTTAATTATTAGTTGGAACTGTCATGGGGCAAGCTACCCTAAGGCAGTTCAAGAATTGCTGGATTTGGTCCTGCGTTAATCCAAATATTATATTTCTTTGTGAGATCAAAATCCAGGATTCTAATTTAAATTCTTTGATTAATACCTTATGTTACCCTAACTCTTTCATCATTAATCCTGATGGTTGGGCAGGTGTTCTTGTAGTTATGTCGAAAGTTGCTTTAAATGTTTCTGTTTTTTGCTCTCATAAGAGGTATCTTTTCTATTGCCATTTGGATTTTAGGATTTATATATGGACCTTTTGTTAAAAGAAATGTTTTCTGGACTCGTATCAATAACCTGCTTCTTTCACTTGATTTCCCTTTCCTGCTAATAAGGGACTTAAATGAAGCGGCATTCATAGATTTGTCTGCTCCCTCTTCCAATTCTATCAGTCACCACCTCACTTCTTCCTAGTACAGTTCACTAATCCTCATGCATAATTTGGTGGAACTCAATCTCCAAGGAGGAGGTGTGACTTGGTCTAATATAAGAACTGTAGGCTATACCCAGAGGACTTTAGATTGAGCTATCCTATCTCCGGAATGGCTCCAATTGTTCTCTGATACCTCCTGTTCTTAGGATCTAAATGGGATTCAGACCATCACCCTCTAATTCTAAACTTGCACCCCAAGAGCAGAAGTTACCCAAACCGTTTAGATTCTTTGAAATGTGGTTCTCAGATGAATTTTGTAAGCGTATTTTAGAAGACAGTTGGAACCTTTAGGTCTCTAGCTATGTAGCCTTTCGGTTTGTTAGTAAATTGGATGCAATCAAGAAAGATTTAATTCAGTGGAGAAAAACTCATTTTGTTGACCCCCAAAGCTAGAATAGAGAGTTTAGAGAAGCAAATCATTCAGACTGAGCAAATGGAGGATTATCCCTTAATCCAAAGCCTGTACAAACAATTAGAAGATGCCTCTTGGCGGTTAGAAAGCTTTTGGAGACAAAAATCCCACCACACTTGGCTGCCTTTGGGAGATAGAAATACTAGCTTTTTTCATAAAAACACTCTATGTAGAAGAAAAAAGAATTATATTGAAGGGAATAAAAATAACTCGAATCAATGGAAATCCACTCATGAGGAGATTGCACAGATTTTTAAGGATTACTTTTCAGATCTTTTTGCTTCTCAGGCAACTCAGGAAATTGAGAATCTCCAATCCCTTCTTCCTCCAATAATCTCCTAGGAAGATAATTCCATGTTATTGGCCATTCCTACTGAAGAAGAAATCAAATCTTCTCATTTTAGTATTGGAAGCCTTAAGTCTCCTCGCCCGGATGGAATGCCACCCTTGGTTTTTAAAGATTGTTGGGATTTTATAGGATCTGAAATTGTGCAAATGGTCCAAAAATTTTTCACAAATAAGAAGTTACTTAAGAGAATGAATTACACTTTCATCTGTCTGATTCCTAAAAAAGTTTATTGTATAAAAGTTCAAGACTATAGGCTTATTAGCTTATGTAATGTCACCTATAAGATCATAGCTAAATTAATAGCTTCTAGGCTAAGGCTAGTTCTTGACAAGTGCATTTCTCCTAACCAGTTAGCGTTTGTCCCGGGCAGACATATAGCTGATAATACTATCCTAACTCAAGAAGCCTTCCATTTTCTTAAACATAAACAGAGGGGTACAAGTTACATAGTTGTGAAACTAGACATGTCCAAAGCTTATGACCGTCTAGAATGGGGCTTTCTATTAAGTGTTCTGTCTGCCTTAGGTTTCTCAGAAGACTTGTTCTATCGTTAAAGAATATATCTCCACAGTTTCTTATTCTTTCCTCATAAATGGAACCTTAGTAGGTTATTTTTGCCCTTCCAGAGGTATCAGACAAGGAGATCATTTATCTCCCTACTTGTTCATCCTAGCCATGGAAGGGTTAAGCCATCTTTTGTACCAAGCTGAGGCTGACAACAATTTAAAAGACAAAATTATCTGCTAATTCTCCCGCCTTTTAACATCTCTTATTTGCAGATGATATTATGCTCTTCTTAAGGGCCCATAGAGATGAGTTGGACAATCTGAACTCTATTCTTTCAATCTTTCAAAATGCGTCAGGCCAACTTATAAACTTTGAAAAATCTAGGATCTATTTTAGTAAAATATCTATCATTGCCATCAAAGAATGATCAAGAGACAACTCCATATAGGATCCCTTGGAACTCCTCTGATTTGGACTAGGAACAGACACAATCAACTCAGTTTTGTTTTGGATAACTTGAATGCTAAATTAAACAATTGGAGGGCCTCAGCCATCAGCCAAGCTAGGAAAAAAGTCTTGATCCAATCAGTCTTACAAGCTACCCCAGAAAACAATTCACCAAATGAATAAAATCATTAAAAATTTCTGGTGGAACACCTCAAAATCTCACAGACAGTGCTACCGCTGGTGTGCTTGGAATACTCTGTCCTTACCGAAAGCTTTTGGTGGTCTGGGCTTTAAAAATTTGACTCTGGTTAATCATGCTCTGCTTAAGAAAACCGCCTGGAAATTCTTAAATGAACAACATAAACTCTGAGTTCAAATCTGGAAGTCAAAGTACTTGAAACCAGAGAATACCTTCCCTTACATCACCCCTTCTAATGCCTAGGCTTGTTGGAAGTCAATCTATCCTAAACTTAGGGAACTTGCCACTGAAGTAGGTTATTTAGTCAATGACAATTCGGACTTCCTGATTTCTCAATACCCCTAGATCCAAACTAATCAAAAAATTCAATGGATTCCTTTACCCTTAGCCCCTCAGCTGCGAAATATCTCTATCAATAACCTCATTTCAGAAGGAAATTAGAATCCATCCTTAATTCATCATCACTTTGATAGGGAGGCTGCTATGCAAATCCTCCAAACCCTGATCTTCCCCTCCTCTAATCATCGTCATTGGATTTGGTTCAGCATAATTTAGGAGTCTTCACTGCAAAGGAATAATATAAAATAAAACAAGCTCGATCAAATCCCATAATAGATGATGATTTGAAATCCTGTCTTTCCAAAATTTGGAAACTCAAAATTCCTACAAGATACCAACTTTTCTTATGGCGAATTCTCAACAATTTTATTCCAACCAGATGTCTTCTTTTCTTGGACTCTATTGAGAAACTTTGTATCTTTTGTAACCAAGAGGAAGAAACCTCGCAACGCCTTTTTTTGCATTGCTCTTTTACTAGAGTTGTTCTCTTTGGCAATCCCTGGAATATCAATTTCTCCCTCACCAACAATACTTTTTGGATAGCTTATTTTACTCTGCTATATAATCAAATTCAATATAATTTTCTTTTCCTCCAAGTTTTAAGTTGGTTTGCAATTTCCTGCTACTATATTTGGTCTACTAGAAACAAAAAAAATTTTGAACAAAAGCATTCACTCCCCATGCAGATCCTTTCAGTGGTGAATAAAATCTTTCAAAATTCCCTTCAACCTACCCCTGTAGTTAATCTTCAGACACCTCAGGAAAATAGTTTACATTTAGCCATTACTTATAATACTGAACTCATCATTTTTTACAAATGCAGTAAAATTGGCTAACTCTTGCTTCACTTTTGGAATTGTGATCTTAATTCAAATCTTCAGTGCCTAAGTATCATTGGAGGAAAAACTTCACAACCTTTAGATATTGTTCATGCTGAGATTTATGCCATTTTGCAGGTTGTTTTGAAGTTACAAAGTTGGAATTTCAGAAATGTTGTCATCTGCTCAGATAATCTTCAAGTGATACAGAAAGCTATGTTACCTTGGTTCTTGATGAGGGCAGATTTGGCCCTCCAATGATATTGTGACACATGCCACCTCAGAACAACTAGGTGACATCCGGAATCACTTTGGCAACAACTTGCCTTACCCAAGTTGATGGTGTCCCACCTAGTGGCCTGGCCCAGGCGCGACCTGGCGGCCTGGCCCTGGCGCGAACTGGCAGCCTGGCGCAGGCACGAGCTGGCAGCCCTGACGGCGTGGCCCTCGTGCGAACTGGCAACCTGGCATAGATGCGAGTTGGCAGCCTGGCACAGACGCGACCTGGCGGCCTGGCCCAGGTGCGAATTGGCGACCTGGCGGCCTGCGAGACGTGCTCGCCGACAAATTTGGCATGCATATCCAAACACTCCCATGATCATTGGAAGTTGGCACACGTGCCGAACGATCCAGAGGGTGGTCAACGTTCATGGCGATTACCTTAGGGAATCTCGGACCACTTAGACGACTTCTCAGAAATCTCGGATATGGTGCGTGAAGCCCACGCCAAACAATGCCTATATAAAGGCACCAACCCCAATGACAAGGGGAGCAAGTAAGCAAATAAGCAAATTCTAGCCTTGGTTAGCCACCCCGGGTCCTCTGACATTTGGTTCCTTACAGGTCTCTAAAGAGCAACGAAGCTCATCAATCCAGCTCGTCACCAGGCAGCTCGACACCTCATAGTCAGCTCGCCACCAGGCAACCCGGCACCTCACAGGCAGCTCGGCACCTGGTCAACCCAGCACCTCACAGGCAACTCGCCACCTGGTCAGCTTGGCACCTCACAGGCAACTCGCCACCTAGTTAGCTCGGCACCTCATAGGCAGCTCGGCACTATAGTCAGCTCGCCACCTAGCCTGCCCAGCTCGACTCATCTCGGCAGCCAAAGTTCTCCACTTCGGCCTGAGTCATCAACCACTTGGAAACAGACCAAATGACGAGGTACTTAGCACAAAAAATTCACACTCCACCAAAAATTGATTCATCAATTCTGCTTCTGGCTTTTGCAAAAAACCAAAGATCCGTTTGGTTGGCAATAATAGGGGTCCGGAATCGGAATCGGTCCATTCCGATTCCATGCGTTTGATTGGGCGGAATCAGAATCCGATTCCCATCTCGGACGGAATGGCAATCCCCATTTTCGGAAATGGGCCATTCCTGACCCACCCCCCCGGAATCGGAATTTCATTCCCGCTTTTTCACATAAAAAAACCAAAATGACAAAAAAATCCTCAAATCTCTCCCGACCCGATTCCAACTTTCTAACCCACACTCCTCTCTCTCTCTCTCTCTCTCTCTCTCTCTTTACTTCCTCATTCGGAAGCTAGAGTTCGAAGTAGTGATCTGAAATTCAGAACCGAAACTCCGGCGACTGTGACAAGGTAAATCACCGTTGATTTTTCTCTCCTATTTCCTATTCTTCTTCTTCCTCTCCTTCTCTCTCTCACACTTTATTTTTTTCATTACTCCCCAGTTTTTTCACTTTAAACCCGACCAGACCATAGCAAGGTAAGTTTTCATTTCTGAGTTAATGCTAGCCGATTCATGATCCCTTAAATTAGAGGATGAAACAGATTTTGTATTGCAATTTGGAAAGTTGAATTCCTTTTCTCATTTTTCTACTTTCGAGAGGTAAAATCTCTGAAAATTCCGCTCGTTCTATTTAATAGGCTGAACTATATAGAGCTCAAAAGGTGGTTTCCTCTTCTTCTCTATTCTCTCTTCTTTATTCTCTCTTCTCTTTCTCTCCTATCTTCTTCTCTCTTTTTTCTTTCTATTTTCTGCTATTATTCTAATCAAATTATACCATATTTATAGCCATTAGTTGCTTACCTTCTTTGATGAGATGTCCTGATGCCCATGGACCTGAAACATTTGAAGAGAGCCATTATATGAGAAGTTCATCTTTCTCGAAGAAGGAAAAATTATATAAACTGGGATATAGTATATATAATAGGGCTTTGACTGTATTGATTAGAATAGGGATGGCATATGGGTGCATTCATGCTTAAAATAGAGAGAGCAGATACAAGCATTCCAAAGCTGCTGCTTATGGAGGTATAGAAGCTATGGTTTGTAAAGAAAAATCTAGGCGTTCGATGAAAAAACAGTGGTATCTGGTAGGTGCCATGTTTTAAGGATGGCTTCTGCTAAAATTCAAGAAAACATGAGGGTGATTTATGTATATTAATTTTCTTTTCCAACTTTTAGAGCTAAAAATGTGATACTATAATCATGTCATTTTCACTTGCACAGCCTTATGGTTTACTATTCCAATGGTGGATCCTAGTAATCTGTATATATGTAATATGTGGTAAGTTACAGGGTACCAGGTTGAAGTATATTGAATTATGGGGGCACCAAAATCACAACCTCCTCTTAACCTCCTTCGTTAGCTCATAGTTGGGGACTTGTGCTTTTGGTCAATTGCCACATATATTAGAGCACTTATCTTCTTCCAACACTCCAAAGAAGTTAAGTTGTTCTAAAGGCGGACCAAACATCTGGAAGAGGAATAGGGAGATGACACAGAACAGATAGCACTCCACCGGGGATGCTTTTCAAATTTCAACTAACTTGTCTTTCCTTGACACAGGGAAAGAGATTGATTTATGGAGAGAGGGTACTTTTTTTCCTAGAAAAGAAATCTGAGAAATTCCACTAGTTTGTGCCTTAGACATGCAACCTTGAATTAGTCAAATGCTGTTAATCAAGAGTTGAAGTTAGACTTGCAATATTTCTATGAGAATACGAACTTGGATGGATTGCTTGTCAATCAATGTAAGAGGTTTGTTTGGATGGTTTTAGTTGTTAGAAGGAAGAAATGAGCAAGTGTCCAAGATGAAGCTTTGTAAGTCAGCATTGACTTTATGGGGTGATTGTCTATATATATTTTTTATCCAGCCAGAAAATTCATCTAAACTTTATGGGGTGATTGTCCAGGATTTAGCAATGTGAATGCCAGATTTCTTTTTTCTTTCTCACCAATAGATAGTTCTTATGTTTATGGAAAACAGCTTATGTATGAATCCAATATTTGTGTAAATTAGCAATTGCTAATACTAATCCTAAAAATTAGATAATCATCACATCCCCACCAGTTTTTGAGAGCAGACTCATAAGAGAAATGCAACATTGTTTGAGAAGTACAAACAGATGGAGGAGGTGATAGAACTCACAAAGATAAGAGTGGTGCATTGGGATTTAGTGACAACAAAATTTAAAGACTTACCTTTTAATAATTGATTAGAGACTGGTAAACAGTGGTGGGTTTCCAAAGAAGTAAACAGGTAAGAGTGATGCAACGGAGTCCACCAGGTTGTGGGAAAATCAAGTTTAATTTTGATGGGTGTTGTATCAGAAATCCAGGGCTATTGGGTGTAGGGGGTGTTGTCGGAAATGTTATGCTTAGTTTTCCAGGCCCAGTGGGACAAGGGAAGTCTTTGAGAGCAGAATTGATGGCTCTAATACAAGGTTTAAAATTGATGCAACAACAGGGGTTAAGAGATGTAATAGAGGAGGGAGACTGTCATGTGTTATTTACTGGATGAAAGGTCAGAAACAAATATCTTGGGAATTTAAGGCTTTGGTAATTAGGATGGTTGTCTCATTAGGGTCCTCCCTGAATGCCTCATTCAATTGGATCCCTAGAAGCGCAAATATGTTAGTAGATTCTTTAGCAAGAGATGGAGTGGGGAGGGGTTCTCTGCTGTGGGGTTGCCCTGGACTAGGTTGTAATTTTGCAGAAAAGATTTCTTGTTAGGGGTGTGGGGAATTTGTTTCTGTTATATAAAGTGTACCTGTTTTAATGATGGTTGCTTTGTAATCAGTTTGACTTGATTAATGAAAATCTTCTGTAATTTATCAAAAAAAAAAAAAATCACATCCTAACCTGTCCCAACCTATGTTATCCAAACACAGAAGGGACATGCCTGGATACAGTACATATATGAAATTTACACTAAAATTTGAAGTATCCAACATGATATGGCACCCACGTACATGTATCTGGGTATCATAGGTTCTAACCCGTTTAGGTGGGTTGGCAACACCTACCTATTCCCTCATTCTGCTCTAAGGCTGTGTTTTATGTTATAGTAGTGGTAGTAGTTGTGTATTAATAGTTATAGCATTTTTAGCTTTAGTTTATACATTGAAAACTCATTTCTATGCATGTCAACAACAGATTTCCAAATATAAAATTTATCTAGGAGATAGTAGTTGTGTATTACTATCATCCGTCTTATCCCACTTAAGTGGGACTGGAAGCATCAGTAAAATTACTCTATCTTGGTCTATGAAAGGTCATATGGTACCACCATCATCAACAACAACAATTTCATGTTGTAGGCTGAGAGATATTTTGTTGAAGACAGTCAAACCTTCCTAGATATTCATGGGAAATTATCAATATATTCCCAAGATTTTACCATGTTTAGATTGTCTCTATCTTTCTGTCTCTCTTCCATCAGGCCTTAATTGTATCAGTGAAAAGGTGCATAAATTTCATTTCTAGATCTCTAGAAAAATCAAATTACACTTAGACAATAAGGAATATGCAGTAAAATGAGCACCTTCTCTGAGTTGTATATTATTGTACAATGTTGAAATGAACCTAGAGTAGGACCATGCTTCCAACTTTAAGGAACTCAAGATTACTAAAGTCTGCCCATGGGAAAATAATATCCACTGTGGTTTTCAACTTGGCTTATGTAGCTTGAACAAGTTTGTGCTACATTAATCCTGTTTTGTCATTCCATTCTATCAAGGGCCATATCCATTGACCATTATTAAATTGTCTACCCCAAAATAATTTCTCACTACCTCAACCAATGTCCTTTTACGCCTGATCCTGTCTCATCTTGGTTCCAGCCCCTTGCATCAGATTGCTTCTTATTGGTGCAGCAGGCAGTCTTCTATGTATATATCCAAACCATTTCGGTTTGTTATCCCTCATTTTATCACCTACTGGACTAGTAATCTCTCTCCTATACTTTCACAAGGTAAAAATCTTACCAATCAAGAAGCAAAAAAAAAAAAATCTGATCAATCAGGATTTGTGAAACACACTAGAGAGCAATGGAAGCAAATTGAACATTGACTCCATCTTACCTGATTAGGTTATAATGAATAAATTATTAAATACATAAGAAAACTAAGATTTTTATGTTGTTAATTTATAATGCATTTGATGTAGGACAAAATTCACAATGAAATGTAGGCCTAATGTGTACGGACAATATCAATTCAGATCTAAAACAAATCTGTAGAGTATTAATTATTAAATACACAAGCAATGGAAGGTAATTGAACATTGACTCCATCTTACCTGATTAGGTTATAAAGAATAAATTATTAAATACATAAGCAAACTAAGATTTTTATGTTTAGTTGTTATTTTCTTTCTGGTTTTTCATCTGCTTTGAGCCTGTTATCTGTTTCTCTTTATTTTCTTTGTTTTTTTTTCCAGAAAAGCAGTGAATTGTGCTTTTTATCCCATGTTTTCTTCAATTTCTTTATATAATTATATCTTGTCTTTTCAGAGTCTCCAAAATACCAAGCCCCATCAGTGAAGGAAGGGAAAGATGGCCAGAAATTGCCTTCCAATCCTGAAGAGGTTGAGGACCTACGATGTGATTCTGCTGCAAATTGACTGATTACATTCTCTTACAATGAACTAAAGATAATAACAGAGAATTTTAGGCCAGATCATGTGTTGGGTGGAGGAGGATTTGGAACTGTTTATAAAGGATACGTTTCTGAGGATTTAAGTAAGGGGCTTCAGCCCCTTCAAGTAGTAGTCAAGGTTCATGATGGGGATAATAGTTTTCAGGGCCACAGAGAATGGGTGGTACTTTTGTCTTTGGAGATTATTTCTCTTTCAGTTCTGCTAAGAACTTGGCAGGTTTGTAGGCAGAGATTATATTTCTAGGACAACTCTCTCATCCAAATTTGGTTAAACTCATTGGATACTATTGTAATTTCTGCATTTTCCCTGCAAACTTTTTATGTTTTTCTATTTTTTTGCAAAATTTCTACAATTTTCTGCAATTTCCTACAAAAATTCTGTAACTTCTATAATTTTATGCAAAATTGTTGTAATTTCTGCATTTTCATGCAATTTCTACAAAATTCCTGATATTCTCATGCATTTTTCGAATTTTCTGTAAAATTGTTGTAATTTCTGCATTTTCCTGCAAATTTTCTCTATTTTTTATTTTTCTACAAAATTTCTACTCTTTTTTGCAAGTTCTGCAAATTTCATTTATTTTTCATGCATTTTCTGAATTTTCTACAAATTATTGCAATTTCTGCATTTTTTGGTATTTCCATGCATTTTCTGCTTTTTTTAATTTTTATTATGGGTAAAATTGAAAATCATGGCTGATTCCGATTCCAGCCTCTTAATGAACCAAACAGCATAAGTCAGAATCTGATTCCGATTCCGGTCTGAACCAAACAACCAAGTGAAATAGACCATTCCGGTTCCGATTCCAATTCTGATTCCAATCACAAACCAAACGGGCCCCAAGATATTAATTTCCCAATCTTAGTTGTCTGTAAAATATAAACATATAAACAGATCTTTTAATACTTCTGCTCATATGCTATCCCAACGGGCAAAGTCCCATCCTTTAGAATTTTTTGAATGTAATGTCTACCCTGAAGGAATACCTCCTGTGGATCAGTCTGTAAATATTGCCTTTTTTTAATAGATAGTGTTATTTACCTTCCAAAAAAAACAATCGTCAATTAACGGCACTTGTATAAAAGACAATATTCACTCAAACAATTCACAATTCACAACCGATCCAATCACATCACGATCTGATGGTGGTTCAGTCTAATTTATCCAAGACCTTTATCAAATCCCAATGCCACCAAGGTTTGGAGAAATTGGATTTAATCCTCATAAAATTGGTGTTTACACCTGATTCACATTTGCGCCCCACAATGCCGATGATGTCATCATCGGGAGGAGAATATGGTTTTTAAAATCGGACTGGACCGGATGGTTGAACCGGAAAAACTGGGAATTGATCACATGATCGGTTCTGTTTTTCCTCAAAATCGTTGATTTTGGTCAGCAAATCGCTGAACTGGCCGGTTAACCATTCAAACGTTTTTCAATTTTTTTAATTTTTTGTCAGTGGATCGACCGTTCGAACCGATAACCGAACCCCTGATCGGTTCGGTTTTAAAAACCATGATGTTCCCAATACAAGGCGGAGATGCGCTGTGGGATGTTGTGGGGCACCCGTTGTGGGGTGCCCCGTCGTGGGGCACAGATCTGAACTCATTTACACCATTTGGATAGGAGATCAGATGTTCAGATCTTCTACCCACGAGCTGTTCCCATATTTTTATCCACTAGACATTACAATTGTGCATTGGGAATATCTCCCTTGTAATTCATAGGAAAATATTCTCAATACACGGTGGTTGCGCTTTATGGGTAGAGATGTAGAAGCAACTTATGAGTAGCGGATCCCAATTGTTTTAACAGACCTTTTCAACCGTGCATTAGGAACATCTTGATACGGTGTAAGCACAATTATCTGCCCTCAGTTGTAAGGGTTAAGAGAAGGGAATGGGCTATCCCCCATAATGTAGTCCCATGAAAAATAAAAATAAAAAATAAAATAAAAAAAGACTGATGGGTGCTTAGACCTACCTAAACAGGTCACCCTCGAGTTGGGCGAGCTGAGGAAGAAGATAAAAAGTTCTTTACTTTTTTAAGTTTCAAAAAGATATTTTTTGAAATAACGATGCCGTTTAATTTTTTTCACACATGTGAATGGAACCGGATCTACTCCTCACACATGGGTGTCTCACAGGTACATCCACCGTCCGTTGAGAACATCTCCCATGAATAATAACTTATAAATACGAGAGATATTCCCAATGCACAGTAGAACGTGCATCTGAGGTCGGTGTGAAACGCCATGTGAGGAACAGATCCGGTCTCCATGTAAATGGGATGCCCGTATAAATTATATATGTTTCAATTTAATTGGTAGTGCACCCCGATACACCAAATCGAATGCAGGAGATCCGAACTCACTACATTGCGGCAAATGTCGGCATCATCAGAATCTTTGTTTTTGTGTTAACACATTAGTTGCTCTCGTAGGGCTAAGGAGTCGTACACTCAGTGATAGAATGCACATGAGAGTCTGTTAGTATAATGTGAAGAGTTTATATTACGTACCTGCGGGTTTGAAGGATACAACTTAAGCTTGAGTTGAGATTTTGTCAAAATGGGTCCAAGCTTAAAACAGTGTAAAATACATAATCAGACTAACCCGAATTGTAACCATAATTTGAATATAATACCTCCTCACACAGACCTCACAAGTGGGATGTATGCGTTTAGTGTGGGGAGCAAATCTCATAATATAAAGGTCTGTTAACTTTTGCTCCCTCAATTGAAGTAGTAGTTCCATTGTTTCATGATAGATGATGAACTCATACCTCTTTTTTCTCTTGGGATGAGGTGACTTTTAACATCCACCAGAAGGTATAGGTTCTGGCACTCCCATGCAACCACCCCACAAAACACACAAGTCAGCAGTGGGAACAAAGTCAACATATAAGTTCTCTTTCTTTCACTTTTCAATAGATATGCATGCCGGGCCAATAACATTAACAAGACATTCACAGCATCATCTTTGAATTCGACTATAACACGTTTGAGGGGTAGCACCGTTTCAGTGTCCAAAACGGAGTACAAAATGAACAAAATAACATGTTATAGATGACCAATTCCCTATGAAAATTGAGCACCGAAAGACTAGAATAGAGGCTGATAGGATGAACAATGGTCCAACGCCAGAAGATAAACATGACTTGATCCTTCATCTCAAGTCCTGCAAGAAAGCACTCAAGTTGTATCAAGAAGAAAAAATTGTAACTGGTGTTGTGGTGCACATTCAGGATGAAAAGATAATTTAGACTAATGTATGTTTTTTTTTCTTTTTGGTTGGTGCATTTTCTGCATGTAGATGTAGAAACAAGTAGTCTAGGAACATCTCCTTTGCCAACAAAAGCAATGGGATATCAAAATAGATAGAATTGGGCAATGCATGATATATTTAGAATAGAAACAAAGTTTCCTAGGGAATGAAAGCATAGAACTGAGGCACAATGAAGTTAGAGTTGTGGATGAAGCTTCAGGCTCATATTGATCATGGGTTGACAATGTGAATCAAACCCCATAAGATACAGTATCCCCTTAGGGGTGATCATTTTCATTTCTAGCCTGGTCAGCCCAGAAACTTCCAGGCTTGGGTCTAGATTTTGTGTACAGGTTTGGCCCACAATATTATAAATATTATAACATGTCAAAATATAAATATTATAATATTTATAAATACATTGTAATATATGTTTATATTAACATTATAAATCAAATATAACTTTTATGACCTGCACCAAAACCAAGGCAAGTATATAAATTACACGTATATTCTTTATATTATAATAAATATATATACTTGTATCATATTTGTATTATATAACATTATAACATTACAATATTTTATAATATATAAAATATAACATGTATATTCTTTAATATAAATTACATTTGTATCATATTTTATTATTTTATATTTAATGGCAAGGCCCAAAGCTTGGCCTGGCCCATGATCACCCTTAATCCCCTTCTTCACTAATAGCTCAGTTGCAGAGCAGTCAACTGTTAGTTGATGACTGGTCACAAGGTTTGAGTCCTATTTGAGGAGATTTAGTTCATTTACATGCATGCTGCACGGTTAATGATAGCAAGGGTCTAATAGGCAGCATTTCTGACTCACTGCTATTCTGACCATTTGAAGCTGGTTTCATTCCTCGTCACTATCGTAAACAAATGCCATTCTACGATGGGTTGTTGCCTTTCTTGGAGGAGACTCGCCATCTGACTCGATCTCCTTGCGCTTGAATCCACTTCCAGACTCCCTACCTCTTCTCCTTAGCTCCTGCAAGAAATCCAAGAAACTTCAACTTAAATAACTGAATTTCTTTATGAAAAATTCCCTTGATGCAGGACACTGTTTCTGACATCTGGAAATCATGATCACCATGTCAGCTAACTAGTCAACTACTTGGTTTTTATAATGGCCACCAAATGATACATTACTCCAAACATCATTTGTGATTGTACTTGTTTATTTCCAGTCTATATGAATAATAATTTCCTTGCATAATTTTCAGTCTTGCTCCAGCACCTTTAGATGCAAAGCAGTAACCATACATAATGCACTGTATGCAGGAAGCAATAAGTGGAAGCCTTTGATCAAAAGAAACAAGGAATATTTGGGCAAAGAGCTGTGCACCTCATCTTCCTCTTCTGATGCTTCATTTGCACCTGTGTCCTCTTCCTCCTGCTCATCATCCTCCTCATCTCCATTCTCTGGCTCCTCTGCCCTCTTACGTGGTGGAGATCTTTCCCCTTCATCTCCATCACTTTCATATTCAGATTCCTCTCTCTCACTTTCAGAGAACTCTTCAACTGGACGCCGAGATGATCGAACAGCTGGCAAGGATGGTTTGCGTGGAATATCCTTGTGTGCCTGCAAATACATATTACGGCAAGATTTATCATTTTATTAAGAAAAAAGAGAGAGAGAGAGAGAGAGATGTTGCAAAACACTGTTATTTCTGAAAGCACTGAAGTGGCAGTACCCTCTTTGCATTCATGATACGTTTTTCAGCCTGTGCTTCCACTTCCAGGTCTTCCTCAAAACGATGTCGAGCAGCCGAGCGACGAGATTCATAATAATCAGGCTCATCATCCTGCACAACAGAGCAGGGGAAAAAAGACAAAAGATTGACTAATGTTCCAAAGATGGAGGAAAATGTGCTTATGGACTAATGTGCCAGTAAATGCTATCCTAGACACAATTGTACTCAGTCTTAATCCCACATTCCATCCATTTGGGTTCAGCTACATGGATCCTGCCCTTGCCATTCTACTCTATCAAGAGCAATTTTTCAATAACTTTGCAAGTCCTTAATTCATTTTACCACCTAAGACCATGTTTTCTTTGATCTTCCCCTTGCTTTTCTAGAGCCTTCTACTCACATTAAGTCACACCTCACTGGTGAGGTCGTCTATAGCCTTCTACTCACATTAAGTCACTCCTCACTGGTCAGGTCGTCTATAGCCTTCTACTCACATTAAGTCACTCCTCATTGGTGAGGTCGTCTATCCACATGAAAAAACCATCTCAGTTGACTTTCCCCCATGTTGCCACTAATTGGAACTACTTCCAAGTCCTCTCTAATGTGCTTATTTCTGACCTTGCCCTTTCTAGTCTTGTCACCCATCCATCCCAACATCCTCATTTCAGCTATATCTAGATCAGCATCACATTACCTCAATCCATGTCAACCTTATATCCAATGATTTACTGAATCTTTTCTCAGTGGTTATAACTCTTAAATATTGAATTTTTTTTTAATTAAAAGCAGCTTTGTTTACAAAGAAAGGGAGCAATTCCCCAATAATACAAAGAGAACACAACCTTGTATCTCATGTCCATGTTGAAGATTCCTGATTCTCAAACTAGTAAAACTCTCCCCACCCCACAACACCCCAAAAAAATAAATAAATAAAAGGCAAGCATGCACGTGCACATACGCAGCACACACACACACAAGAGAGAGAGAGAGAGAGAATAAAATAGCTCATGACAGACCTCATCAAGTGCTTCCTCCAAGAACCCAGGTGAGAGTTGCCGACCCTTCTCTACAGTTTGTGTGTACTTCCTGTTGACCTTTTCTCGCTTACGATGCAGAAGTTCATTAGCTCTAATAGTTTGACTTTCAGCCTGTTAAAGAATAAAGACCATGAAGATTGAAAAATCTACAACAAAATTTAGTCAAAAAGAGATTTGGTGAGGGACTAGGCCATTAGTTGCAAGTTTAACCAAAGTACCGGGAGCATACAGGAAAATACATTGATGTTTTGTGATTTCAAACACAGCAATGCTAGGTGATAGAAATAACTTCAGCTCACCAAGGTTCTATGTTAATAAGCAGCAAGTTTAATTACCTTCTCTTTCTCCTCCTTTTCCCTCTCAGGATCAATGTCAGTGATGCAATTCTTAACTTTGTAAACCTTTTTATGTCGTGAGTCAACAAGAGCAGTCAATAACCGATGAGAGTTTGATGACAAGGAAGATGGCATAAACCTCATCTTCCTTAGGAGTCTCCCTTGTGATTGAAGGATTCCCTACATGATAACATACAGCACCAGGAAAATTTTCTAATCAGGTAATAGCACAAACAATAGAATAGACAAGGGGGAAAAGAGCATAGCTTTACCATTCTGTATGAATGTCAATTATTATTATATGAAACCTAACCAATCAGCAGCTAAGGGTACCTAAAGGAAAACCCAGGAAATTGAAACCCTGGCCTTCAGGCAAATGCAATAATGATTAGGTTATGTATGAGGTTATTGTTCCACAACAGGGTAAGAGAGTATAATGACCTCTCTGTAACAAACAATGTCAAACACCTATTCCTTTCTTATGCTTACATAAAGGATATACGGAACCATTTCCACTCTTTTAGGTGCTTGACAGAAACTAATAGCTGAAATCTTTAAGCTTTTTGGTTCTCAAGTTCTTCCCCTGATGCTACAAGGGCAAGAATCATCTGGGATGTACTAAAGTATCGAAGTAACATTCTCCAGAGTGTTTGGACTGAGAGAATGCATGATTTTGGGTTTCAAAAAAAGGAGTTCAGGGGTATTTCTAAAGATTATATCCTTTGTGGGTGGCTGGTGGTTGCTGGTTTTCCCCACCAAAGAAAATGCATGATTCAAGCTTGGTACCACACCTGTTGGTACATGGCAGGTATGGTACACATGCTTAGATATAACTTGAACTATATTGTTTTGATTTATTCAGGACCTGTAGGGGAATTTCTTGCAAGGTCTAAAACTTTCTTTCTCATGGGGTTAGAATGAACTTATTGTATACAGGGCTTGTATTGGATAATGAATGCTGGCACTACAGGCCCATGGAACACTGGTTCAGCAAATTCATTAAGTCATTGGTTTCTAGGATGAACAACACTTTCAGGTAGGTTCCAAGATCAGCTAATGATCTCACTAGTTGTCATGCAAGGGAAGTAGTAGGCAAGATGAGCCACTCCTGAATAGGGATGCAACTTGGATTGGTCTAAGTTAGCATTTTACACTGCTTTGGGCTCAGGCCTTCAGGCAGATTGAAATTTTGACAAAGGCCCAACTTGAGCCCACCCAAGTTGCACCCCTACTCCTGAATGAGGATCAGGAACTTGAATTCAACCAATAGATACATTGTACAGTTCTTATTTTTTTGTGTTTTCTCCTGCCAAGACCCGGCTGTCATGCTCTTTGTTCCCCCTCTTGAGACATCCTCAAGAATAGGGGGTCTTTCAAATCTATTTATAATAATTAATAAAATTCTTTCATTGTGGTTACTATAAAGAAATCGATAAAATGTCATATCAGGTGTGAGGAAATACAGAGACAATTAGATATATTAAAATAAGAAAATTTTGTAAAGGAATGATGCTTATTGAAACTCAAAGATTGCCAACTCATGCATTTAGATTTCAAAAACCCTAAACTGGAACCACCTGGAACAAAAACCAACTATTAATTTCTGAGCACTAGCATCAGGAGATTGGAAAAGCCACCTTTCCATGTCGAAGGAAAAGATGTGCTTGATCATGCAATGCCTCTTGTACAGATATATCAAGAACTTCATTCCCAATTAACAATTGCAAACTGCCGTCCGACCACCTTACAAAACGTGCATTGCTTTCGTACTGCATACAAAACAAATCATCGTGTATACTCACAGAACAGATAATGCCAATGAGTTTTCTACCAGCAACAGTGAATTGTATTAATTGTGAAGGATAAAAGAGAAACATCTATGTATCCAAAACAAATACAGAGATGACGACGCAAAACAGCTCAATCTGACTGATATCCTTATTTTCTTTTACAGCTAGTATGGATTTACATCAATACCCAGACATGGTGTCCGCCATAAAAACTGGGTCCTGGTTATTCCATTTCTTGCAAGGGCATCTGCTATTATATTATTGGTTTTCACTAATAATGTCAAGAGGTTTGGCAATAAATTTAGTGCCATCTAACAGCACCAAAGAAAAATACCAATTTCTAGCTTCCAGTTGAGCAATAGATAGCAGCAGAAAAATGAAAAAGTACAAAAAAGAATGTAACGACATACAGTATTCCTCATGAACTGCCATATATGCCAATATTACTAATTCAACGATTATACCACTGCTATTCTCAGAACAGAATCTATAATGCTATATACTTTGTATTTCTTTTTTTTATCAATAACAGAACTTCATTAGAAATATTAGGAATTAAAAGATAGGGAGAGGTAAACTATCTTAACTCTCCACAAACACAACACTGTTACAGCTGAGCCCAAAACAACTGATTCCTCTCCACCCCTTGTTTTGCTAAAACATCAGCAAAACTATTCGCTTCCCTTTTAACCCAACCGAACTGCACTTCCATATCTTGAATCATCCACTCAAATCTCTTTTTTTCATTATTAAAAATCCAGAATCCTTTATCATCCTTTTGCAGCCAATCCAAAACCAGCTCTGAATCACCTTCTACAATCAGCTTTCTGACATTCAGATCTTTTGCCTTTTGCATACATACTCTGTATTTCTTCTGAACATGATTCAAAGATAAAGACTGGAATTATGAGTCCAAGTTGACATGACTAAAAAGTAACAGAAAATGGTAACTTCCAGATGAGAAGATAGCTATACAAATATGGCCTTCATTTCATGCAATGACACAGGTCAACCAGCATAATATTCCAATTCCCAATCGCTTACCTATTTGTGAGATTCTGAAGAAGAAATAATGAAAAAAACAGATAACAAGAAGTGATTTTGGACTTTCTTAAAAAAAAAAAAAAAAAAAAAAAAAAAAAAAAAGAAGAAGTGATTTTGGAGTCTTTTCGTAACCTAGAGCAAGGGTAGTCTACACTTGAAAAGCCCTTCAACTTCAATACTGTTTTTCACAATGAATAGAAATATCCCTGCTTTAAGAGTTCTAGCTAGGTACCAAATAATGACATGGTAAAATGGAAGAAAACTGATATGACACAATACACATACAGGTTTACATGTACCATGCATAGACGATTGCATATTGGATTGTCTGGTTCCATCTATATTCTACTCACACCACTTGTCAAAAAATGGTTTTGATGATTGAGATACAAAGATGGGTGATGAAATTTCCATTTTAAGCAAAAAATCTACAATTCCACATCAACAGGTTCATAGACATGGTGTAAATAATGGGGTTAGACATCTAACCACAGGCTGGTGTTAAGGAGTGTCAAAAGCATTTTGACCCCCCCCCCAATCACAGTCTCCACCTCCTGATGAACGTTCTTCCCTAGGGGAAAAAGAACCAAGGATTTAGCTACTATATGCATAGATTTATTTGCCACGTCCTCTATAGGCAGCTGGAAATTCATAGAGAATGCCTTATCAATTCAGTATTTCCTCTTCAGATTACAGACACTCACATGCTGAACAGTTGAAGCCACATAACCAGCATCCCCAAATTTAACCAGACCCTTCCTTCTCTTGGAAACCAGACACAAGGGAAGTTCTATACTTCCCTAGCCCTTCAAATCCCCCCTCCAAGCCACAACTACACCACTTCCTTCCCCCTCTCCCCACTTATCCATATTATGCTCCATGGAAATTGCTACAAGTGACATCAAAAACAAGCAAGAGCCTTAATCAAAATAGAGTTGAAAAATGCGAAGTACCCAATGTCGATCCAAAAAAGTAAGATACCCAAGATATCTTCATCTTTAAGTAACAAGGGTAGGAAGAATGGCAACATGTCCCTAATTAGTTCTAATCAAAGGGGTGCAATGGTGAGTTCACAACCCACCAACACCTACAGGACCTATCCAGCCTTTTCAGTAGTATGTCCTTGAGGCACAGCTGACTCTAAACCCATTCTTCTCGGGCCTATATGGGTTTTATTGAACTGATTTGGCTGCCCAATCTTTATTTCATGTGCAAACTTCAGTTTTTGGTAGTTCCTATTTTCCATTTGAAATCTTTAGTAGTTCCTTCGAGTCATTTAGTTGCAGAATCTACAGTATTTTAAGTACTCAATTATTTTCTAATTTTATTCCTACTGTCCTAGGTTTGTTTGTAATAGTTTCTATTTCAGTATCTTGATTTTAGTGCTAATTTGAAATTCTATGTAGGAATAACTCATCACTAAGAAGATTCTTTATTATGCCTAGTTTTAACTTCAAGTCTAACCAAGTTTTCCTAGGTGATATAGGACCACCCAAATGGGCATCACCTAGCCTTAAAAAGATGAGTTGTTGCTTAGGCAATGCCCTGAGAACTATGCTAATAGGAATAAGTGATCTACCAATTCTTCCAAAGACTTGCACAGACAAGACCTGCTGATAATTTGAACTTATCCACAATTTAAATGATCAACCATAAAAAACCTATGAAGGAGAACCAGCTAAATAAAAGACTCTATTTTCGGAGGAGCCACCTGACCAAATAAAACCAGCTTGTACAGACATTATTACATCTTAACAGAAAATTTTGCAGTCAGCTCTACTCTCAAACTAACCTCATCCTTTTGGCCCAACAATATAAGGACAGCTTCAAGCTTTTGGAGGAGAAACAAGCATTTACTATCTTCATCCTCAAAAGAGACCT
Organism: Nelumbo nucifera; assembly: GCF_055504915.1. Classification (NCBI taxonomy): domain Eukaryota; kingdom Viridiplantae; phylum Streptophyta; class Magnoliopsida; order Proteales; family Nelumbonaceae; genus Nelumbo; species Nelumbo nucifera. The sequence continues at coordinate 20,235,062 of NC_142652.1, read as the reverse complement.
TAACACCAGAGGCCCCTCCAAACAAAAATAACCAATCAATCTCCCCACCTGAGTAGATAGAAACAAAGTCTAGAGAACTAGTCACTGGAATTCCAAATGTCACTCTAATCATCTTGCTAAATCTGATTTGGGACCCATCCCACACTTTGAATTTTGTTAATTTCATTTTGGGTTTCTATGGGTTGCTTCTTTCATTCTAATTATTTTCTGTTATTTTAGAAGTCCACATTCAGCTCTTGTTTTGGCCAATTAACCTTGTGCCTAGTGTTAGCCCAAAGTCCCTTGAATCCATTGAAATCCAAGAATAAAACCCTAGTTTTCACCCATTAAGATTTTTTTAGAGTAACTGTTAAAGATTTTATTAATTGTAGAAAAGAATGATATACAAAAAATATGTGCTTAGCATCTCCCAGGGATTGTAGGCCAGTCCCTGCTGTCTAGCCCATCTATCCCTCTTTAATTTACGCACAACCCTGGTAGCTGAATCTAGCAAGTATGCAACTTTTGATTAGTGTGTCATACTTTAAACAATTAAAGAAGAAAACGTCCACCATACAGAAAAGGTAAATATCGAATCACTGTTCTAGAATCTTCAAAGTCCAGAAGCATCTCTTATATGGTACCCGTTGCTGGATCATCATAAGTTGCAGTTAAACAAAACCTTTTTTTTATCAATAACAAAACCATTTAACAATAGCAGAAATTATGGTCTTTACTTACAGACATTGTGCCATCTGGATTCCGAACTCTCCTCCACCGAACAATATTGTTTTCCAAGCGGATACGTTTCTTAGATCCAGATTCATCTGTTACAAACATATCCTCTTCTACATATGTCTTTGGATCAAATGGCTTTGGTTCAATCCCCATTATATTAGAAACCTTGATCATGTTCATCTGCAACACAAAAATGGCATCAGTACATGAATAGGAGATACTATTGAGCATCAGTGGAACTGATGAAACTAAAACTGACAGTCATCAACTTGGTAAAATTTGAAAGCCCCCTAGAATGAATGGTGAAAACATATGACTGATAAAAGCACAAGTGAATAAACAAAATACATGTGAAATATTAGGAGATATTGAAGATAAAGTACAAAATTCTTTCATGTAATCAGAAAAGCTTAAGAGCCACTTGTATGTGGAATGTGCCATGTTGAGGCTTCTACACTGCACCATCAGGTTAGATTTCAAAGAAGATAATTGTAACCGAAAATGTGTCAAAGAAAATAAATCATACTAATTATTTAATATGAAAACAGAGTATGTTTAAGTAAATAGATGCTACACAAACAACAGCTGAAAAAGGATAGATTGTATTTAGGAATTTGTCAAATGAACATACAAGAAAGGTCAAAGATAAACCTTATCTGGCAGACCCGGGGGTGGACGTAGCGGAATTTCTACTTCCAGAGGGTTGCCAAGAGGTTTCTCTTTAGTTTTCTGTTCAATGTTATCTTCTGATTCATACTGTGCATCTTCATCAGGCACTATATCTTCTGGTCTCAGATCCTTCTCATAGCTCTCTTCCTCCATAGGGGATCTCTAATAGAAAAAACAAGATTTATTTGTTTATTTATTTAATAATTGCTTAGGAAAGTTACTATTATCATGCTGAAAAAACACTGACATGTGACTCTTCCTCAAGATCATTTTGAGTTGTATACTCAGCAGGTTCATCCTCATCAGAATCACCAAAAACATCTCGGATCTCAGCTGCTGAATGTGAGATATGGCCCTCATCTTTCTCTTCACTAGGTGACCTACTGCAAGAAAAAAATAAGTTGCCCAGGCTTGTCAGTAAGTTCAAAACATATGATTATTTTAGTAAAGAAGTGATGTAAACATTTGTGTCATGTAACAGATCTCTTTTTTCTGAACATGTGGGGGAGACAAATTGCTTAAAGAGCAGAACATTAAGTGTATTCAAATTTCAGACAAACAGAGAAAGATAGTATTGAAGTGGTAGGTAAACCAGCAGTTATCTGGGCCAAAAAATCCAGAAGAAATAAGCCGATATGGATTTAAAAATTTACAAAATGAAAAGCCACTTTGCAATGGAAAAGGTGAGACCTGACACCCCCAACACATAAGCAAGACCAGAATTAAAGTAGAAAAAAATTTGCAATAATTAGTAAAAACAAAGTAAACACATTTTAATAGTTGCATAACAATGCAAAAGATATTCTGAAGATGAAAAGAGAAAAATCTCAAGGGAAAACATTTGGGAATATGTAGCAACTATAAATGAAACAAGTACAAGGCAGATCACCCATGCATCAAGAAAATTGTAGATATGGATAACAAGCACAAAGAGCAATCAGTAACATAGAGATGAATAAGGGAAAATAACAAAAAGATTACTAGATGGCAAATTACCTTGGTCTTGCAGCCTGATCAACCTCCTCATCTTCGTTGTCAACATATTGGTTTTCCTCAGAACGCTCTGATTCACTATCAATTACTTCCCTTCTCCTGCTGGTTACAACTCTTTGACCATACTCTTCTTGGTCATCACTCTCAACTTCTTTTCCTTCACTTTCTTCCCTTTGATCACTAACTTCTCTTTCTGGTGAACTTTGAGCCCTTTCACCCTCACTCTCTCCAGGATCAGGATCTACATCATGTAGTTCTGCATCACTCTCTACTTCTGCCTCGCCTTGACCCTCAATTTCAGCCTCACCTTCACCCTCAAGCTCCGCCCCACCCTCCCCTTCATCCTGGGCAAATAACCATTACCAAATGATGTTAGAATCCAGCAACAGTACTTCATTTTTTGCTTTAGCACATTCATCTAAAAGTGAAGGGAAAATCAACAAGTTTTTTTCAACAAGTTGAGAAACCACTAAAATTACAGTAAGCATTATAGCTCTTAATTTTATACAGTAAATTTGTTGTACTAAACGTTGTAGTTCTTAATTTTATATAGTAAGTTTGTTATTGCAACAGAAGTACTTGTCCTCATTGTATAGCTCCTGATTCTACATGAACAATACACATATATATACCCTTGTTGGGTTTATACCAATATGCCTTTACATTCTTGAAAGAATATGTATTATGAACTTGAAGTTAATCTAGGGCTTCTGTCAAACAGCTTTATATAGGTTCTGGTGTAATTTCAATAACGGATGAATTATACTAACCCCATGTCCCATTTAACAATTCAAAACAAGTACAAATCATCAATATACATATCAGAACTCATAAGCAGTCGGGCTTGAATCAAATATATATATAGCCATATAGGAAAAGCAAACAAGAAATTGTGGGCGGACCAACTCAAATATATACTAGCTATAACTCATATTCTTCTTCTGATGTGGTATACTGTTTTAAAATGCTAATGTCGGCCTGCTCGAAAACTTCTCATATAAATTCAAATAGTTCTTTTTTCACATACAATTTAGACAGAGACATACTCTAACTCCGAGTCCCCTTTAACAATCCAAAACAAGTACAAATCATCAAAATACATCTCAGACGTAGTCGGGCTTGTATCAAAAATAATTAGGAAAAGCAAACAAGAAATTGTAGGCAGACCAACTAACTCATGTTCTTCTTTTAAGGTAGTATTCTGTTTTAAAATCCTAATGTCAACCTTCTCAACAACTTCTCATATAAATTCTTTTCACATACAATTTATACAGAGACATAATTACTCTAAGATACAACCATTCCATTGTGTTTTCAATTATCTGTTCTTTTATAAAAAAATGGGTTAGAAATAAATGAAACATTGTTACCAATCAAAAAGAAATAAATGAAACATCGGTGTGTACACATAAATTTTCGCCTCCAAATGTTATAAGGAAAGACGATAAAGTTTACCCATTTTTCTTATCAGCCAAGGCACCGAATAACGAGTTCAGATATCAACGTTTTCCCCAGAAAATTTTATTTAAAAAAAAAAAGTGATGTATGTACATCTGAGAAAACCTAGGAGAGAGGCGTTGGGGAGATCATGAACCGAATCAACTGTTTCAGGTAAGAATAATAAAAAAAAAAAAAAGTCGAGAGAGATTACAGAGATATAATCGCGTTGTCGTGCTACTTCGTGCTCGGAATCAACCTCCTCTTCTTCCTCCTCTTCTTCAGACTGATCACCGAAGAGGTTCTGCATCATCTGGTGCCGCTTTTCTTCACCCATCTCGTTCAATCTGGAATTCTGGATTTCCTTCTTCTTCAGAGCCCTCTTACACTAGCTGTTCTCCCCTCGTAGTCACAGAGCAACAAAACAAAGATGAATATTGAATAAAATTGTCAAAGATGTTAAAGGTGTAAAAATAGAAACTATCAAATTAAGACCCTCTTCCTAATCAATAGATGGGCCGGGACATAAACAGCATTTTGTTGGACCCGAGCCCGAGCCCGGCCCGACCAACGGGCTGGGCCCGAGTCCGGGTTTGATAAAAAGCCCGAGCCCGAGCCCGAGCCCGAGCCCAAAACATGAGAATGAGTCTATAGAGAAGATTGACTCTGGAAATTGTTCAATAGGGTTTTGATCAAACCCAAACCAGACTCTCCACCTAACAAATTTATTCTCTTTGTCCTTGCTTTTCTGGCCTAGAAAAATCCCACTGAACTTGGACAAAGGACAAGCTCGATTTTTTGGGGGGTGAACATGAACGGAATTAAACACAAAGAAAAATAAAACAATTACAATCTACTAGGAGTGGCTTACTAATTACTAAACCAAACTACCACAAGGGACTTTCACTGAAGCACGACAAGCCAACTCGTGCGCTACTCAGTTACTTGACCACTTGATGTAATACAACAAAATGGCAAAGAGGACTCATCGTCGGTGGCTGTGTTCGCTGGTGTTGAGTTCACAGTGAACTAAGATTTTGACAATGAAAAGTGAAGTCAGTTCGCATATGAGAGAGAGAGAGAGGACTCATTGCCACCGGCGGTGCCTGTGTTCGCTGCCTCGCCGGTGCCTAAGTTTGCGTCTAAGATTTGAGAGAGAATAAGTGAGAACTAAGAAGAGGAACGCGAGAGAGAGAGAGAGGACTCACGTCGATCTGCGAGAGTTTACTGATTGTGCCAGTGAGTGTTCGTCGGTTCTGTGTTTGCCTGAGAGTGTGAGGTTGTGAGTCACTACGAAAATTAAGAAGAGGTTCAGCTAACTGGCTTAGACAAGAAAGAGATGAATGAGAAGAGGGGTTAGGATATTAGGGTTTTTTGGTTTAACCTATAGGTCAGGCTGGGCTTTTATAACAAATCCCGAGCCCGCCCTATAACATAGTCGGGCTTGGGCTTTTAGGCTCGAGGTCAAGCCTACAGGCTCAAATGTGTGTTCAAACCCGTTCAGGGGCCGGGCCGGCCTGTCGGGCTACCCGGCCATGAACAGGTCTACTAATCAAATAAGAAGACACGGCCGATGGATTTGAAGATGGCTGAACTTGCTGAATAGCTACTTACCGCCATATGACTATTTTATATGTGCTAAAAAATAAGTAATTCAACAGATATAATTTAGGGTGAATTACATAATGCCACCTCTATTTAGGGAGTGATGACACTTAATCCTCCAAACTTTGTTTTGAGATGAAGAGAAACCTCTGAATTTATGAATTTGAGTACTTTGCCCCTAGAGGCTAGAGGTTTTGTGAAATGTGATAAAGGGGTGCTTAAACATGCCAAAAAATAGCCAGGAATGGTGGGAACAAGGACGAAGGATTAGCTGAACGTGATGGCTATTCAGTGGGCTGTATGGGCTGTAGAACCCATGATAATTTTCAACGTCATTAATAAATTTTGAGGTGCGAATCGCATATAATTTATTATTGACGTGGAAAATTATCATCGGTTCCATAACCAGTCGAACAGCCATAGCATTCAGCTAATCCAAACAAGGCGATGAATTCCTACAAGGAAAAACTCTCCAAACAGGGGAATCCAGCCAAACATATATGTATGGAACATTTTTTCCATGAATTTGACATTGAATGGGAGATATTCCCAATGTGTGTCTTGATGCTATGTGCCTGGAGTATTTTTGCTTGCAAGAGATTTTAAGTTCTTTCATTTTATAGTCCAACCTGGTCCAGTTAGGAAAAAAAATCGGTTTTAAGAATGATAATTTCTATTCTACCTGGTGGGTATTCACCGTGATAAGGAGGTTTTTTTTCCTTGAAATGGATTCTGGGGTGAGGACGGGTTCACAACCTGTATGAATATGAACAAGGTATGAATTAGCACTGTTTTCAAAATCGGACCGAACCGGACAGTCGGACTAGAAAAATTGGTATGGCCGGTTCCGTTTTCCCCCCAAAACCGTTGATCTTGGTCAGCAAACCGCTGAACCAGTTGGTTAACCATTTAAACGGTTCAAATGGTTTTGACCGTTTTCCAATTTCTTTTATTTTTTTGTCAGAACGGGCCAGCCGTTTGAACCGATAACCAGACCCCTGACTGGTTTGTTTTTAAAAACTATGTGAATTAGGCTAAACCCGGACCACATATTGTTAGAAGTCCTACGAACTTATGCACTAGGTGCTTAAATGTAACAATATTTTGAATCTTTTGTGAAAGATAATTGATAGTTTGTTCTTTTACCTATTTAATCAAATAATTAGAAATTTTGATATTTTTTCATGCTACTTTACTTAATTTTTACTAACATGTAACATTTAAATTAGGTGCATGTTTTAAACCCAATCAGCCAATTGGACCCACTCCACTCTCAAATGCAGAGAAGGTTTTACATTTTTATATACAGGAAAGATTTGAATTCTAAAAAAAATGAAAATCCAACACAGTAGAGGGTTTTGGGAGGATACTAAGAAGTTTATGAAGATGAATGAGTCTACAATTTATAAAACCCTTTTTTTTATTTTTTTTTGATAAACAGGTTCAAAAACTTCTAGTTGGTCTAGAACGCGGCCTTTCGCTCATAGGAAAAAAAAAAAAAAGAATGAAAGAAATTTCAAATTAGGTTATGCTTGCATTGGTTCGAAGGAAAAGGTAAGGAAAGCGGCCTTTCCCTGTCTTTCCCTTCCTTTTCATAATTGTTCTTTTAAACCAAACACAACCTTACTTATCGAGTCATGTAGTTTTTTTTTTCTATTTCACAAATTTTTCTCAATGTTTTCACATGAAACATCTTTGAGGTGTGCTGGTTCCAATTCCCAAACCACACAGGCACACACCCAAAAATATAATAAATAATAAATGACAATAAAGTAAAGCCCAAGTAAATGATTTAAATTACCTGTATTTGAATGTCCCAACGATGGATGCTGGTGGATGAGCTACAACTGGAAGTGTCCAAAGTAATTTAAAAATTATCATCGGGCCTCTTTCATATTTATATTGGTCAGTCTTGATTTTTTTTTCTTTATATTGTTTTTTTCAAACCAAAAGAAAACTTTAAGGCTGTATTTGTTTTGAAAGAAGAAGTAGGGAAAGGTAGGTTTCCCTACCTATACAACGTTTGTATAAATTTTCTTATCATTTCCTTCCTTTCCTTACTTTTTTCTTCAAACCAAACACAGCTTAAGGATCCAAAGGATCAAATGTGTTATAGCCAAAGACAGAGATGTGATTCTAAAAAATGGCTCTACTAGGTCCAATGACTTGGGCATCAACTTTGGCCTTATACTGCTTGAGGTCAAAGCGGTCGAACGACCTACTAGTTAAGATAGTCATTTGGCATCACCCCATAATAAGAGGTGCAAAATCAAATCCTCAAAACTGCACGTTCTTCATGGTATGGCCAAATGGGCCTCGTTTGCAACCTATCCACACCCCTTGTACCTTGATTCTCCTGTAGTAATTTTTTGGGCAAATTTTAAACTATTTTTATAGTTTAGCTACTAATTGACTAATGTCTTAAAGTACTCTCAAATTTTTTCAATGGGCTAATTACTCTCTTATCATTAGGATTTCGTCACAATCCACTCACATATCACACCAGATGATTATTATATCTTGAGAAAATGATAATAATACCCTTTCTCCAAAATTAGAGAAAAAATGGCATCATCATTCAACCGGTGCCGTAATGCCTGTTTGTTACGGTCTGACACAGGCTTAGCCTTGCCTACGTTTTGCAGGCTTATGTTAAGGGACATCACCGTCATTTTCGCCAGTAAGATTTTTGGGAGAATTGATGTTATCTTCAGGCATACCACCAAAAGCTTAACGTACTCTTTGAGAAGGGGCGGTCGACCTCCTTGGGTGCCTAACCTTGGCACTCCTAGACCAACTTCCCTTGCGGGGCGACCCTGGTTAATGGCTAGCATAGCTACCAGGGTTCCTCATGGGCGCACACTTGCTCATGGGGACAGTGCATGGACCGACACTGCGCTGCCGACACTCAAGGGAGGCTTGGCATGCGGACCTGGCTCAAGCATGACCCTTCACCTCGTCAGCCCCTTGCCCAAGCTGAATGAGCTATCTCGTTGCCCCTAGCACACGGGTGTGTTCCGGCCCAAGCGATTGCCTATCATCATGGCACACAGGTGCCCATCATCATCGGTGCCAAGTCACCTCTTCGGCGCACAGTCACCTCACATTATGGCCGTCCCCCTTTAGCACGTAAGTGGCGCCTCCCATGGACCGGTCAGAGCCAGCCGAGGGCCCCGGCCATGCGACTTGAGGTCATGATCCAGTGCTATTGACCTTGGTGGAGCCATCTCATCGAGCAACTCCTAGCCTCTAAGCACACAAAGGCTTGTCCTGGCCTACCTTGGCCTGGACGCCGCACAAGTTTCTTCCGCTGTAGAACTACCCCCGTGACACGATGGTTGTCAAGATGCAACACCAATATGCTACTGTTACAACTCATGTTTAGGTTCCAACTCTTGAGGTCGTCCAACTCACTCTCCGACATCCATATCGTTTCGGTGCTTCAGTCTCCAAGGAATTGTCCAAAGGTTGTTGACTATCATCTTCAGTTCTATTAGCTTCTATCTCCTATGCAATGGGATTCTTCGATGACTTCTTCATCAATGGAGTAGTGGAACAAAAGCAAACGAGACAAATTTCAAACAATGGATATCCTCCCCATATTTGTAGTGGCGGTCTCTGTTGGTTTGACACCTGGTTTAAACAACTGATATCTTCCCTTGTTTTCATCCCTGTCTTCCCTTGTTTCATGCTAAATGCAAGGAACCGATGAACAGGAGACGATTTCTCAACATGACTATTGCAAAACAGATCCCCTATAGCCCTACCTATTGCTTGCTCACCAAGAAGAGGGGTTGCACTCTACAACTCTTTCTCTTTGTTGTAATTTGTTTTAAGTGTGATTCAAAAGTTTAGTAGTGTTAGTTTTATCATTTAAACTTTTTTTCTTTGTCTTTATTTGCACACACCCACACAAGTCACATGCTCAAATAAGCTTTGACCTTTGCCAAAATTTTGTTTCCCTCCATTCTTGAGCCCAACTTTTCAATCTCCTAGTTTGCTTGAATCCCACATTGGAAAATTACAAGGGAAGTCTTAAGCTTATTACTAGGAGATGACCTTTCCCTTATGGCGACCCAAATGGGGTACTATACATATGGTCTCGGTGTGGGCATGGGTGTGGGTTACCTGCCTACTTTTTTGTACTGGTTTTCCTTTAATTCAAACCGTTGTGCATTCATTTTAAACTTGTTTTAATTTCGAATTCAAACAAGTGACTATTCATTTTTTTCTCTCTAATAAAAAATGTCGGTCTTGACATAGAATCTCTTTGTCACAACCTTTAATGGCGTCTCTTAGAAGAGTCACCACTTATTTCTCTTGCATTAGAAAATCTATTTATACCCTACATGTTTTACACTCATAATTCATTCATTGTCTACATATTGTGTTCATTTTCCGAGTTGAGAGATTGTTGTAGTTCGTGTTACTCAGTATTCAAGTGCACGGTTACTGAGTGCCTTGAAGGCTATTGAATCTTGTAGCAGAACATTGGGTTTCCTGTACTACACCAAACATTATCCAAAGGAGGCGAAGTTCTGCTTAAGGATAGCGTTACAGACACGCCTCAGCTGATAAGTCTTCAAACTCTATTTACCTTTGTATCCTCTGCACATTCATAGTAGCATCCACTTTCACGCACAACATCTTAAGCAGAATTAGTTCTTTCTTTCCTGTTTGTGTTTGCTCTAATTTTACAATGGATGCTACTATAATTGCAATTCCTGATGTCTCAAAAATTGAACCTTTTAATGGAACTCATTTTGTACGTTGGCAACACAAAGTTTACTCTTTGTTAGATATCCATGGTGTTGCCTACATACTTGATGACTCTCCATCAGAGGACCTATATGAACCTGCAAAATCCGCATTAACTCAAACCTGGACCCTCACTGATAAGATTTGTCGGCATGCACTTCTGAATGCTATGACAAACCAATTGTTTGATGTTTACCAAATATACCCCACCACTGTTGAAATTTGGAATGCCCTTAAAACTAAATACATTATTGAGGATGTTGGGGACAAAAAAATATGTCATTAGCAATTTTCTATCATTTGCCATGTCTGAGGAGAAATCTGTTTCATAACAAATTCATGACTACCATATGATCATAAATGACCTTCAGAATGAAGGAATCACGCTCCAATAACAATTTATTATTGGGGCTCTCATTGAGAAGATCCTTGCATCTTGGAAGCACTACAAAAATAATCTAAAATAGAAGCGAAAGGAAATGTCACTACAAGAATTGGTAGTTCACATCAGAATTTAAGAAAATAACAAGGAAAAAGAACGGGCTGATGCACTTAGTGATATATCCTTGAAGGTTAATTTGAGTAAAGATAAAACAGGCAAGAAGCATGAAAGAAATGAAGGGAAAAATGGAGAACAACACCACCAAAACAAGAAATTCAAGAAAAACTTCAATCCCAACTTTAAGAAGAAAGGTGCTTGTCACAGATGCGGAAAGTAGGGACATTGGGCACCAGAATGCAAATTCAATAAGAAAAACTTAGGCAATGGCAACAATAACAAAAACTCTATCAATTTGATTAAATCAAATGTCGTTGATGTAGTTGTTGTTTTAGAGGTTAACATGGTAGCAGATTCTAAGGAATGGATCTTGGATGCAGGAGCTACAAGACATATCTGCAGCAACAGAAGTTGTTTCCAGTCCTATACTCCCATTGGGGAAGGTGAGTAGGTGTTATTGTGCGATTCTAGGCCCGCTCCCATTGTTAGCAAAGGAAAGGTTCTCTTAAAATTGACTTATGGGAAAATTCTATCCCTTTCTAATGTCCTTCATGTTCCCAGCATCCATAGAAATATGATTTCAGGCTCCTTACTAAATAAGGTAGGGATAAAACTCTCATTTGAATATGATAAACTTATACTCAACATAAAGGGGGGGGGGGGGGGGGGGGGGTTGTTGCGAAAGGTTATTGCAGTAATAGTTTGTTTGTTCTGAATGCACTTGAAATTATGAATGAGAATGATTATACTTCTGTGTATATGGTTGACTTAGTTGACATTTGGCATGGTAGATTAGGACATGTTAGTGTTCCTTAAAGAAAATGAAACAAATAGGACTAATTTCTGATTTTACAGAAAACAATATTGGCAATTGTATGTATAGAATCAAAATTCACTAAGAAAAGTCACAAACCAGTACAAGGGAAAATGAGTTACTTGGCTTGATACATAGTGACTTAGGAGATATGAAAAGCATTATGTCTAGAGTAGGAAAATCATATTACATAATTTTTGTTGATGTTTTTTTCTAGATTTGCCAAAATTTATCTTCTTAGAAATAAAGATGAAGCAAGAGAAATGTTCTACAAGTACAAAAATGAAGTTGAATTACAATTAGGCAATAAAATTAAAAGACTCAGAATTGATCAGGGAAGAGAATATGATTCCTTATCCCTAAAGAAATTTTGTAAAAATATAGGAACAATACATGAGACGACTGCTCTCTATTCTCCTGAGTCAAATGAAGTTGCAGAAAGGAAAAATAAAACTTTAAAGGAAATGATGAATTGTCTACTAATAAGTTCTGGTATGCCACAAAATATGTGGGGAAAAGCCATAATAACTGCTTGTTATCTACAAAATAGGATTCATCATAAGAAAAAGGGAAAAACACATTTTGAACTTTGGAAGGATTATAAACAAAACTTGAAATTCCTTAAAGTGTGGGGGTGCCTAGCAAAAGTTGGAATCCAAGAACCTAAAAAGAGGAAAATCGGACCAAGAACAATAAATTGTACTTTTATTGGATATGCACGAAATAGTGCAGCTTATAGGTTTCTAGTCTTAAAATCCAAAGGCAATATTATAGAGCTTAATACTATTTTAAAGTCTCGAGATGCAGAATTCTTTGAAACCATCTTTTCCGATAAAAGGGATGAAACCATATTGAAAATAGAATTGGCAGACTAACCGAAACACTTAACATCCAAGTACCTGATAGCAAAAGTTGGAATTCAATAACCTAAAAAGAGGAAAATTGGACCAAAAACAGTAAATTGTACTTTTATTGGATACACACAAAATAGTGCAGCTTATAGGTTTCTAGTCTTAAAATCCAAAGTCAATATTATAGAGCTTAATACTATCTTAAAGTCTCAAGATGCAAAATTCTTTGAAACCATCTTTCCCCATAAAGGGATGAAACCAATATAAAAAATATAATTGGCAGACTAACTGAAACGCTTAACACCCAAGTACCTGATAACAATTCTTAATAAACTTTTGACCTTAGAAAAGTAAAAGAGCAAGAAAAGAGACTAACTTGGGTGATGGTATCTCTGCATACCTAGTTGATGAAGATCCTAAAACTTATAAGGACGCCTTAACTTCTTATGATGTAGCCTTTTGGAAAGAGGCAATTAATAATGAATTAGAGTCTATATTATCAAATCATACTTGGGAATTAGTAGACCTATCAAAAGGACCTAAACCAATTGGATGTAAATAGATATTCAAGAAACAAAGTTAAGATTGATGGAACCATCGATAAATTCAAAGCAAGATTGGTTGCCAAAGGATACAAACAAAAAAAAGGTGAAAACTATTTTGATACTTTCTCATCAGTAACCAGAATCTCCACTATTAGAGTATTCCTAGCCATGGCATCTATACATAATCTGGTGATACATCAAATGGATGTAAAAACTGCATTTTTAAATGGAGATCTTGAGGAAGAAATCTACATGAACCAGCCTGAAGGTTTTCGGGTTCCAAGACAAGAACATAAGGTATGCAAATTAGTAAAATCCTTATATGGTTTAAAATAAACACCAAAACAATTGCATAAAAAAATTGACAATGTTTTAACCTCTAATGGTTTTGTCATAAATGATAGTGATACTTGTGAATATAGTAAATTTAATGACAATTTTGGGGTTATAATATGCCTATATGTTGATGATATGTTAATCATTGGAATTGACTTGTCTATTGTGAAATATACGAAAAAAATCATAATGTCCAAATTTGTTATGAAATATTTGGGTGAAGCCGATGTTATTTTAGGGATGAGAATTTATAAAACCAATAAAGGTATTTTGTTATCTCAATTGCATTATGTTGAGAAAATACTTAGAAGGTTTGGTCGGTTTGACAGTACTCTAGTTAAAACTCCTTATTGTCCAAGTATTTACTTAGTTAAGAATAAAGGGAATGTTGTGTCTCTAGTAGAATACTCCAGGATTGTTAGAAGTTTGATGTATTTGAAAAATTGCACTTGTCCAGATATTGCATGTGTGGTTGGTAGATTAAGATTGTCCTAGTAATGATCATTCGCATGCTATTGTTAGACTTCTAAAATATCTTAAAGGAACTATGGATTATGGCTTGTTTTATTGTAGGTATCTTCCAGTATTATAAGGATATAGTGATGCAAATTGGGTCTCTGATGTGGAATCCAATTCTACTAGTGGTTATATTTTTACACTTGGTGGGGGTGTTGTGTCATGGAATTCATCTAAACAAACCTGCACAGCCAAGTCCACCATGGAATCTGAATTTATAGCCTTAGAAAAGGCTGGGACTAAAGTTAAATGGATAAGAAATCTCTTAGTTGATATTCATTTATGTGAAAAACCAATTCCCTCTATCTCACTACATTGTGATTGCTAGGCTACTATTGCTCGAGCAAAAAATAGGACATATAATGGTAAAAATAAACATATCAGATTGAGACATAATGTATTGAAAGTATTAATTTCTGATGGAATAATATCCCTTAAATTTGTTTGGTCAGAAAAGAATCTAGTAGATCCCCTGACCAAAATTCTTCTTAGGAAGCTTGTGTTTGAATCTTCTCGAGGTATTGGACTTAGGCCTATTTCAAAGGTAATTAGTGATGGATAGGGGTGGATTCGAGTCGAGCCAAGCCGAATAGCACGAGGCTTGAGCTCAGCTCACCAAGGTAGTACAAGAGCTCGAGCTCGGCTCGAACTCGATTTGAGAAAAAAAGTTTTATAAAAATAAAATATATATTTTTTTATTTGATATTTAAAAATTAAGAATTATAATATTTTTATTATATATATTATTTTCTATAATTTATTATTATTATTATTATTATTATTATTATTATTATTATTATTATTATTATTATTATTATATATTCAAACTCGTCTCGTTTATTAATCGAACCTATAAATTGGGTTCGAGCTCAGCTCGAAGCTCGATTGAAACCAAGCCGAGCTGAGCTCGAGTAGCTCGTGAAGAGCTCGGCTCATGGCCACCCCTATTGATGGAAACCCAACCTGTGCAAGCAGAGAACCCATGAGTTGGGTCCATATGGGAAAAACAGAGTCACTAGATGACTCATCGAGCACAGTTAATTTATTTGTCCCTATCTCACTTTAAAGTGCTCGCTACTTTTAGGTTGAGTTGCATACTCTTAATGAATCCTGCTAATTTTATGATTGCTTATTGTGTGATTAAACAACTCACACTACTATACATTTTGGATTCACCTATGTGAGCTTGGAGCTGAGGCTACCTTCTATGAAAAGTTAGGTCAATTTTCTAGTAAGCTCGTGAAACCAGGGCGGTGCATAGGGATGACAATCTCCCTCGTAAAACTAGGGCTCTGCCCCACCTCGCCCCAAGCGGGGCGGGTTTTCCCCGACCCTAAACAAGAACAGGGCAAGAATGGGGAAAATAATTTTTCCCTGAACCTGGTATGGGGAGGGGACGGGTTTTGTATATAATTCCCCGAACCCGAAGGTAAATTAGTAAAATATCTCTAGGCTTAATATTGATATTTAAAATATCTCTAAGTTTTCCCTAAATTTTTAAAACCCTAGGATCCCATAATTTTATTTTTGAATTACCCCTAAAGTTTTATAATTCAATTCTAAAATACCCCCAAATTCCTATAACCTATGTATAAATTGTCCATAAAATAATAATTTTTAAGTAATTGACTTAGAGTGGGGAAATTTCGGGGATTCCCCGCCCCGCCACCGGGGACGGGGCGGGTACAAGGCAAGGTATCGTGACTTTGGGGCGGGGATGGGGAGGGGGTGCCCCGCCCCAAACCCGCCCTATTGCCATTCCTAATGGTGCAAGGCCGATTTAGCGCTACCCTATTGAACACATAGCAATTATAAGACAGTTCAGTGGGTGGCAAATTAGCAAATCTACGATAAAGAGAACTAGTTCATAGGCTCAGTCCACCAAATCTCTATAGATCTTGATTGCACACCCTAATGTAAGTTCATAGTCCAAAAGACACATCATTTCATTTATGTTTTAGCATCTCAACTCGGTAATCTCATCGTCGCATTAAACTTTTGAATCATGTGGGGGGATTGTTGTAATTTGTTTTAAGTGTGATTCAAAAGTTTAGTAGGGTTAGTTTTGTCATTTAAACTACTAGTTTTAATCTGAACAGTTGTGCCTTCAATTTTAATTTCGAATTCAAACAAGTGACTATTCATTTTCTTCTTTCTAATCAAAACTAACGATCTTGACTTAGCATCTCTTCGTCGCAACCTTTAATGGCGTCTCTCAGAAGAGTCGCCACTTCTTTTTCTTGCATTAGAAAATCTATTTATACCCTGCACATTTTACTCTCAACATTCATTCATTCTTTGCATACTGCATTCATTTTCCGAGTTGAGAGATTGCTGTAGTTCGTGTTTATCATTATTCGAGTGCACGGTTACTGAGTGCCTTGATGGTTGTTGAATCCTGGAGCAGAATGCCGGGTTTCCTGTACTACACCGGACATTATCCAAAGGAGGCGAAATTCTGCTTAAGGACAATGTTATAGACACACCTCAGCTGATAAGTCTTCGAACTCCATTTACCTTTATATTCTCTATACATTCACAATAGCATCAACTTTCATGCACAATACTCCTCACCCCATAGAAACCCATTTTGTCATTCGATCTCAACTTTGAGTACAAACCATCTCTCGAAAAATCTCCAAGTTGAAGAAACAATTAACCTAGGACAGATCGTTAATCACTTGTCCCAACTACCTAAATTCACTATTGGCTTGTATCTAATGGCGTTGATGGAGCTTTTATTCGACGAGTTATGGCTTATGCAACTGCTCCTTCTACTGCTTACACTGGTGAAACCACACGAAGAGCCGAATTTGTGGGGCTTTGGTTCCTCCAATGTGACTTCTTCCTCGTGAATGGAAGAAAGGTTGTGGATGGAAGATCTAATGGTCAGCGATGACCAGAGCAATGACTGGGATTCAAATTGTGTTTTGAACCTCTGTTGAAGCAATATTTGATGAGCAGAGATTTCTTAAACTATGTTACGAGCATCTAGTTAAGTAGTTTGAGTTGAGCAATTTCTGTCCAAATTTCTCCATATTTCAATCGTGTTCCAAGCCTCTATTTGAAACGAGGAAAGCAAATTTTTGCTCTCAGTGGTAATAGTAAGTAGCATTCTCCCTCCTTTACATTTTCTTTGTGATTTGAAGCAAGATAATGAAATATGGAAGCATCTATTTTAGATGCCATTAAATATGAAATTTTAACTATTCTAGCACAATTGTTAGTACAGTTTCTAGCGACATTGTTGTCGGTGCATAGGTGGTAAAGGATTGGAGACTTCAGTTTAGGTGTCTACTTCGGTTAGACTGTAGAGGTGTTTGTTTCAAACTTCGTTGTTTATCTTCTTGAACAATCGTCGAATTCTGACAACATTGTTGTCGTAGCCTCGTAGGGTGGCCCTGAGTAAATTAAAGCATCTTGACCGTTGGTGGTGGTTTTGGGATTTAGGTCAAGAGAGAGAAGCATTCAAGTGAGGAAATTAAAGCTCTTGAAGTTGAAGAGGACTTTGAGTTTGGTTCATGGGGTGCCTCTCTTTTGATAGAATAAAAAAATGCGTGTGGCCGACAACGTGTTCTTTTAGGGCCAGATCCTAACTTTACGAATATTGGTTAGCTTTAATAGTGAGTTCTAACTGGTACCTTCTTGTTGTGGCCATGGTGTCCCTAAGCTCGTCTCTCTGCTTGTTCTTCGTCAGAAAGAGGAAAAAAAAGAATAGAGAGATCGAGTGGTAAGAAAAACAGAGACATCGACTAAAAATCCATTTTTTGAGGGTGGAGATTTAGTCTTTGAGATTAGTGGGATATGAACCCTTCTTTTAGACCTAGTGCTACAGTCACCCATGAGTCAGAAAATTAAGCCACCAGAATTGGGAATGGATTGAGGCTGAGCAGTTGCATCGACTTGAACATTTTCATCAAATGAATTTTATTTTGAAAATTTGAGAATCAATGAAAGGCAAATTTGACCTTTTCTTTTCAATGACTATTTAACAATGATGTCAATTGTCAAAAAACTTGGGAGTACTTTAAGACGATATGTAAATAGTAAGGGTAGAGTTGGTCAATTAGCTGGACCATAAGGATAGTTTAAGAAATTTGCCCTATTTTTGAAAGCAATTCCCCTATTAATATGTATAATGTAATACACACACAAAAAAAAGATCAAACCTCGAGTTAATTCAAGTAAGATATCAGCTCAAGCCATTTTCATGTTTTGTTATTCTACCCCACATTTGGGTATAAAAAAATGCATGCATACATACACAATGTCAAACATGCTTATTAGGCATATAATTTTACAATATATATATATATATAACTTTTTCATGATATTATTAAGGTCATTTTCATTCATTCCATTAACAACATGTAAGATCTTGATTACTTTTAGACTTTTAGTTTATTTATTAATGTTGTACAATGTATAACTCAATCTGAATTTTATGGTTTGAATGTAAATATTATGATTCAATATTAGAAAAAAAATATATCCCATATACTTAAAACATAGTTATCCATGTCCAGCTATTCTCTTTAGGGCTGTCAATGGGTCGGATCTACTTGATGGATTTGAACTAACCAAATTGATTAATACTATCCTGGTTCAATGATTTTGTCCCAATTAATGGCATATTAGAGACTTCTACATTGCTTGAAATGGCCTGAAATAGTTAAACATAAATGATATATCTAAGCCAAGGTTCAAAGTATTGATACGTATCATGTTGATGGCTTCCCGATACGCCCCTCCAGGGGTTGTATGGGTCAGCCACTGGTTTAGAGGGTAGTTAGGCCTTAAACCGACCCCTCTGAATCGGTTTCGAAAAAAATAAGTAAAACCCAAAAAACTACCAATACGCCTCTACTAGCGTATCGATATTTTGAACCTTGATCTAAGCGTATTAGGCAAAAGCACCATCCATCTCAACCTTCGTCTTCCTCCCTCCCTCCCTCCGTGTGTGTGTGTGTGTGTGTGTTGTAAAATCGAATTGAGGAGGGACTTCTCTATAGTCATAGCTAGTCTTAGTTGATGAATCATATAGTGTGTGTGCATAGCTCTTTTCAATTAAGTATGCAAAAATCATAGGCTGTATCATCATTTGTTTTGCAAAAAATGGTGATAGAAAATAGTGGTTTTGAATAGAAGCCATGGAATGAGCTCCAGTCATAATGAACTCTAACATTAATGCATGTATGCATTTATGTATTTTACACATATTGGGTACTCGTAAAAAAAACAGACAAAAGCAATCTCATCATCTTATAAATGGGACTTGAGTGCATGTTAGAATTCAGAATTACCATATTAAGGTCATGTTTGAGAGTGCTTAAAAATAAGTGCTTATTTGAGCCATTAAGCACTTATTGGTATTTGGGAAATAAGCTCGAAATAAGTGCTTATTTTAAAACAAGGGCTTATTTTTTAAGCCCAAATTTCTAGATTTTTTTAAGTGTATACAATAAGCACTAATTCAATTTTTTCTTCCAAAACTATCCCTAGTTAAATTTTACAAAAGTACTTTTATGAAAACACTTTTATAAAAGTACTTTTACGAAAGCACTTTTAAGAAAGTACTTTTATGAAAGCATTTACAAATGCACTTTTTTAAAAGCACATTTGTAAAAGTACTTTTACGAAAGCACTTTGACGAAAGTACTTTTACAAAAGCACTTTTAGAAAGTACTTTTATGAAAACGCTTTTACGAAAGTACTTTTATGAAATCGCTTTATGAAAGTACTTTTATGTTTCATAAAGTTCTTTCATAAAAGTACATTTGCAAAAGTACTTTTGTAAAAGTTCTTTTTGTAAAAATACTTTCATAAAAGTACTTTCTTAAAAGTGCTTTCATAAAAATACTTTTGTAAAAATGCTTTCATAAAAGTACTTTCTTAAAAGTGCTTTCAAAGGGTATATTTTGAAAGTTTGAAAGAAAACAAAGGACAAAATAGTCACAAATACTTATTTAAGTGCTTATTAGAAAAAAACACTACAAAATAGTCACAAATACTTGAAAAAGTTGAGTGTCAAATGCAAATAAGTGCTTATTCAAATAAGCACTCCCAAACATGGCCTAATATAATATGCATGAAGATTAGGATTGCCGACTTGATGAAATTCAACTACATTGGGCTTAGGTTAGGGTTCACGTTCATTGAGAATTTAAAAATTTCCTAACATAGCCCACATCGCAAACCTAAAAAAACAAAGTTGAACCCTATTTCACAAGACCAGATGAATTGAAGTGTGCTTATTTTACGCAAAGCAATGTCAGCTCTAAAATTTACGAGTGAAAAAGAAAAGAATAAATAATGGCTAAGTAGAGAATTTCTCTACACAAACCCATCATTATTTTTGGCCACATAATGACATAAGGGATCTTGTTGACAACCTGGATTGACCACATGCTTAATCACATAATCCATGTCAGCTTCATATATACATCCAATCCATTTCTAGTTATATACATGCATGTATTTATGTCTATTTTCAGTTATTAGTGACGTCCATGTATATATTAGATCCATTTTCCACTGTTGGATTGTATTATAAAGTCAAATAAAAGTTGAACATTGACAAGTACTTTTAAATGACCAGTTCATCCAAGTCTGACCGGAGTTGTGTTGGGTTAAGTTCGGTTGGGTCTTAGTTGATAAAATCAGATTTGATCTTTGCTGAGGTTAGGCTTGAGCACGAGGGTTGAATTTTAGGGTTGGGCTGTTGACCTTCAACCCACCCAACTTGCCTAAGTTACACTTACACCCCCTACTAGTAACTCATATCCATATGTATATACATACGTCTACATACTAGTAATTAAGCACATGCATTGCACGTGAGAAATTTTTATTCATAATAATTACTTGAATTTTAGATATATTATAATTAAGATATAAATTTAAAATTAACAAAAGTAACAATATGATTAAAAATAAACTTAAATGCTTGTAGCAAATAATAATAACAATAATAATAATAATAATAATAATAATAATATTATTATTATTATTTATTATTATTATTATTAAATTTTGTATTCCATTTCTATCATAAATAAAAATAAATTTTATTTTAATAATTATTTTTTATTTAATATGATGAATATATAACACTAAAAATGTTCTCAAATGTTTTCGACAAAATTCTGTACACTTTCATTTTTAGTGTTCTATCTTTTTTTAAATATTTAGTATTCAATTATGATATCATGAGTTTCTTTGAAAAGTTGGATCATTGACCCACCATCTATATAAGAAATTAGCTTTGCTTTCGGATTAATTTTAAATTAAGGAAAATTATAGTCAGAATTGGTTGTACATTTAAAATTAGGCTGCAAGTTGGTCCAAAAACCAACAAAATTCTAACAATTAGCTCTACATTTCGAATTATAAAAACCCCCGCCATGTCATTGAAGGCTTATGTTAGCTCTACATTTCAAATTATAAAAACCCCTGCCATGTCATCGAAGGCTTATGTGGTTGTTGCCAACATGGGACTTAATCCATGTTGGACACAACAAAAAGCTTATACCGAAATTGCCCTTTAATGTTGGGTGATTGGAAAATAAAAGAAAAGATTTTTAGTCTATGCTCTCTCTCTCTCTCTCCCCCACTCTCTCATTCTCAAAGCCATCTCTCTCTACTCAATGACTATGTAATTTAAAAATAAATAAAAATGGTTTTTTGGTTTCTGTATTTACGTTCTTTCTATCAATTTCTCTTATTATCTGTCTACCTATTGTTCTCCCTCATTTCCTCTCATTATCTTTCTCTCCCGCTCCCTCTCTTGTTCTTTTTTTTTCCCTATTTTTCTTACACACTTATATGGTATTAATTAGATTGTATTAAAGAACATGAGTCTAATTTGGTATGGTTCAAAAATCATTGCACCAATTTGATAAAATTTCACAAGAAACTCTTGGCTATGAAATTTACACCAACTTGATAAAATATTATAACTTGATTGTATAATTAGTTGGTCCCTTTAGTTCTTTTATATAGTCTTATTAATATTGTATAAGTTTGTAAGAAAAATGAAAAAAAAAGAATGGAAGAGGTAGTGGGAGAAAGATTAAGGGAGAGAGAGAGAGAGAGAGAGAGAGAGAGAGAGAGGTTTTGATTTGGATACAAACCAAAGTTGAGAGAGTGGAAGAGATAGAGGGAACGGGAGATCAAGAGATGACTATGAAAGTGAAAGAGAAGGGAGGGAGATCAAGAGAGAGAGGGAGTGGGAGAGAAACTGAAAACCTATTTTCAGTATAGGCTTTTTGTTGTGTCCAACATGGATTAAGAGTCCCATGTTGGCAATAGCCACATAAGCTTTCGATGACATAACGGGGGTTTTTATAATTTGAAATGTAGAGCCGGTTGTCAAAGTTTTGTTGGTTTTTGGATCAACTTGCAATCTAATTTAAAATGTACAACTGACTTTCACTATAATTTTCTCTTTAAATTATATATTTTATTTACATTATATAAAATAATTTTTACTTATCACACTTAAATTTCCTCTGTATATGATATCATTTGACCCAAACCACTAGCGCACCACCCAAAAAGAAAAATAGTTTGATTTATAGGTTGACATTAAATTTTGTATTACATTTCCATCATTGATAAAATTATTTCTTATGTATAATACTTGTTTTTGTTCAATATAATGAATGCATAATATTAGAGATGTATCCAATATTTTATTTTTTATAAACATATAACATTATATATGCACCTAAATTTTTCTCTATCTTTTTTTTTGTGATTCTTTGTATTTTTTATTTTTACAAATTTTATTATTTGGCTATGGCATCATTTCATTTCTAGGTAGATTTTAAATTTGGCATTCCATTTTCATCATTAATAAAAATACTTTTTACATTTCATACTTATTTATTTTATTTTTTACTATTTAGTTGTGACACTATTTTATTAATCCATTTAATCCCAAATGGTCGAACTACTTGCGCACCACCAGGAGGGAAGCAAATAGTTTTGTTTTCAAATTACTTTACAAAATATTTATTTTTATACTATTAAAATTAATATTATGGATTTAATTACAAGAATTGATGAGAAAAATATATTTTAAATATATGTTTTAATGAAAGAGAATAAGAAAATATTTTTATTTTCAATTGATTTTAAATTTTATATTCCATTTCCATCATTAATAAAAACATTTCTTATTCATCACACTTATTATTGTTTAATATGTATTTTAAAAATGTTCCCAGTTTTTTAATTTCTATTTTTTTCATTATATTATTTAATCGTGGAAACAACATTCCATTTCCATCATTAATAAAAACATTTCTTATTTATCATACTTATTATTGTTTAATATGTATGTTATAAATGTTCCCAATTTTTTAAATTTCTATTTTTTTCATTTTATCTATTTTCAAATTTCATTATTTAATCGTGGCAACATGGATAAACCCATTTGACCCAAATTTTTTTTAATTTCTTACTACCACCTAGATGAAAACACTATTTTTTCTAGGTAGATTTTAAAAGTATAAGCTTTCATGTTATTGAAATTATTAATTTATTAAGTATGGATTTAATTAATAGAACTTAATGATGAGAAGAAACAAAAATGGCTTAAATATATGATTCAATGAACATGAATGCAAGTTAATAACTTAAATGTTGGATTTAATGAAAGGGGATTGAATGAATTAAATATCTTAAAATTACCCCTTCTCAACTCATTTAATATCAATAACCAATTACCCTATTTACCCTCATTTTTATAAATAAATTTAAATATAGAAGGGTAAATTTTGTCATTAAAAAAATTCAGAAATATTCTTGAGGCCATTTGTGCTCCTTAAAGTTGTATAGATATACAAATGTTTATTTTTTTTTGGGTAATGTACATGTGTGTGTGTATGTTTTGGAAGGTGCTAAAGATCATAGTTTACACCCATCTTGCTAAAGATCTCATCATCTCTTAATGAAACTGAAAGGGGTTAGGGATAAATAAAGAATAAGCAAACCCCATTTTGTAGTTTTCTCAGAATTTGCTAGTGAAAACAGGAGACAGACATAACAGAAGAAAAGAGTTACCACCATTGTCTCCAGAGTATGTTTCCTTTCCCTCTTTTTCTATAATGGAACTCTGGTGCAGTGTAATCTGTTTACTTCTCGTTGACCATATATATATATATATATGTGTGTGTGTGTTTTGGAAAGTGCTAAAGATCACAGTTTACACCCATCTTGTTAAAGATCTCATCATCTCTTAATGAAACTTAAAGGGGTTAGGGATGAATAAAGAATGAACAAACCCCATTTTGTAGTTTTCTCAGAATTTGCTAGTGAAAACAGGAGACAGACATTACGGAAGAAAAGAGTTGCCACCATTGTCTCCAGAGTATGTTTCCCTCCCCTCTTTTTCTATAATGGAACTCTGGTGCAGTGTAATCTGTTTACTTCTCATTGACCAGAACTTAAAAGTAGTGGTCGTGGATCATTTTAAAGAGGGATTTGCTGTTAAAATTGGGGCAGGATTGGGTTGTTTTTTTTGTCAAAATTTGAATGGACCCACTCGAGTGTCTCTGTTGGAAAATCAGTTTTTTAATAGATTAAAGAATGGGAATTTGTCACCGTTCTTAATTTCAGTTCTCCTGTGTGTGTGTGTTTTTCGAATTCCTGTTACCTGAATCTGCAGATCTGTTTAGCATATTTCATTTTTATGATCTAATGTTGTCCAAGCAGGTTAAATGATTGCACGGAATGGCTTTAAGTTGACTCCATTTCATAGGCATCTTCAATTCTTCATCTAAACTCCAACGGGAAATGAGTGTTTAGTGGAGTGGCTGAATTCGGATTAACTGAACATTATGATGACTGACTGACTGTTCAGTGCGTGGGTCGTTATCATTGATTCCACAGTCCGCTATGCATGACTGCACATCTCCGCCCATGCCGCCCCACAACATCTCACAGCATATTCCTGTCGTGTATTGACAACATAGTATAGGTAGGAAAAAGAAGAAAAAAATGTAGAAATATACAAAGTTTGTAAAAATTTTCCCACTTTTTTTTTTCTTTCCTTACTTTTTTCTTCAAACCAAACATTGCCTAAATTTATTTAGGACATTGGGAGACCACGAACATGACGTGTAGGCTGGTTAGAAACTTGGAATCAAATAGTAAAATACCATCATTCTCTGCTGTCGTTTAATGTTTATCAAATTGCAAGTTTTATTTTATTATTTATTATTATTATTATTATCATCCCAAGGTAATGTCCTTCATTTTTAATACACTAATTCCCAACACTGCCCTCGAAAATTAATAAAATACAGCCAACATCATCCTCGCCTCGTGTGCTGCTGCTCGTTTTCCTCTCTCCTCAGCTCATATTATATTCGGAGTATGCCAATTATACATCGATTGTTCTGGGTAAAGATCTCCTACAAACAAAACACTCCCAACGATGTCCCAATAAGTCATTACCGTCATACATATACATCGGAATCTTCTCTATGTGTTGCGTTTTGTTGGTAGCAGATCAATTCGGTTCTTCTGCAATGCCAAGTTGCCAACAGCCTTTCATATGGACTCGAACTCCATCAGTTTTAACGGAGGGATTGGTTGGGCCTGGTGAAATATTGCAAGTAGATCTCTTCGGTGGGCGGTGGGCCCATTATTTTTATTCCCTTGGGTATAAAATTGTGGGCCTGTTTAGCTGTAATTTGACACAAAGCCAGACCACAGATTGCGAAGGTAAACGAAGGACACTCTAAAAATTAATTAAATAAAAAAGAAAAATTCTCGTTCCAGCTTTACACCAGCTCAGATCAACTTCACATCTGCGTCCCACAATCAGCACATTTCGACCTTGTATTGAAAAAATCTCCCAATAATAAGTATAGAGAAGATGGTAAGATATCGTCGGGAGATGTTCTGTCGGGATACGCTGTGGGGCATTGTGAGGCGCAGATGTGAACTCGAAGCAAACTGCAGGAGAAAAAAAAAAACGCGCAAACAGGTTCGGTGAAAACCGGGCTAGCTTATTCCGATCCAGATCAATTTGGATGAATGGACCAGGTCATTTAAGTCAGATTTTGGCAGTCAATCAATTTTTTTTGTTGGTCTCCTACTCTCCTTCCTTCTTACGAAAGCAACTGAACTGGGTGTGTCTGTGTTCACAGTTCACACCGGACTGGGCAGTAAGGAAGGGCATTACGGTAAATATGGAGAAGGGTAGTTGCCATTAATTCACAGGGGGACTCAGGTAAAACGGCAAAATATTCCAGTTATTAACTTATTATTCCATTTTAAGTCCGAAATGATTTTTCTGTGCCTTTGTTTGTCTAAATGCGCGAGCCCCTGGAGGATGAATCAGCTATAAAAAGTCCAAAAATAAATTAATTCCTCTTTGGCACGAAAAGGAAATTTCGGGAGCGGGGCCGATCCAACAACTGAAGCCGTATTTCTCTACGTTTAATGGCGAATTGAGTATCTGCTTCCAACAGTTTCACCTCCTCTTCACTGTCTATCTCCAGAAGGCGAAGCTGGTATGCCAAAACCCTAACGGGATCTGTGTGTATGATTTGGATGTCATCTCCATTGTTTCTCGGTTCATCTTTTTGTTATATCTGCCGCGATTTCGCTTCGCCTGAATTGTCTTTCAAAAGCATTACTTTTTTTAGATCTGGACTTTTCTATCTTCTTAGATCGATGAAGACTACGTAATTTATAGTTTTGAAAGCTAACTAATGTGTAGTTTTTCTCCAAATGAATAGTTTTCTGGATCTTCAATGCATTGCAGGTTGATTTGGATGTTCCCTCTGGAGATTGGTGTGAGGACTGTTATTCCACTGACTGTGCTGAAGGGAGGAAATAGTGCTCTTGTAACTATTTAGTCTGGAAGGAAATTCGCCATTGTTTCGTCTTACATTTACGTAGAATGTTGGATTTTAGTGATCCGCGGAGCTGTTCACCCCTCTGCGAGTAGTTGTTGAATGTTCCGTCCCTTGATCTGAGGTCTAGTTCATAGATTTGGAAATATCTTCATTAAATTCCTGTTAGTTTAACATTTCATCACACTTCTTTTTTGTTCCATCTCGTAACTGAAAAGCTTAGTTCTTTGATCCTGAGGTACTTCTACAAGCCTGAGTCAGAAGATTGTTTACTGATATCTCAGTATTTCTATTTAAGAAAGAAAATCTGGTGTTGTTATTTCAATGCTTTTAGTAATTCCACGAATTAGTTGCAACATTAACGGAAGAGTCTTGTATCTTATGTTAGACTATCCTTTTTCCAGATATTGGATATTTAGGTTAAAGTTATAGGCCCTTTATTAGATTCATCAATCAGCACTTTACTGCGGTTGCATTTTCAGTCAATTTGACATGAGAAGCCACTGGTCCCACAAACTCTTTCTCAAACTTGGCCGTAGACCGCCACTCAACTGGTTACTCCTGTGCTTTGTTAGTGTCCTTGCACTAATTGTAATCTTAGCCTCCCCTTCCTCGAACACTGTGGACTCTGTTCCTTCCTCTTCCATCCCCGACATTTATAAGAACTATAGAAGGATAAAGCAGCAAGCAGCTAGTGACTATTTGGAGATAACGTCTCTTTCCTTGGGTATAAGTCATCCAAGGGAGCTTGATCTATGTAGCAAGGAAAGAGAGAATTATGTACCTTGCTATAATGTCTCTGCAAACCTGTTTGCTGGGTTTCATGATGGGGAAGAATTTGACCGTCATTGTGAAGCATCAAGATCAGGACCACGATGTCTGGTCCGACCTCCGAAGGACTACAAGATCCCACTTAGATGGCCAGCTGGTAGAGATGTGATATGGAGTGGTAATGTGAAGATAACAAAAGACCAATTCCTTTCTTCTGGAAGCATGACAAAAAGGTAAGAATATCAAATAAAGACAATTCAGAAGTGGTGCACATTACTTTTTTCTTTCAGAACTGAGAAATTGCTAATTCAAACCTGCCTCTTTCTAAAAGTTTTAAGACCCTTATTGTCATGATAATTAGTCCCTTGGCATATAGATGGGAGCCTGATTTCTTTCTATGTCTATGAGCCAATAACTCTCCCATCTTTCATCAAACATTTTAGGTTAATGTTATTGGAAGAGAATCAGATTGCATTTCACTCCGAAGATGGAATGAATATTGGTGGTGTCAAAGATTACTCTCGTCAAATTGCTGAGATGATAGGGTTGGGAAGTGACTCTGAATTTATTCAAGCTGGTGTAAGTTTTTGTTCCCCATTGCTTTCTTTTCTTTATTTATTTTTCCTTTTCTTTTCTGTTTTTTGGTGGGTATCATCTGGAACCATCAAAAACTTGTGTTACACGGATATGCACAAAACTGGCCAAGGTGTCTAACACAAAATTTACACTAAAATATGAAGCATGTGACATTGTAGATACCCAGGTATAGGTGTCTGGGTGCCATAGTCAATGACAATGTCTAGGAGGGCTCCTTATATCAAACATAAATCTTGACTTTTTGAAATATATTGCTTGGTGTAATGGTAAGATCTTGGGCTGACAAGCATAATGTGGGGGTTTATGTCTGAGAGCAGCCTCTTTGTGCAAGAAATTCCAAAGGTTAGGTCTGTATCTAAATGTCTTATTTGAATTGAATAGTTTGTTATGAAAGAGGGAGAGAGAGAGAGAGGAAGGGAGGGACTTGGGGGGAGGGGTCTTTCTTGAATTGAAATATATAGCAGAAGTCTTATTGCATTATACTATTTTGGCAACGTTTAATATCTTTTATGTTAATTACAGGTTCGCACTATATTGGATATTGGCTGTGGATTTGGTAGTTTTGGTGCTCATTTACTCTCACTGAATGTAATGACTATTTGTATTGCGGCATATGAAGTATTTGGCAGTCAAGTTCAACTGTCCCTTGAGAGAGGTCTTCCAGCAATGATTGGAAACTTCATTTCAAGGCAACTTCCATATCCAGCATTGTCATTTGACATGGTTCATTGTGCTCAGTGTGGAATCATCTGGGATGAGAAAGGTACTTATGGTGTTGGTATTGAGGCATTTTTTCCCTTATCTTGATTATTATCAAGTTCCCTAGTGTGTATTTTTGTGATACATTTAACCCTCTTTTTGTAATACTACAGTTTCTGGTTTTGTATATGCTCAATATTTGTACAGCTGCTTGATGTATTGGGTTTAATCCCATTTATACTCAATAGTTAATACAATATACTTTTCCTTCCCCCCGAAAAAAAAAAACTCCAGATGGTGTTTTCCTTTGTTTTTCTTTGGTAAATGTAATTTTCATTGTTCCAGTTTTCTACTGAAAACTTGTTACTAACTTCTTGATTAACATCCTAAATAAATAATCCTCTTCCAATATAGTGAAATTATTTTTGAAGTATATGCAAGCATTTAGCATGATAAACAAATAATAAATAAATTTGTTTAGAGTTAAATAATGCAACAAAAAGCATCTTTTTTTTTTATTTTAAAACAATACCTCTCATTTTCCATTTCTGAACTCCGTCTACAGGTAAAAGTTATCATAAAGCTAGTAATGCGATAAGAGATTCATGACTCTTGTCATGATTTGCTGTTCAGACGCCAATTTATTTCAAATTGGAGGCAAAGTAGAAGTAATATAGTCAGAAACACGAGTAGGAAGCTACCTTATTGAATTAGGCTGAAGTTAAATTCACTTGGAGATAATATCTGTAATATCAGGATTTAGGAAGAGAAGAAGAAATTAGGTTTTGAGAGAGATGACTCGTGGGTAGCAATGTGCTGTCCTATTTGCTTCTTAAAATAATAAATATACAATTACAAATATATCCCTAATAAGTAAGGGTAAAAGCAGTAATGAATAATATAAAACAAAAGAGTTAGGCCCACAGCCCAGTATGAAATAAAGGCCCAATAATCTGGAGTTTAGGATCTTAACCCTCCCCCTTGAGCTGGGCAAAGGTGTCAATCATGTCCAACTTGCTTATATTGTGCTGTAGTTTTCAGTTAGGAAAACCCTTAGTAAGAGCATTTGCTAGCTACTCTTTTGAGGCAATAGAAGGCAAACTTCTCTAGAAATAACCCTCTATTGTATGAAGGGTTGATCAACCTTAATATGGTTTGTCCTATCATGTTGAATAAGGTCGTGAGCAATGGTAATAGTAGCTTGATTGTCACACAATCATAGTTTTCAAAGCGCCAAGGCGAGGCTGGGCAACTGGGGGGCGCCTAGTTGCCTAGGCGATGAATTTTTTTATGTTAAAAAATAGATTCTAGGGTAGTTCCCTAGGTACCATAACCATATTTCTTTAATAATTATTCATGGTTTTCATAAGAAAAGTATAAATTTCATATTAAAGTATAGAAAATCAACATATTCATGAGAAGAAAAGGAAGAAGGAAAATAAAATTCAAAAAATATAGGGGCTGAACCCTTATTTTTGTTATAGGAAATGAAGAAAATAAAAAGTATTGGTAGTAGTAGTAGTAGAAGAAGAAGTAGAAGAAGAATATATGGAAGGGGAAAATGTGCTGATTATATAAAATTTTTAGTTCTTCCCTACTTATTGGTTCAGGTTTTTAAGTCTTTGAGGGTTCAATACAGTATTTAGCAATGTTTGTGTTGATTAAACCCTAATAAATAAGAAAATAATAAAAAGGAATTAGTATATAAACACACAAAATGATTATTTTAGTTTAATAATGTCTATTTTATAATTATAATCTCAAAAAAGAATGAATAAAAAAGTATTTTATAGTAGGAAGTAGAAAACTGTTAGGCGATTGGGCGAGGTGAGCCTCAAAGGTCGCCTTGTTGCCTAGGCGTCGCCTTAACAACTATGCACACAACACAACATCATAGGTTTATCAAAATCAACTCTTAGCTCACCCAGCAAGGACTTAATCCACAATGTCTTAGAAATACCATGTGCTATAGTCCTATATTTTGCCTTTGCACTTGAATGGGCAACAACTGATTGTTTCTTGCTCTGCCAAGAAACTAAATTACCTTCACCAAGAGTACAATAGCTAGAGGCCGACCTCCTATATCAATAGAGCATGCCCATTCTGTGCTAGTAAATGGCCTGAATCCTCATATGTCTATGATTAGCAAACAAAACACCTTTCCTAGGTTGACCTTTTAAGCCGCACTGGCTTCTCTCAGCAACTGCTAAAGGAGTATCTCTAGGAGCATGCATAAACTAGGTCATCACACCTGTGGCATATGAGATATCAAGCCGTGTCATATGTCATACACATGTACAAGAGTTTGCCTTCCAAACACTGGAATACTCCCTTCTTTGAGAGTAGAGTGCTATTAGAACGGACAGTCGATGATTGGGGTTAATAGAGGTATCAACTGAAGTTCTAAAACATACTTCCTCTGTGAAATAAAGATGCCTTCCTTAGAATGTGCCACCTCAATCCCAAGTAAGAATCTAAAAATCACCATGGTATTTCTTTTAAATTTCACACTAAGAAAATGCTCTAGCTTCTCCATCTCAAATGGATCATTTCCTGTCACCACTATGTCATCAACAAAAACACAATAAGTCCAGTGAGAGAAGGGCCACATCTCTTAATTGTATGATCAAATTAGGCTGCAGTATAACAAATCTTAAGTAGAGCATCTCTAAGTTAATCAAACTAGGTCGTAAGTAGTGACTTCTTTAATTAGCAAACCTTACTCTTCTCAGTAGAATCATTAAAACCGGGAGAAAAACCATATACATCTCATTCAAATCACCTTTGAATAAAGCATTCTTGACATCAAGTTGTTACAAAGGCCACGAGTAGGATGCGGCTACGGAGAGGAAAATCCAAACTAAATTCATCTTTACTACAAGTGCAAAGGTCTCCAAATAATCAACCCTGTAAGTCTAAGTTTAATCCTTGGCTATGACTATGAGTATATCCTTATATCTTTCTATTGACCCATATGCCTTGTATTTAATAGTAAACACCCATTTACAACTCACTGCCTCCTTCCCATCAAGTAAATCTACAATCCCCTAGATATTATTCTTTAATAATGCATCCATCTTACTTCTCATAGCATCCCTCCATACATGAATGTATAATGCCTTTTATATGGTTTTGGTTATGGGCTTAGATGGGACAGATGCAAGAAAGGATTTTATATGCAGGAGATAAAAGTTATAGGAAATATACTTAGAGATGCAATGGGCAGTGGAAGAGTGATGCTTACCTTTTCTAATGGAAATGGGGAGATCAAGGTTGGTAAAAGGAACAATAGAATGGGTTGGTGGTGGAATAGGTACAATAGTAGTGGTAAAAGGAGAGAGATCAATATTTGTTGTCTTTGTGGTGCTGGGGGAAGCTCAACAATAGTAGCAAGACCAACCTTTGTGTGCCTTTGATACACCTGTAAGGGTTCTGCGGTAGGAAGGGAGATAGGAAAGGTAGTAGGAGTATCAAGAGAAGGAAGAGGAATGTGAGTAGAAGTAGGGGAAGAAACATCAAACACTTCTCTCCTCTCTCCTTGAGAAGAAGCACAAAAAGAATGGGGAGTAATCCCAAAGAAAGTGGTATTCAATGAAGCAAATTCACTACCATTGATAGGATCAAAACAACAACCTTTTTGTGTGGAAGCATAACCAAGGAAGACACACTTTCTTGATTGAGGATCAAACTTTGATATGTGGGAGCCATGAAAACGAACATGGAAAGTACAACCAAAAATCTGCAAAGGAATGGATAACAAATCATCATTGGGATATATACAAGACTAAAGGGAATTATATATCCAAGAACCCAAGAAAGTACCCTATTAATCAAATAAGTTGTGGTAAGGACAACATCACCCCAAAAACGAATTAGAGCATGATACTACGGGCTACTTCAAGAATATGACTATTTTTCTTTTCAGCTGCCCTGTTCTGATGAGGTGTATAAGCGTAGGAGCTTTGATGAGTAACCCCATAATTGGATAGGTATTCTGAAATACTCTTCTCAAAATATTCTTTAGAGTTGCCATGTAAGAATCATCTAATGGAACTGACAAATTAAATTGGGTACCTCATCTAATCAATTAAAGACATGTATAGTGGAAAAAATCATCAAGACATCAACAATATCAAGAAATATCTGAAACTACCCACAAAAAGAACATGATATGGCTCTGGACACATTAGTATGAACATTATCAAAATAGGAATCTTATATTTTTATTACTTAAAAAATAAGAATTTCTGCAATGTTTTGCAAGTTAATAGCCTCAAAAGTACCCTCAAACATATCTTCAGAGAATTGGAAAGATTAACAAAGGATATAAATGCTGATTTTAGGTGGATCAGGAGGAATGCAAATGGGTTAGCAGATACTTTAGCCAAACAAGGGGCTACAGTGCAGCTATTGGGCTTCATTGTAACTTTGGTTGTAATTTTTTGGGATGACATTTGGGCCATCATTCTGTACTTATCTCCACATGTTTTTAATTAATGAATCAATCCTTATTGCTGATTAAAAAAAAGTACAACTTAGACAACTTGACATCTTTAAAGAATTTAGGAAATCAAGAGGACATACAGGAAAAAGGTAAATGATCCAAATGATAGTAAAAAGCAGCACTCTATCAACAGACTCCAAGGTAATAAACCTAAAGGCAATAGATTGGGATAGTCTTCTCTCAAGCACATCAAAGAGGAAGACCTCATTCTCATGGCCACGTCTAATAATCTTTCAAGACTCCAATCTTGAAAAACACAAAAAGTAGGGAAGGAAGTCACTGAACAGTTCAAGTCTTTGGTAAGAGTACTGATAGAAAGGAAATTGGTATTTGACTTAGGGACATGTAAAACAGATGGCAAGGTTAAGTTGTCAGAGACTTTGATGTTTCCCTTTCTTGAGACAGGAGCAAAGGATTCATAAGCAATGGAAACTTTCTCTTTGGCATGTTTACTTGAGACAATAGCATGATTAGCTATAGTACAAGTATTTAAATGGGCAAAAGCTGTGGAAAATCCAGAAGTACCAGTCATGCTTGCAACTGTATTCTCTGACTTTAGAAATGTATTGTACTTATCAAGTTCAGCTCTATCTGTAGCTCATGTCTCTGCAGTTACTGGTGGAGGTGGCCTCTAATCATCTGATGCAGTAGAAGCTACTTTAGCCTTTTAAACCTTCTTCCCACTATTACCATTTGAACCGATAAGCATGAGATGAAGATGTAATTTCCAACACGTCTCCACATGTCTCCTGAATGTGCTTAGGCTTCTTGCAATAATCATACACTCCTTTACTGTTTCTGATAAAAAAATCAGACACTCCTACCTTCTTCTCCTATACACCCTTACTTCTTGTCATAGGAACCCCCTTTGGTCTCATGCTGACATAAGCAGAACAGTTTGTAGATGGAGTATGTAGCAGCACATGTCTTCTGCTCTGCTCACTATGTACTAGATAATAGGCCTGGGAAATAGTGATATCATCCTGTGCAGAGAGATATGCTGCCTGGTGATGTCAATTTTTTTTTATTCAACCCAATGAGAAACTCAAAGAATTGGTTTCTCTCAACCAACTTCCTATTAGATAGCAGCACCCTTAACATTTCCTTACTCTACATTCTCCAGATGACCCAACTCCTACTAATAAGGCTTCAGTGTTGAAAAAATAAATGGACATTATTCTCCCCTGCTTTAGATTATTCACTTTACACCTCAGTTGATATGCACTTGCAACAGTCATAGCCTGGGAGTAGTTCTCTGCAACTCCATCCCACAACTCCTCACCAGTTTTCATCCAGAAAAAAACTCTTGCTAATGTGTGATTGCATAGAATAAACCATGAGATTATCATATAGTTTTCCTGCACCAATCGAGCATGGGAAGCATCTGGTCCTTTCACTTCCCTTGTAGTATACCCCAGTTTGCCACATCCCCTTATATAGATGCATGTAGATTGAGCCCACTCAAGATTATATTCCGATCAAGTTTCACTAAAGTAACTGAGATGCTTTAAGTATCCACAGTCCCCATTGGAGCAACTTTGGGCTCTAGGTTCTTCTTAAAGTCAATTTTAGTATGCTCCATAATTCAAGCTCCACCAGAAAATAGTACTATAAACAAAAAAAGCACTAACCTCAAACCACTTTGACCTACAGTCAAGTACACTCCAAGAATTTAGGGTTTCACCAACTGCAACCTGGGAGAAAGGGGGATGATGCAGTTGTTCCTACCATCCTCTGACTATGAGCACCAGCCCCAATTCTTCTCTTTGATGCCTAATCTGAAATAGGTCCAGTTTCTCCAGTTGGTTCTGGTTTTGAGAAAATACCTTGGCAACCTAGTCCAAATACCTCTACCAAGCAGACAAGATCAATCAAAGATAATCAGAAACTCAAAACCCCATACACACTGCTGATCCTAGTAGCGCATGGATCTAGACAAAGAGAGAAAAGATTGAAACCTTCTCTAATAACTCAGAGATCATATCTCTAATATTTTGGTTATTGTAATGAATCACATGAAAGAAAGGCAAGAAAGCAGATCAAGAAGAGAAGAAGAAATTAAGTTTTGAGAGAGATGAATTGTGGGTACCAGTGTGCTGGCTCACGGTCCAATATGAAATAAAGGCCCAAAAATCAGAATAACCTCTACAGTCCACGATCTCCACAGACCAACTTGATTAACTCAACTAGTATTTTCCAAGCATCCCCTTTATCTATCCATATACTGCTTCCACATTCTTTTCCTCAATAGGGTCCATATCTTTCATAGGCAATTAACTGGCACATACTAGAAAACAGTGATCCAGACGTCATTCTAGATGGGTGTAGAAAAAAAGTGATCCAGACGTCATTCTAGATGGGTGTAGAAAAAAGGTGATCCAGACGTCATTCTAGATGGGTGTAGAAAAAAAGTTAGATGCTGGCTGTCAACTTGATGCAACCTCCTTTACCTGGCATTGGGACTGGGAGTGCTGGAAAGATGTCCAACATCAACAGAATACATGACAAATGAGCTGTGTAACATTGTGAAAGTTTCAAGGTGAAAGAGTTCATTGAATGTGGATTGCATGTATAAGTTAGTGGGAGATTGTATTTAGGGATGTAATTGGGTGGGATTCGGATTGGATCTTGCCACATCTCAGTCCAATCTGAATATCTGATTATTAAAATCCAAATCCAATTTCAATCTGAAATTCAATCAGATCTAACGGTCTTAGAGATCCTATTGGATTTTCAGATTTTTGGATTTAATCCGAGTCCATTTCACCATCTTTATTTTTAAAATAAAAAGTACAAATAAATTTAATCACTCTTTGACTTAAATATGTAGCATAAGTTTATATAAAATTTAATATTTTGATAGTAAAATAAATTCATGAAAATAAAGTACAAGAATGGTATAAGAAACCACCCAAGAGGAGAAAACATGAACCACAATAACCATCCAACCACGATTTGCCC
Organism: Nelumbo nucifera; assembly: GCF_055504915.1. Taxonomy (NCBI): domain Eukaryota; kingdom Viridiplantae; phylum Streptophyta; class Magnoliopsida; order Proteales; family Nelumbonaceae; genus Nelumbo; species Nelumbo nucifera. The sequence continues at coordinate 20,198,918 of NC_142652.1, read as the reverse complement.
CAAATGAAATTCTTTACAAAAACAACCCCTGATGTCTAAAAACAAAACCTGCAACAAAATAAGGTGAGACCCTCTAACACAAATTATATAAAGTTTAATCGGACTTGGATCTTGATTGATTCAAATAGTGTTAGATCCACATTCACCCAATTATTAAATGGATCTGAACTCTAAAAATCATATGATCAATTTATGCAAATGGATAATCTGAACTGAAATAATAAGATCTGATCTTGGACCGGGTCTCAGACTTTTGGACTCCGTTGATAGCACTAATTGTGGTTATAAGAGTGTGTTCCTGTTCTCAGACAGAATAGATTGAGTTATACACTGTGAAGATGGTAGTCAACAAATAATTACTGCGCAATTTAACTCCCAACCCGCATCCCACCCCTGAAAGGAATGGAAAAATAAAAAAGGAAATTTGAGAAGCAACAAAAAATAGTGTAGTTACAGGCTGTACATCCTAATTTTATATCAATAAAATTTGCCTTACCTTTTCTCAAAAAAAAAAAAACAGGCTGTACAGCCTCTGGTTGTAGAAACTACAAAGGTTTTTCTCTATATTAATAAATGATACTTTATCTCTTCTCAAAAGAAAAAAAAAATAGTATAGTTAAAGTATAAATTAGGCTAATTGATTGCCTAGTTTTTTTTTTATTTTTTTGATCAGCAAAGGATTAATTATATTAATAGTTGAAAAAAATTACAGAAGTTTGAGTATCCATTCACCCAAGAAGACAGCATACAATAATAGCCCAAAACAAAAATTACAATAGAGCCCAAAATAGTTGCTGCCTAAGTACTCCTTGCTTGGCTAAAGTGTCGGCCATCCCATTAGCTGTCCTGCATGTCCAGGTAAAGGAAGCATTCAAGTCCTCTTTCAGGCTTTCTATCTCCCTTAAGGCATGTCTATAGATCCAAGGTACATTGTGCTCCAAGAAATAATCACTTTTGAGTCTCCTTCAATTTCCATGTTTCTAAAATTTGATTGCTTAGCAAATCTGCCTTGTAGCAATGCCATCAGTTGAGCCTTTAGTGTTGATTGCCTAGGTTTTTTGGAGGCCCAGGTGACCACTAGGCAGGAAGCAAGATATAAACATCTTAATAAGGGCAATTAACTAATTCTGCTTCCTTTACAGTTTTTTTGATAAGTAATAAAGTATTTTATTAAGATTAATCAAGATGAACCAACATAAGGTACAGCATAGAGTTCCCACAAAGAGGCATGAGATGCTGTCTCAATACAAGGCAAAATTACAACTGAACCTAAAATAATTGATCCCTATGCACCCTTGCTTAGATAAAAGCTCTGCCAGCCCATTAGCCGATGTCCTCTCCCACTGAACTCTAACTGTTAAGTTGGAAGTTAGCCACTTAAATCTTCTCATCGCCCCCCTGAATGACCAAGGCACAGTCTTTGGTTCTTTCAGAAACCCATTTACCAAGCTACAATTTAACATGGATAATTGGTGTGTGCAGCCAATTTTGGTTGATGGGAGTGTATATAGAGTTAAAATTAAGGGCTTTTTAATCCTTGTGTATCATTGTGTGTGTGTTTTCTTTTGAAATCAGGGAGGTTATTGGAAATTATTGTCATTATTTTTTGAAACCCAGGGAATTTACTTATCATTGAACCTAATGTTGACTGGACAATATTTATCAGTGTAGGATTACAAAGTAGCTGAATTAGAGTGCTGTGATTTTCACCTACAAATTATTTCATATTCAACTATGATATTTCCATTGTCATCTACTCATTATCTTCCATGATGCTACTACGTGGATCTTTCCCTGCTATTCTACTCTATATATCTTAATATCTTTTGTTAAAACCTACAGCACCTTGCTGGGGAGACTGATGTATTTTTGCGGATAAATATCAATATCACCAAACCCTCCACAATTTCATGCCATTGCTCTCTTCTCTCTCTCTCTCTCTCTCTCATGGTCAACTCTAATAGAAATTCTGTAAATCAGATGGGGCATTCCTTATTGAAGTAGACCGCGTACTCAAGCCTGGAGGTTACTTTGTTTTGACATCACCAACAAGAAAATCTCAAGGAGGGTCGTTGGATGCAAAAAAGACAATCTCATTTACACCAATTGAGGAATTCACTCAGAAAATCTGTTGGAGTCTATTGGGTCAGCAAGATGAGACTTTTATCTGGCAGAAAACTACAGATGTTCATTGTTATCTCTCTCGGTATTACACTTCTCTTTCAGTCTTACTTAAGAAAGCACTTACTTTTCCCTTTTCATTTAACTATACCTTAATATTGCATTTCTTTTTCTTTTTTTTTTTTTTTTTGTAGCAAGCAGGATGGTGTACCTCCTCTTTGTAAGGGAGATTACGATGCTCAGTCATATTATGAGCCCCTCCTATCATGCATTAGTGGAACCACTAGCAAACGCTGGGTGCCCATACAGAAGAGGTCATCTGGTTCTCAGTTGAGTTCTGTCGAGCTTGCAATTCATGGAAAGTATTGTTTCAACACCTTTCCCCCTTCTTAATCTCGTATCTATTGTTTCTACCAGTAAAAAGCCGTATCTATTGTACTTTCTTGAGCATACCCTACCTGTCATTTAACTGTATTGAATCTCATATCCGCTGGACTTTCCAGAGCTTCCCCTATTTGTCATTTTAATCTTATTGCTATTTTGTTCTAGCTATTGATTGGCATGCATACTGCAGGAGTACACCTGGAAGATTTTTCTGAAGACTCACAGTTCTGGGCATCAGCTTTAAGAAACTACTGGTCTTTACTTACGCCCTTGATTTTCTCTGATCATCCAAAGAGGCCGGGTGATGAAGACCCTTTACCTCCTTTTAACATGATACGCAATGTGATGGACATGAACGCTAATTATGGAGGTCTCAATGCTGCCTTTCTTGAAGAAAACAAATCTGTCTGGGTGATGAATGTTGTGCCTGTCAATACTCCTAATACGCTTCCTCTCATACTTGATCGAGGTTTTGCTGGTGTATTGCATGACTGGTATGATATCCATATTAGTTCCTTGTATATTGTTTTTGCATCTATGTCAGAATGGATGTCTTGGCTAGTCAAATTTGGTCCATGAGATTTATTGGGAACCCTATTACAAGTACCTTGCATATGCATATGAGTATTAGCCTCAGGGATCATGGCCAGCAATCCACTTAAATCACAATAAGAAAAAACTTAAACAGGCAGATGTGTGGTCTTGACGAGGTGTTGATTTTTGTTCTTTTTTCATTTAAGGGCCTCTCCTGGCCATGACCCAAGGTACTAGTTTTGCTTGCTGGGGTTGAAAGGTCTCTATGAAGAGCCTTCATATGTGCGGCACGTAGATAATGGGAGTAGTAAGGCTACTTTTTTGTGTTCTTTGCTAACAAAATCCTCTTTATTGCATCTCACACTGGTTCATTATAGTTATCATCCTATCAAATAAATGAAAATCAAGCAGCTAATTCAACTATTCTAAACAGTGCAGGATTCTATCAAAATAAGTGACAACTTTTCTTAAAAAATTAGGTTATGTTATGGCAACCTATTTACATGCGGCTACCAAGTGTTAGCCAAGGCATTGCTTTCAATATAACTAATAAAGGAACACCTCAAAACTCTAAATTGTGGATGACCTTCTACCAGTAGAATGTTGACAAGCATAAAGAACTTTGTAGGGGCAAAATGGCAGTTTCTGAATTTATAGTAACTAGTTCAATTTGGATGGAGTATTGGGTGGAAGAGTTGCCCCAAAATGGAATTTATTATTGTTGTGATGTGTATCTCTGTGCCTTCCCTATTTAGGAAGCAAAACTGATCAGGTTGAATCAGATTACCTAGATCCATGTATGATCTGTTAATATCAGGCTCAAATAGAATCTTACCAATTGGATTTATATCAGTTTCAAGTGGGATTTGGATATCGAATACCATTAATAAAAAAATGCCATTACCCAATGTCGGTCCCAGCTATGTGGTATCTTTGAGGGGCAGACTGGATACTCAATGCTGAATGCCATTATTGAATTGAACTAAAAACAGTAAGTATATTTCATACCATTAATAAAATGAACTAAAAAATTGCTTTGATATTGTATATTATGAACAAAATGGCTTGAAAGTGGCTTCTAATTTTAGTCGCTCTCTAAAAAAATGGCTTGAAAATAACTTCATAGAAACTTGAATATATGTGTGTGGAGGATCGATCAGATTCGTGTGGATCCATATTTGATCCACTTATAAATGGTTCAAATTTGGATTGTTGTAATTGGATCAAATTTGAATTCCAAAAAACAGACACTGTTTGCAGTTCTATCCATACTCTTACCTAGTTATGTCTATTATATGATACTCATTTTCCTTTGTAGGGTTTAAAATATAGAAAATATAGCTCACTCTCAGATAACATTGTCATGTGTGCACAGGTGTGAACCTTTTCCTACATATCCTCGAACATATGACATGCTTCATGCTAATGGACTGCTCTCTCACATTATCAATTCAGAGTGTGACATATCAAACTTATTGTTGGAGATGGATCGCATTCTACGCCCAGAGGTAGATTGAATTATCATCATATATATATATATATATATATATATATGGATTTGCAAACTTAGTTTACTAGTTAGTGTTCGTAATGATGAAAGTAGGATGCAATCCTGTGTCTAGGGTTTGACCCCCACTCTCCCAGACTGCACCAAATAAGCTAGCTGGCACCTTCAAAGTAGTCTATCTGGATGCCAAGTGAAATGGTTGAATTCTGGTTTTCCTCTAAATTATTAAATAAGCCTTAACTATCTATGGATGGGTGGAGAAACAATTGCTTGTGTCATTACTTGTAAATAAAATATGGGAATGAGGTTCAAATGATGGAACAAAAATGAAATGCTTCCATTTCTGGGGAGCTTAAAACATAATTTTAGTTTTGAAACTGCTATTGAATAGGTGAAAATTTTCTTTATGAAATAGAATTTCAAAATACTTTTATCTTTATGCCATTTTATGGGGTAGATTCATGTATACATTGCCAATGGTGATGACAGATTATCCCTTGATACCACAAGGTAACCTTACTTTTTTCAATATCTTGTCATGTAATGTTGGTTAGGTTGTGAATTAATGTGTGTACCATGTTAATCTAGGGGTGTTGAGCTAATATATTATTTGTTTATATTTATATCAACACAAGGGAGTTTAACATCTTGTTAATATCGAAACTGAACAACATATCCATGTCTTTATCTGATCATAATATTGTACACTTGCATATGTATAATGGAGATCAAGCAGACAAAACAGTAAGAAAATGTGATTTTTACTGGATCCCTGATCTTCTTTGATTGCTTATTCTGATACTTAAGACATCCGTTGCTAGGGATGGGTGGTTCTATGCGATAAATTGCATGTAATAGAGAAAACACGAGCACTGGTAACGCAGGTTCGGTGGGAAGCACGGGTAATTCAGCTCCAGAATGACAATGACCGCCTGCTACTTGTTTGTCAAAAGCCTTTCTTGAAGAAATGATCATATCAAACTTGAAGATTCTTATATTTACAGGCAGAATCAATTTTACACAGCTGGTAATTTCTCTCTCTTAATTTCAGGAATACAGAAATCATGTGATCTGTGAATGTAAACTTGTGGATATTGTGGTGCTGAAATTTTCTCTTTAGGCTCAGTTTGGAAGAGTACAGATACAATATGTAGAGTGCAAAACCTTGTATTTTGTATGGCTCGGTTTGAAAGGAGTCAAATACAAATATGTACAGTACTAATAAAGGTTTAGAAATACAAAATACAAGGCTTTGTACTGTGCATATTTGGAAAGAGTGCAAATACAAGGTTTTGCGTTGAGCATATTTGCATTTGCACTTCTCAAACTAGCCTTAGCACCAATGGAAGTTGAGTCTTTTTAGTACATAGAATGGCAATATGCCTTTGATATTCGTACCATTAAGTATCAAAGTGCTAGTGAGAAAAAATGCTGAGTTTTAAGTATGACACACTGCATGGTTAGTTATTCTTTGAATTCGATGATATTTTTGAGTTCCTGTGATGGGAATTCAATGTCAGCCGTCATGATTGGGTACCAACACAAATGCTGAATCCTTGTAGAAAGACTAAAACAATTTATGTTGACGTAGCTGAGTTGTTGAAATTGATGATCGTTGCCAACCAAGTTTAGAGTACATATATTTTGAATTTCTAGTAATTGATGAACTATTTTCTTCATTGGATCATTAAAAATTCTGGTATATATGCCCCTAGAGAGAGATAGAGTATGAACACTTATTTTTTGAAATGAAAAACTAATAAAAATTGCATTTGAAGATATCCTCATGCTGACTCCAAGGATCAAAATTTCACAATGTATCGGACTGTATTGGTCGATATGACACATATCGGCCCGCCTCTGATGCCTTGAATTTTTAAGAAACACTTTTTTTCAAACGTTGAACATTAATATTCCCTCCCCTCTCCCGAATTCTGACAAAAAAAAACTTAAAAAAAAGGTTGGCACGAGGTTCAAAAGTAACGATACACCCCATCTGCCATTTCGGGGTGTATAACTTTGAACCTTGGCTGATTCTACTCTTATTTAACAAGTTACTGCACTTTTTTATGTTAAAAAAAAAAAAGAACTAATCAGTGTGGCTTTATTCTGAATGACAGAGCAGAGCATCAACTGTCAAAAACTTCTCTTCATTATTCGCTCAGAGTGACCGATGGATTCGAGTCGGAGATTGCAACAGGGGCTATGCGGAGATGTGATCATGTGAACAAAACAATTGAATCCCCCCCTATGAGTAGCCACAGTTGGTTTTTCGAAGAATTTGTAGCAATTCATTCATCCCATTTTTTCCCCAAATTTTTTATTCTAAACTAAATGGTGTTGGAGTGGAAAATATCATTCTTGTTGAGTGGGGCTGTAGCTGGTCATGGAATGTAAGTTTGTGTATAACTCTCTCTCTCTCTCCATAGATACACACATACTCACAAGCACAAATCCATGTAACGTTGGCTGTAAGAGTATCCGTCAGCGGGGACAGTGGTTCGGTTTATTACAGCCCCCCGACAACATACAAAAAGGGTTTGGGTTTTCAATTGTGATACCATGGTGGTTAATAGTATTCAACATGGTTTGTAATAATAGAGACATACTCTTGGCCCGTAGGACGTGGCCTAACCAATCCGGATTTCTCAAGGGTAGACAAATCTCAAACAACATTCTATTAGTAAAGGAGATCTTGCATAAGATTGTATGGGCTGGTTCTTTCTATATCATGTGCTTAAAAAAAATGAATTTCCCAGACAAGTGTAATATGTTACACCGATGCATCTCCACTGCATCATATTCTATCATATTAGCAGGTAAGACAAAATGACCCTATATCTCCCTACTTATTTATAGTAGGCATGGAAGTCCTCTCTCAACTGTTAAACAAAGTCTCATCAGAGGGGCAACCGGAAGGATTGTAGATCAGTCGCAACTCGCAACAGCTCCCCCATTATACACCTCATATTTGCTGATGATTGCATTCTTTTCTGCAAAGCCGAGGTGGAACAAGTCAAGTCCCATACCAATCTACTAAAGTCCTTCGAGATCATGTCCAGATAGAAGATAAATCATGCCAAATCCAGCCTATTCTTTAGTAAAAATGTTCCCCGCCAACACAGGAGATTCTCTCCCGCATGCTACACATTAGTAAATCACTGGTTGGCCCCAAGTACCTTGATACCCAAGTTGGTTTAAATTCCCGTCACCTCTCATCTCACAAAGAAATAACAGACAAAATCTCCTTTAGAATCAACTCTTGGAGCTCCAAACTTTTGTCCAAAGCAAGGAGAACCACCCTAGTTAAATCAGCGCTTCAATCCATCCCAATGTATTCCGTGTCCACAACAATTCTTCCCCAAGTTGTAGGCTCTCAAATTGATAAGATGACTAGACCATTCTAGTCGGGTAACTCGAATAAAAACACAAAACACAGTTTCCTGGAGCAAGATCTGTCATCCAAAGATGCAAGGTGGCCTTGGATTTAGATCCTTCACAACCATGAACAAAGCCATGTTTAGTAAGCAAGTTTGGAGACTGCTAACTAACTCTAATGGGATTTGGAGCAAACAAGTAAAAGCTAAATACTTCCCACATTCCTCTTTCTTTGCTACCAAAAAAGGCCACCGCAGTTCCCCATGGTGGCAACAAGCACATCAACTGATCAGCAAGTTACAATCAAATTTGTTATGGACTATCAAAGATGGAAACTCTATTTTAGCAATGTCAGATCCATGGATTCCCACGCTACCAGGTCACATTCCGCACCTGAAAAAGTTAGCTAACAGGGATCAAGTACGAAACCTGAAGGTTTCTCACCTAATAAATGCTGATGGTACATGGGATATGTCAAAGCTTCTTCAACTTTTTCATGACCACACCATTCGGCACATCCTTCACATTAGCCCGGAACCAAATCCCTCCTCAAATTTCCTAATTTGGAAGCGTAATGCCACGGGTATCTTCTTTGTGAAATCAACCTATCAGCACTTTAACTCATTAGAGGACTCTCCTTCAAACACCTTCTTTGAGTGGAAGCTCAAAGTTCCTCACGGATTTCAGGTATTTCTATGGAAGTTGTTGTGGGATGGTTTGCTCACTAAAAACAAGTGTGCGGCTTGTCTAAGGGAAACTGAGAGGTCTTGCACCTTCTGCAACCTCCATGAAGAAACAGTCCACCACCTATTTTTCTAGTGTACCTTCACTCGTGCAATTTGGTGTGAAGCCCAAATTGGCTTAAACCCAGCTCTCATACAAAACCAACCCATGCATGTCATTATCAATGACTGGTTCCAAAGCCTAAATGCACACCATGGTAAATTATAGGCAATTTGAAGTCTAAGCTATTTCAGCATCATTGCCTATCACATATGGAAAGCACAAAACAAACGCATATTTGATAACATCATGCAACACCCAAAGCAAGTGATCAACTCATCATTTCATTATATACAGGAAGAGACCCCAAACCCATCACAACCCCAACATAACATCAATCCCTCTCCTAGAAATAATGTTCCAACACTTTTTAATGATGGCTCTTTTGATCCAAATACAGATCATGCAGGACGAGGGTTCATCTTCCAATTTCCCAGCGAGCAACTAACCATCGCAAAAGGCACTCCCTGTTGGGTGATCAACAGTTATGATGCTGAAATCCAAGCATTATTAGGAGGTTTAACAGAAGCCCGAACAAATGGAGCCAGAGAACTATGGGTATTTTCTAACAACAAAGCTTTGGTGGAGCTAGCAGCGAATGATAAAGCATCTTCTTGGACTGAGCAGTTGTACAGGAACCACCTTAAAAGACTAACCTCCTTTTTTGATGCTATATATTTTGTGCATATCTATAGACAAGATAACCACATAGCCCACCTTTTTGCTTATATATCATGCAAAGGGCAATTAAAGTAACACTACAACTCTCATGTATCTAATCAGGTTTCTTGGTCAGTTTAATACTTAAAAAAAAAACCATGTCTCCCGCCATTTGAATTTAGGGTTTAAGGCTATGAGCCAGGTTACATCATACTCATGCGTGATGAGGCTATAGATTGTACTGTAGCCGGTGAGCTCATTAGTGTGTATATCGATGAATTATGATTAACGTGAAGGGATAAGCGGGTTACTAGTAACTACAACTAGATGTCTTGTGCATTAGGGAAAGAAATGGAACTTTCACATAATGGTGAGCAGTGAGCTCAGTGACACAGCACAACCCTGCCTTCACCGCTTGCAGACCCAACAAACAAATATGAGTTTTTACATTGTACAGAAAATGGGTATGTGAATTTTCTCAATTAATTCTTTAGATGGTTGGGTGCGACGAATTCATGTATCACGGTTGAATGATTTCAGGCCATGCCCTTGAAAATTTAATAAATGCTCATCAAACAAGACCCACCCAAATTGCAAACCACCTCCTCCTTGAAGGGGGGGGGGGGGGGGGGGGGTGATTGATCAAATCCCTTCCAATATCATGTATTTCCGGCAGCATAGATTAAGGGGTTCTACAATTTTTATAAGTTATAAAAATCACAAAATAATATGATATTATTTCGATGAATAGAGTGCACTCCACTCAGAATTCTGAATCTCTTGCAGACCGACAACAATTCAAAGTTTCAAACAATTCCACCTATGACAGTAATATCCGCTTTTATATTGGCATCAATTACAAGCTGATACCTACCCCAATTGTACGGTGGAGCTAAGATTTGTTGGAGTGGACTGACCAATAAACCCCCGCCCCCCCCCCAAAAAAAAAAAAGAATTGGATGTTATTAATCACATAGATGTTATATGAGATCTGCATTGATTCATGAGAGGTTGAGATTGAGAGTGTATGCAACGTACATTGGTTAGAACTTAATGTTATTAATCACATAGTGTATACATTCGTCCATGAAATTGGTTAGAACTTAATGATAGTGACAATCATATTTAGGCCATGTTTGGGAGTACTTATTTGGATCATTAAGCACTATTGGTATTTGGGAAATAAGTCTAAAATAAGTACTTATTTTAAAAATAAGGGCTTATTTTTTAAGTCCAAATTTTCAGCTTGTTTAAGTGCTTATTGTATAAGCATTTATTCAACTTTTTTCTTCCAAAACTATCCTTAGTTGAATTTTAAAATACCACTTATAAAATTATCCATAGTTGAATTTTATAAAAGTACTTTTATGAAAGCACTTCTACAAACCACTTTTATAAAAGCACTTTATGAAAGTACTTTTACGAAATCACTTTTATGGAAGTACTTTTACGAAAGCACTTTTACAAAAGTATTTTTATGAAAGCACTTTCACGAAATCACTTGCTTTCATAAAAGTAGTTTTATAAAAGTGCTTTTGTAAAAGTGCTTTCATAAAAGTACTTTTATAAAAGTGTTTTTGTAAAAACACTTTCAAAAAAAGTGTTTTTATAATTTAATAAAAGTGCTTTCAGAGGGTATATTTTGAAAATTTGAAAGAAAACGAATGACAAATTTGTCACAAATGCTTATTTAAGTGCTTATTAGAGAAAAGAACTACCAAACGCCCAATATAAAATAAATACCTATTTTAAAAAATAAACACTTGAAAAAGTTAAGTGCTTATTCAAATAAACACTTATTTTTAACTTAAGCACTCCCAAACATGGCCTTAGAGTGATAGAAACACATACAATGGCCTTTTAAAAAAAGTCTTCAAAAAAATGGATAGAAACGTATACAAGAGTTGTATCAAATTGTAAGCTAATTCTTCCCATGCTAGTTTGATGCTTGGCCTCCTATTATGTTCCATAAAAATACATTTTTCTTTTTGTCATTTACTTCTAATCTGAAATGCTTGTTGTTTGTTTTCTAGCTATTAAAAATATATGAAGGCTTGAGAGAAGCATTTATATACATATGATATGGAAAAGATATGATACTAGAAAAACTTATTAACCTATGAATCAGTATCATAGTAGAGGTGATCAATCAGGAGGTATTGATCAAAATTCATGAGGTTAAAGCTCTTTCGGCACCATGTCTTTCTGGTATTATAGATTTTTTCATATTTAGACAAACTTTTTTTTGGACTTTGGCATAGGTTTTGTGCTTTGTGTTCATGTCCGGCTTGGGCTTACGCCCGCAACAGGTTCACAAATTTCTCAATTAGGCTTTGGCCCAAAACTTTAGGCCTGATCTAGGCTCAATCTTGTCCATGATTTATTTATATAATACATATATATATATGTTTAATTTTATATTATATATAAATGTTATAAAATGACATATATGTCTAATATTTTATATTTATATAAAGGAAAATTTTCACGATATGCAATTTAAAATGTGGAAATTTTAAAAAATGTCAAAACTATCTTTCAAAAAAAATACTGTTCATTATCTTCTACATTAAAAATTTCACGATAAACAATAAACTACAGTAATTCAACACGGTAATATGGAAATACAAGCTTGGGTCGTTAGACTCAAACCTTCTCTCTCTTAATAATCAAGCGGCACTTGATTATTAAGAAGAGCCCTATGCACTAACCGTGGGGGTGAACAATTCGTCCCACCCATTTCGGTAGCCATACTGAACATCTGGGGTGAACAAGCGGGGGAAGAACATTAAGAAGAACCATATGCACTAACCGAATTTTGCAAACCCTAAGCAACAACCTCAGCCACAGGTTTACAATATCAGCAAGAATGAGTTCCGGAGTATTGTTCAGCAGTTGACAGGTTCACCCTTTGCCTCGCCCCCACAAAATCCGCCCAAACCCCTGAGTATGCATTTGCAGAAGATCCGTCCACCTCCATTGACGCCAATTAACCAACCCCAGATCCCTCCTGCACCGGCTCCTCCTTCCTCTTTCAACACTAATTTTGTCAGACCCAGTCATCTTAGTCAACCATTGGCGTTGCCGACACCACCACCGTTTACTCCCAGCGACTCGATTTGGTCCAACACGGCGGAGTCTCCAATCTTGGCTTACATGCGGTACCTTCATAATTCTATCATTGATTCAGGTCCAAGACAAAGCCCAGTCTAACCTCAAGCTCAAACTCAAGCACAAGGTCAAGCTCAGTCCTACCCCACCGCCACATGCGTTCCCTTCGCCACGGGCAAATGGTCCTGGCCTTTTGCTTTCTCCAACTTTTCCATTTCCCTTGTCATCCCCAAGCTCATTCTTGAATCTTCTGGTCCCCTCGCTCCCCCTATCCTTTGCCTTCCGGCCCTTCCCCTGGGCTTCAGACTTCCAGTAGCCTATCTCACCCAACTTCTCTTTCTCACCACCAATCATGTATTTTGGGTCCTGAGCCACAACCCCCATTTTCCCCAGGTTTTTTCCCACCTTCTCCTTTGGGATTCTTCCCTATTTCAAGCCCTATATGGAGGAATCTATAGTGTTTTCCATGACCATGAACACATGTTTTTTATCGTTCTTACGAGTATTGCTGACTCAGCTCCTAGTAGATTGGAATTGTGCTGTAACGTATACCAGTGCAAAAGGTCTTCAGAAATTTCTATCCCTTGCTTCTGTTTCCTTTTATTTTTGTTTTGTTTATCCCCCTTGCTTGATTGAGTATAGGCCCTTAATCCATAATCAACTTGATATTGGAGGTGGTTATTGGTTAGAGATTGAATACCAATCATACTAAAATTAGATGATAGGTAAAGGGTATTTTTGTCTTTGAAAGCTTGGAAATTAACTTGACACTATCCAAAATTTAAGGTACTAAAGTAAAATTTTCTCTTATATAAATTATAATAAATTTTATTCATATACATGTTTATATATACTAAACCTAATGTATTTAATGATTTATGGGGGTGTTTGGAATTGATGTTGTTTCTCTAGTGCCGTTTTTTTGTTACATGGTATGTCGCTTTTTAGAACATGTTTTTTTTTAATGAACCATAGCTGAACCAAACAGTGAATATTTCTTCATAAAACAGATTTTTCATGTGGCGTCGTTGTTTACGAAAACGCATCAGTTCTATCCTTTTTTTTTAAAAAAAAGAGAAGGACTGTACTACACACAGCGGTGGGTAGTACATCCCAAAAAATCCGCAAAACAAATAAGAAGAAGGGAAGGGGGAAGGGAGTTGATACAAAAGTCTAGGGATGGGGTAGAAGAAGAAAGAGTTTCATGAGCAAGCCAATATGCCGCTTGGTTAGCTTCTTTGAAAATATATTGGTACCGAAGACCTCCTTCAAACAGAACTCTCCTCCTCAAGCAACAAGAGATGACACCTTTCAAATTACAAGAAACTTCCGCCTTTTTGTTGAGGCACAAGATAACCAATAATGAATCACCTTTGATTAAAATAGGATATTCCTTGTAGTTTGTCGTTTGAATATGGGCTTCCCATGCAGACCATGCTTCCGCTTGGTTGATGGTAGATGTGCCAAGTTTATATGCTTTAACCGCTAGCACCCGACCAAGATAGTTATGAACAATACAAGCCACAAAACATTTTTCATCATTGTTACGAGAGGCATCGAAATTTATTTTAATAGTGCCAATTTTTGGAGCACTCTAACTAATTGGTTTCCACACTTTGTCAATTTAGGTAATGTCTTTATCTTTGCTCCCATCAAGAAACTCCACAAACATATCAAGAGCCCGTTTCAAAATAATTGGAATGGGAGTTGAAACATTATTCCTATTGTTCTAAACAACCCAATGAACAAAAGCTAGTTTTCCTTTAATAAAAGAATCCTGTTTTTCTTTTTATTGCCGACTCTTGTCCACCAATCACTTAAATTTTCACTCTCATTGTCACTCCTAGGGGTGGATCTGAACCGAGCTGAATAGTATGAGGCTCGAGCTCGGCTCGCCAATGTACTACAAGGCTCAATTCAAGTTCGGCTCGATTTGAGAAAAAAATGTTTTATAAAAATAGAAAATTATATATATATAAAAAATTATTTGATATTTAAATATCAAATAAAAAATATTTTTATTTAATATATATATATATATATATATATTATAATTCTTAATCTTTTAAATATCAAATAAAAAATAGAAAATTATATATAAAAATATTTTTTATTTGATATTTAAAAGATTAAGAATTATAATATATATATATATATATATATATTCGAGCTTGGCTCATGAGCTGAGCTCGAGTAGCTTGAGGAGTGTTTAAGGTAAGTTTGAGCTCGAGTAGCTCGTGAAGAGCTCGGCTCTAGGAATGGCAACGGGGCAGGTTTGGGGCGGGGTATCCCCTCCCCGTCCCCGCCCCAAAGTCATGATACCTTGCCCCGTACCCGCCCCGTCCCGGTGGCGGGGCGGGGCATCCATTCCCCATTAGGGACAGGGAATCCCCAAATTTTCCTCGCTCCAAGGAAACTTAAAAATTATATATTTTATGGATAATTTATACATAGGATATAGAAATTTGGGGATATTTTAGAATTGAATTATAATACTTTAGGGGTAATTCAAAAATAAAATTATGGGATCCTAGGATTTTAAAAATTTAAGAAAAGTTTAGAGATATTTTACTAATTTACCTTCGAATTCGAAACAGATTCAGAGAATTATGTACAAATCCTATCCCTACCCTGTACTCGATTCAAGGAAAAATTATTTCCCCCATCTCCACCCCATCCTTATTTAAGATCCGAGAAAACCCGCCCTGTTCGGGGTGGGGCGGGGCCCAAATTTTACGGGGGAAATTGCCATCGCTATCCTAGCCACCCGTCACTCCAGTAGTGTTTAAGGTAAGCTACAATGATGCCGTAAAGGTATGATACGGTATACGGTATATTACCTGCAAAAAAGCGAGGAGGGTTTTAGGCAATTAGGGAACACTTGGGTTTTACATTTTTAGGTCTGAAACAGGAGAAGCAGTAGCAACAGGTAGTTCTCGTCAATCAAGAGGGGATTTGCTTCCTTGTCTTTCTTCTTATATCAATTCTGTTTCAGCTTGCGTGCTTGCTGAGCAGGGTCTTCTTCTTAAGTACCTCAAAACTGGGATTGAGCAGGTATGGAACCTAGCCTAATCACCATCTCCTCCAGCACGGACGTATCGGCGTTTATTGTTTACTAGTCTCTAGCATGTATAACTTTTTTCCCTTCTTTTTTGTCACTTCCTGCAGCAATGGAGCTCGATAGTGATCCTATGGAGTCATCAAGGCGGGTTCAAGCTCGCTTTGTTACGAAGCTCCAGCCTCCTTTGAGAGTTCCTCCTGTTTCTATTGCGGTTCCCTCCAACCTTACCAGGATAGGCCTTTCTGCTGTCGTCAATAATCTTCTCAAAGCTGGTAAAATTTCGTGCATCTGTCTTGTTTGTCTGTACGAATTTTGCTTCGTCTGTCTTGTGTTGAATAAATGATGATTTATGGTTGCATTTTCTTTTTTTCCCCTGATGTTTTAGTTTAAATTTTTATTGTTAACTATTGGGACTCGTAATATTAGGTTTCTCATCTTGAGATGTTCCTACTGTTTTCTGTAAGTTCAAATTAAGTTTGTAAATAAACTTTCCCTTCTACTACCTTCAATTTAAGCTCCAGCGGTGGAGATTGACAATGATCTTATGGATAAATTTAAAATGCGTTCTAACGATTTACTGGCTCTTCCACCTTTTTTCCTTTTCCATTTGGTTGCCTTTTTTTATATATGTATTTTAATATTCTTACTGTCTCATGTTTGATAACTTATTCTCATCAGGAAATTCTGACTGGGAACCCCAACCTTTTGATTTTCTCATTGATGGTGAGTTGGTACGAATGTCACTTGAAGAGTTCTTGCTTACCAAAGGCATTTCTGCGGTACTTGTCTTCCCTCAATGTTGCTTTTTATTCAATTACTAATATAGATTATTTGTCATATGCATATCAATCTTTTGGCCATTTCTACATCCCCATCCATCTCAATGCACACACACACACAGAAATGTGGATTTCATGCCTCATTAATACTTTTTATAAAATATTTATTGCTCTTGCCGATTAAAAAAGAAACTTCTTACATAGTCAAGCATTTGGGAATTCCACATATACGTTCACATTATTAACCATGTCATATGAGGATTTTTTCTAAATCTAAAATTCTAAAAATGTTACTTTAGTGGTATTATTCCTGCAGGTCTTGTTTTTTGTCCAGTAGCCAGACCAAAAGCATGCATTAATTACACAAATCAAAGAAAGTGACATGAGTACACAACCTTCTTTCCATACAATGGGTGAAAGATCAAACAGCCATATTTGACCAAAATCTCAAGATGGAATCAAAATCAGTGGATGTATTGTTCCACTAAGCATTTCTATCTTGGTTTTACATGTTTTAAGCTTGGACCTCTGGATATTTTTATTGATACATTTTCTTAGAAGAGAAGAAATCATACAATTCAAATTATAACACATCTGCCTGTCTTTATGTTAGTAGTGAAATTTTACCTATAATATGATTTTAGTATTTTTCCCAGCTAGTAACTGGTACCTTCTTGATATATATTACAGGAGAAAATACTTGAAATTGAATATATAAAGGCTGTAGCCCCACGAAAGCAAGAAGAACCTTGTTTACATGATGATTGGGTCAGTGCAGTCAGTGGTTCCAATCCTAGGTAAACTTTTGGATGGTTAATAAGATGCAACAGCATGATTCCTATTTCACCATCCATATTTAGTTTCTTTGACTGAAAACTTGAAATTTCTGATTTGCTTCATTGTTCTATAGTAACTGTTTGTGTCTTAGTCACTCTAGGATTTTTTAATTTTTAATTTTATGTTTTTATTGATAACAAGAAGCAGGAAGATGTTCTTGCATAGACTTTTCTTTTAATTATTAACCATGTCAAAGGGACCCATTAAAGTAATAAAAAGCTTCTAGTTAATCAATGAGGTAAAACCAGGTCTAAAGATTCTTCAAAAGAGTAGGCCAAGGAGATCAGAACAGAAATAAAAGCATTAGTTATCCTGAGAAATGCTTCGAAACACAAATCTGCTATTCCTACATCTTCTCTAGATGGAAATCTGTCCTAAAAGGCTCCATGCATTTGCTTCTCCACTCATTATTCATTGGGCAAATTTCAGATTAAAAACTCTTGTCCGTGCAAAACAAGCATGTCTTTGTGGGCAGTTTTCAAATTAGAAATATTTTAAAATATGGATGATGGCTAATAAAACTCATGGAATATGTCAATGCATGGTAACTGTTGAGGTCTAAGTTGACATGGACTGGGTAATGAACACATAAACCAATCAAAAAGGTCCCCTACCTGAGGGAAAACTTTGGCAGACTACAAAAATTTTCCCCTATCTGAAGGTTCAGATTGGTCACATTATCCTTTCATAGGGTAGAAATATTTTGTAGCAGTAAATTGCATAATTTTAGTCTAGAATATCTTTCTAGTGGTGCTAATTAAATGAATTTGAAATTTGTATGTTTGCCACAGCTATATGATGTGAGGGAGGCTGGATTCTTCCCGTTCTGGTTTAATAACTTGGCAACTAAGTGAACCTGTGACCTCAATAAGTATATCAGTGGTTTCTTTGATATTTAAAATGCAATGTCTTCCTCATGCAGCCAATTCCATATGGTTGGGATAAGGCTTAGATGATTATGATGAATGTCTTCCTCATGCACTGGGAAACTGCATGTGTAGGACTATTGAGCCAATGGAAGTGGCTATAAATTGAACTTTAGATTAAGTTAGTCAGGTAAAAATTCCTGCTTGTGTCATTGATAAGGTTCTGCAATTGGTTCAGAGTTTTTGCAATGTTAAAGGTACCAAATTCATCTTCAGTTTTTGTGTTGTAGATAATGCAAATTTCTATGGCATTATTGTTTTAATGGAAGCTGTGATTGTTGCCCAAAAATCTCTTACACCATCAAGCACTCCTTGCTATTGTACCAAGAATGTTTCAGAGAGAAGCTATTTGACCCATGTATTTCTTGCATATTTATATTGAAGTGATACAGAGTTCATATTAGAATTTTTATTAATTCATTCTTTTCTTGCAGATTTTGGTAAATAAGGATGCTAAGCAAAATTTCTATTTTCACTTATTTGTTAGTTCCTTTTGTTTCTTTTGCAACTTTTGATACTTATCTGAAAGAAAGAGAAATGTTGCTGATTGGTTCCTGCCAGAAAAGAGTGGGTAATGTTTTTGGGTGGTGGTGGAGCATGCCTTTCTCCATTTCTGATTGTTTTTTCCCACTAACTGATTTTTTTTTTTTTTTTTTAATTCTTTGAAAGATGAGAAAGATTCTCTCTGTACCTTTGTTCGAACCTTAATTCTTTTGAGCATCATTATGGAAGATAACTGGTTTTAAAGTAGATATATGCTGGTGTTTGATACAATGTGGAAATAAAACAATTATCATTTTCATTAACTTCCAGTTAGTATATTTTTGCCAAAAAATTAACTTCAAAATAGCTGAGTTGACGTATATCATGTAACAGGTTTATATTAACAGGATGTTATGACAGTTTTGGAAGGTAAACTTTCCAACAATTTTTTGTTCACTTTACCAGTTAAGGAGTGTTGTTTGTTTCTTACTGTTTTCCGTCTTGGCTAGTTATTTACCCAAAAGGATATGTGTAAATGCGAAGATTGGATATCTTATGCCAACCTTTAAATCTTTCCAGGATATGGAAGGCTGGTGGATTATGTAGTCATATATTGGAGGGGCATAGTGGTGCAATTACTTCTGTCAGCACAATTGGTCCAAAAGGTATATATCAAATAAAGCTTTCATTTCCTGATATGATTATCGTTTCTTTGTTTGTGACATCCAGTCCATTTAATTCAATTGTTTCCTAATCTTATAAATAGGGAATTCAATTCAAGTAAAAGAACATTTAATTCAATTGTTTCCTCATCTTACTCACAGCCTTCAAGCTGTTTCTCAGTTTCTCTTGTTTCCCATCTTTTCAATTCCTTTCTAGGGTTGGGAGTTTGCTTTCTCATCTCTTTAATAAAATCCTTTTTTCATTATTACTGATAAAATAAAAAGAATCTGTTAGATTCGAGTTGAAACCTAATGACTCTTTGCTGGTGCATAAACTGGACATTACATTAAGTGTCTTGTATTGGTATCAGGCAAAAGAATGTAAATGTAATGTATGTCATGTTACGTGTCCAAGAATTTGATCCCCCTTGGTATATGTAACTATTATTTCATTGAAGTATAGATTCAGGAGGAAAAGGTAAAACAAACATTCCGATACTGCATCAAAGTCAGCCTGATGAACAAAGAATCTGTTCTGAATTCTTTCCTGAGCTTAGTATCCTTCCATATCAATCTATACCTTGTTAGTTTATAGTTGGAGATATTTGAAGGGAGCCAAAATACTTAATTTTCTTAATGAAATTGGGAGTCTTCAAGGGCATTTTTTTCTTCTTGATTGCCCATAAGTAGCATGCATGCCCTTTTACCATAATGTTGCCATTGTTGGGGTGCTTGCACACTAACATACTTAAGGATTGCCAACGCCTCAACCTTATTGGAACCACATTATTGTCCCAGCCCAGTGCATGAGGCTCCTGCCAATCTGGGGTCTGGGGAGGGATAGATGTATGCAGCCTTACCCCTGCAGACACACTGACACAGAGGCCGTTTCCAAGAAAGTGTTAGTCTTTGAAATGGATATTAGGAAAAAAACGTCTATCCTGGATGGGCTTACCAAGAAAGCAATTGTGGGACAACCGCAAAAGAGGCACATAAGAGGCACTTGTTCAAGTGGATTGCTTCATGTGATGCTGGGATATTAGAGGCTACTGAAGTCTATATTCCTTGGGATCTGTTGAAGTCCTTTCAGTTGCCATCAGGTTCAAGGTTTTATAGAGAATAACAGTTTTTTGCCTTTATTTCTAGTTTGGCATCTGAGGTTGGTTTCTTTCATTGTTTGTGCTTTAAATTGCTTATTATGTCTGAGCTCATATGGTATATGTTTATCAATCATACTTGTACCTTGTAGGTGATGATAGTGTTACTGACCTACGAATAGCAACTGCTTCAAAAGATCATACCTTGAGGCTATGGAAGGTAAAAGGAAACTGCTACTATTGCATACTCTGATTCCTGATTTTGTTTAATTCGCTTAATATCTTGTTTTCCTCTTGAAAGTTTGATGCAGGGCAACGAGTCCTGGATCATCCTATGAAGATTAGAGCCTTCAAAATCCTGCAGGGGCATAAATCATCTATACAAAGTGTTGCTGCACAGCCTTCTGGAGATATGGTCTGGTTTATCTTCTTGCTTTTTAGCCAATGATTATGTACATAAACTGAACTAGTTTTCATATGTAAAATGATTTTTTTTTTCTGTTGTTCGCATAGGTTTGTTCTGGTTCCTGGGATTGTACCATCAACTTGTGGCAGACAAATGAATCTGATACAGAAGGTGATCTAGTGTCTGTAAAGAAGAGAAAAATGGGTTCTGAGGCTGAGGAATCCCAGTTACAGGTATTTATCCTTCTGTTTTCTGAAATGAAGACAAAAAACTTTTGGTATCTCAATCTAGAGTTTCAACATTATTATTCTGATCTGCAAAGCTGAGACTCACAAGTATCATTTAGAAGGAGTTTCTTTGGAAAGGCTGGAAAGAGACTCACAAGTATCATTTAGTGAGCTATCTATCAAACAAAAAAGTATCATTTAGTGAGCTGGGATCAAATCTGCAAACCTCAATCACAAGGTGGTTTAGGGTTAAGACATTTGAAGTTGTTCAACATAGCTTTATTGGGAAGTTGGCTGTGGAGATTCTCAACTGAACCAAATAATTTGTGGAGAAAAGTGATAGAGAAGTATGGCCTAAGGAACAATGGGTGGGATGCTGGACCACCCCCTCAAACCTATGGTTGTGGAGTATGGAAAGGAATTTGTAAGGCAGCTAGAAAGTTCTCCGACTGCATCAAGTGGGAGATGGAAGAAAAGTGAAATTCTGGTCAGACAACTGGATTGGTGACAGGCCCCCTAAAAGAGATGTTTCCTGACTTATACAATGTGGGCTTAGACAAAGAAGCCTTAGTGGCAGACTCATTCAGACTTCAGGAGAATAGCATGTATTGGACTCCCTCATTTAGAAGGAGTTTCAATGACTGGGAAATTCAGCAGGTTGCTGACCTTCTATCTCTGTTACAAAGCCAGCAACTAAATCTCCATTCCCAAGACACAAAAATCTTTAAAGGGACCAAAACTGGAGTTTTCACAGTTAAATTCTTCTATTATAAGCTAGTGAGGACTGAATCTCCTTTCGGGCCATTTGGGGGAATCTAGCTCCTACAAAAATTAAGTTCTTTGTTTGGGTTGTAGCTTTGGAGAGATGTTTGTCTAAGGAAATGTTGATAAAAAAGGAATGAGCATTCCAGATATCAGGTGCTGTCTATGTAATGAGGAGGTGAGTCAGTTGGACATCTCTTCCTATATTGTAAGTTTAGTACTACAGTATGGAGCCACTTTTTGAAATCCCTGAATCTGAACTGGTGCATGCCAGCATCAGTTAAAGCTCTTTTGGAAGAATGGCAGATTTCTGGACTTTCCAAAAAAGGGAGACTTTGCTGGGCTTCTGTCCCTCCAGCAGTGATGGGCTGTGTGGTCAGAAAGAAATAGAAGGCTGTTTGAGAAGAAATCCTCTTCTGAAGCTGAGGTGATTAATTTAGCCATAGATGATGCCATTAGGAGCTGGTTGTCAATACATTCTGATTTCAAAGATGTTACTTCTGATCATACTTTTTTGAGAGTGGACTTTTTTTGAGGTCCTTTTTTGTACAGATTCTCGTTGTACAAAGGACCAGTTATTATAATCATACTTTACCTTCTTTCAAAAAAAAAAAAAAAATACTATTCTGATCTTGTATGCATAGTATTCACAAATACATTGGGTATTTTCATTTCAACCATTCCTTCTCAATCCAACTAGTGGGCAAAGGATATTGCTTTTGGAAAACATGCCTGACAGAAGCTAAGAAGATTTCCCTTGATATATATGATGATATGACTCTATGACTCCATGTAATTGTGTATGTTTTTCTGTTCTTATTTTCTCAAAATTAACCACTTGCTACTATGTTAGATTTTTTCGCAACAATAACACATGACATCACGCCCACTTGACATTTGTTATGAATTGACATGCAAGAGTTGAATTTGAGAGGGAAAGAAGTGTATAGGGGTGAAATGATGGAAGAAGAGTTTTAGAAAAGGGTACAGGAGCTCTTTTGAGCCTGTAACTTATTCTTGTTTTATTACCATCTCAAGCCCATATTTTTATCATGTTTTGTATGGTGGAAAAATTCATCATCTACCATGAAGTAGGAAGATACAGAATTACCTTCCACATAATTGAAACCTAGATCTGTTAGAGGCAAAGCAAGGAATCTTTTGTAGGGAATTAATCCAAGCAATCCCCAAGAACCTTGTAGGAACCCAAAAGCCAAGAAGAACTTCTATCTGATATTTAGATGACTACTTGCACTGCTTTGAGAGGGGAATGTTTTGTAGGCAATTTAGGCCCTTCTGATGTGGTGATAACCGTGATGTTTCCAAAAGAACAAAGAGAAGATGGAATAAGAGGCCTAACTATCTCACCCCATTAATAGAATATTAGGGGCTGTTTGATAGCAGCCAAAAGTGGCTCAACTGAATGACTTATTGCTCTTTCTTTTATTGAATAAGTTTTTAAGGAGGTTGTGAGGTCCTTAATAACTGAATCTGAAGTTGGGATGATTACTACGTCCACAAATATTTTATTATTTAATTATTTTATCCACTAAAAGACAAAGAAATAAATCATTCAGTTCAGCCACTTCAGTTGTTTATCAAACAGTCCCTTGGCAAATAGATTATCCAGTTGTACATTTGTACTATAATAGCATGTTGACTATAATAGTGCAACATTGTGCATGGTTAAATATGGATCTGGGAGGTTATCTTCACCTGGTCAATCATTTTTCTAGGTTCAATCATCTAAAATGCCAAGATTCATCCTCCTTGATTTTTAAATTAGTATAACCACGAACCTAAATTTCTATGGGCACTGTTCCCTTGAATTTGAGGATACAAGGATATTTAAAGTAACCCTATTATGTTGTATAATTTAGTATTTGATTTTTTTTTTTAATTCTCTTGTGCAATTAAAACAATTTTATATGCTAATTTGTTAATAGGAATAGCAAGTTTTCTAGTGCAGTGTTTCAGGTTAAGATGTTGTATTCTTATTTTGAATTCTTTGTTTGGTTTTATAATCTTAATTTTTTTAAGTAATCCATGCCAAACTAATTTTTACTCGTTATAATGGCTTTCCTTGGCATTCAGGGGGAGGCTGTATCTACCCTTGTGGGGCATACACAATGTGTCTCTTCTGTTGTCTGGCCAGAACATGTGACAATTTATTCTGCATCATGGGATCATTCTATTAGAAGATGGGATGTTGAAACTGGCAAAGATTCTTTGGACATGGTAAGCAGGCAAAGCTTATATTGGCCTTTTACAGTTAAAATAAAAGTTAGTAGTATACTTGTGGAAGAAACTCTTTGGGTTAGGTCAAGTTCTGAGTCTTGCAATTCCCAGAGAAGCCAATGGTGTGCTGATCCATTGATGGCATATCAGTTTAACATATCTCATGAGAGACCATTTTATATGAATTAGTATCTGCTTTCAGTTTTGCAGTTATATTAAATGCTTGGCTTCAGTTTCTACATTTTGAAGATATGCAAAGATGTTCAGCTTGTTTGATCTTTCTACTTTTAAAGGAGTTGGCATTTGATGATGGGGGTGCACAGTGGGTTTAGACTTCATCTTCTGTTCATGTTTGACACCATATATGTTTCATCTATTATTCACTGAAAAAGATTTGATTCATGCATCATACATGCTTATAATTCCAGATAACTGAATCTATCATCCTCAAGCACTTTTTTGGGAATAGATGAGCCTTGGATTTTGGAAGGAAATTGATATGCAGGTGGCATTCAACCAGTGATTCCTATTTAAACAACCTTTTTAGATTATTCAAGCTTCAAGTAGTGAGCTCTTATTATTGTCCAAAGAAAAGTGCCCCTTTGTCATTGGTCAGGATCACTTGACCATGCGGATATTTGCATGATTTTGTAAATGGCATTTATTGGTTTAGCAAATTTATCTATGAGGCACATGGGATGGAAGGAACCATGAAGTCTCACAATGGCATATTTGGTTTAAGCAGTTTGAGCAGCTTATGTAGATGATAGAAATTGATAGTTATAATTTTCAACAATCTCCATGTAGTTCTGTGGCAAAGTCCTCAACTGCCTTGATGTTGGTGGTGAAAGCTCTGCCCTTATTGCTGCTGGAGGTTCTGATCCTATTCTTAGGATTTGGGATCCTCGCAAACCAGGTTAGTTGACAGCAAGATACTCTCTCTCTCTCTCTCTCTCTCTCTCTCCGCTCCTCAACTAAAGTTCATGTTCTTTACAGGAACTTTAGCTCCTGTCTTTCAGTTTTCATCCCACACCTCATGGATTACTTCTTGCAAGTGGCATAAGAAGTCATGGTTTCATTTGCTTTCTGCTTCTTATGATGGGAAAGTTATGTTATGGGATCTAAGAACAGCGGTATTGCCTTTTTTTCCCTTAAAATTTTAGGGATGATTAAATTTAATGAATCAATATTTATCAAAAAGAACTAATGAATCAATATCAGCTTGATTGATCTCCAAACGATATTTTTTTCTGTTCCAGTGGCCTCTTGCAGTGATAGACTCCCACAAAGACAAGGTATTTTATTCTCCTTTTTGTCTCTTTCTCTGTGGGTCCATGTGGAAGGACCTTCTCTAACGCAATGGTCTTTGCTAAAATACAGGTACTATGTGCTGACTGGTGGAAGAGTGATAGTGTGATCAGTGGCGGTGCAGACTCAAAACTCTGCATTTCTTCTGGAATTTCTATTGAGTAAGGTGAGCTCTATGTACACATTTATTTTTGCAAATACATCTTGATTATTATCTTTCTTCTCTGTAGTAGTCTATCCTTGTCCACATTGATCTTCTCAGGTTTCTGTGAGGTATGCCGATATGTTAAGAAAGGGATTTCAGTGTTCCTTGCCTTGTAAACCCCCATGACTATATATGCATTGCCTCTGGTATTCAGTCCATAGTTGTTCCTGCTCATGCCGTGGATTTAAGTGGAAAGAGGGTCAAGTTGGTCTAACCCAATCAGATTGGTGGGCATAACTGTTACCTGATGGCATCTGCAAAAATAGACAGAAATGCTAATATATGTTGCTGAAAAAAAAACTGCTAATATATGTCAATGTATTCCCATTATTTATCTCCTAAATCCTCTTTTTATAGACGCATCTAACATGAATATACTAAAGCAAAGCCCTTAAGAGGTATTTTCCTTCAAACAAGTGGCTAACCTGATTAAAAAGTAACCTCATATATTTTAGTAACAAACCAAATCCAATTTAGCTTCCTAACTCAAAAAATCCAGCAGAAAGGCTTTCAATACGCGTGGGTCAAATTCTTTCAGATAAAATAGGTTGGTAATCAGAAATTAAATCTAAGTGTCCTGAATCAATTAAAAAAAATCAACCTAAATTTACCTGTCAAATGTTTTGACAGTACCCCCTAGAAAATAGCGAGCCTATTGAGTTTTGCAGAAGAAACACTCGTTTAGGGCTTGGTAATCAATCCTATTTCATGTAGTTTGGTCATGTTGGGTTGGAGTGGCTTCAAGTTGTGTTCGGGCTGACTGAAATCCGTACTAGACCTAACTTGTTGAAATCTCTAGGTTTGTATATGAGGACATGGAAAGTGATGTTTCTATTTAGCAGCGGAGAAGATAAATTACATTTTAATTGTAGTTCAACGTTTTTGTTCTTGAAAATTTTCAATTGGCATTGGTTTTTGAACTTAAATGTTTTAATATATATATATATATATTTGCTTTAATGGTCATTTGTTTTTCCATTTGTTAATCCAGCAATACGAGTATTTGAATTGAGCATGTAGCAGAAAGATGGAAACATCTCCAACAATGCAAAGCGAAGTGCAGAGCCTACTTGCGCCAAGTTTTTGAATACTATTTATTCCTTGATGACATAGAATTGAAATTCCGGCCATGATGGAAACATCTCCAACAATCTAGGTTTCGTCAGGCTGCTTAAATTTTGCTTGTTGCCGCCATGATGAAACATACTGGTGAGATGCTGTTGAGTGAAGAAGATCAGAATCGCGGTAATTGTATTTATTTTAATCACTATCTTTAATTGATAAACTGTCTGAGCTTGTTATCGGCCGTGAATTGGTGGATTTGAATTTCATAAAATATTGTATTCTTCTCTTTCTATTAATCGTTTTTTCTCTTATGATCCTTGTCTTGCGCCTGAAGGGTGTTGAAAAATGAAAATCCAGATGAATTTAAAGGGAGCTTGCTTATGGCTTGGATCCACTGGTTTTGATTTTTAAAGTAGGATTCTATTGTCTGGTATGAAAAGGCCAATGCCTATAGGGGAAAGCCTGCTTATCCCCATCATTTACAAGATGATGGTTTAGGTCCTACAGGTCCCACCATGATCCATTTAAAATTCTGAAAAAGCTTCATAATGTAGAAATTAGATGGTTAAAAGTTGGGGATTTTTAGCCTGCACTCTATCTCAGAATTCTGATTTGCCCCCCCCCCCCTTCCCTTATAAACCATATCCTGCCCGTGAATTTGGCATCAATCCACGGGCACGGGCAGGATTCAGTCCACCCCTAAAAAATCCTAGGTCCACCTAAAGTTATCTCAGACTATGCATGGGCGCTCTGTTTGGTGGAATCCATCCAATGTTGGGGCACCAGGCGGTCATACTGCAGCTACCGTTGCAGTGCTTAACAATCTTGGCTCTTCAAGAGTGGAACTGGAAACTAGACAGCCAAGCTTAGCCTCTGTTGTTGACTTCTTGTGTTTGTTTCCCCTCGGTTAAACGAAAGATCCTATTTTGCTTAAAAAAATAGGATTGAAATGTAGTTATCACTTATCATAGTTATCACTTATGATAAGTGATAGACCGAATTGAAATGTAGAAGAGAAATGTAGACCGAATTGAAATGTAGAAGAGAAATGCATCAGATCTGGACTCGGTTCTAACTTCTTATCTACCTCCTTCAACTTAAAGTGCGGGTCCTCAGCACTTGAAAGATGAAACTCATTATCATAAAGCTGGTTTAAGAACGATGCGGGTTAGGGGCTGCAAGTCGGGCCGGTTTAGGTCGGGTTGAGGCCAACCCTAAGTTCTAAACCCCAACCATAATCCTAACCCAACCCGACCTTCAACCCGACCAACCCAACCCTAACCCTAACTAAATTCCTTAAATCCTAATCCAATCCAATCCAACCCGAAGTCAATTTCGAGTTGGGTTCGGGTTGGGCCCAACCCAACCTTCTTCCCATCCTTCAAAACCTCATAGAATTTCTCAATTTTAGATCTTAACTCAACTTTCACTACATATATTAATCCTATGTTTCATTAGTATTTGTTTGTTGATGTTATTTTATTTTTTGTTATTTTGGTGCAAAATTCAGAAAAACAAATGTTAGAAATGACTATAGTTTATTATGAGTTATGACTTACGATAGATCTTTCTTGGGTGGCAAACAACATAGAAGAGATGAAGAATAAAATTTTGAAAAAAACATAAAATAATGTTATTAAGGTTTTAATCTTTCTAATTAGGATTAAGTGAAGTGATTATCTTAAAAGAAATACATGATACCATGTGGTGAGGGCTATACAAATATTATGCATCTAAACAAATCAATGTATGTTATATATTACATATAACATATATTTATATATGACATGTACTATAGAATCAGGTTAGGGTTGGCTAAGAGGTCAACCCTAATCCAACCTGAAGTAAAGTCAGGTTCATGAATTTCAACCCTAACCCTGACCCGAACATCAACCCAACCCAACTTTTTCGGGTTGGGTTCGGGCCAACCCGGCCCAAGTTGCAGCCTTAATGTGGGTCTTGGGTATCTAGAAATTGCCACCTGTCCCATCTCAAGAGAGTTAGCTTTGCTGTTCCTATGCTGTTGAGAGTGTTTTTGGACTGGACACGTTCACCAATTCACGTCCGTGTAAAGGAAATAGGGGGTAATTATTATTTTGCCTCACTGGCATTCCCAACAATGTTCTCAACAACATAGGCCCAACAACCAAAGTTTTTCCATCTCAAGACCCTCTTAGTAGTCAGTAGGCCTGTTGGCTATACCTATACGGGTCAATTTGGATTTACTCCTTAGTGTCACGGACCTAGTTTCTTTTAGTGTCTCGTGTGGCACTTGGGCAACAGTCCGTCGCTCCACAAGTCAGCCTTCCCTTCTTAAAGCACTCTCTTGGCTCCTAGGATCAAGTAGTTTACCAACTTGTCTCTCACACTTAGGTACACACTTAGGCAACAAAGCACAAAACACACAAGGAAAGAGAGAAATGGAGAACTCAAAGAACTCTTTGTATTACTCAAGAGAGGGATACAATGCTTGATTGTTTGCTTGCTTCCTTACTTGCAAATGAGGGAGGGGATCCCCTTTTATAGGCACCTCCACCTCTTTAAAGGATTTTTCTAGAATTATGTACACTTAGCATCATCTAGAAGCACCTCTAGAACATTCTACCTTCTACACTTTTGTAGGGGATGCCTTCTCCATAAGATATAAGAACACTCTAGAGAAAGTCTAGATTGTTCCCAACCCCTCTAGGTTCTTCCACACAAACCCAGATTGTTCCACAAGGTTCTAGAGAGTTCCACCAACATATAGACCCTTATAAACACATGGAAAACACTATAAAACACCTTGGAACGTTCCATAACACCCCAGAAACATGCAGAATTGGCTAAAAGCCTCAAGAAACATCTAGAAAGCCTCTAGTCAAGCACTCCATTGTGTCACTCCGTGACATTAGGCTCCTCATGAGTTCAGATTGACTTTCCACAATGTGCCATGTTCTGTGGGGAGCCAATACGAATTCTCTCCTTACACCAACCTCACAGTATATATGTGTGCATTAGGAACATCTCACCATGAATGGCATGACAACATACATGCATAGAAAATGTTCCAATGCATGGCTGAATATGAGTATGCTGTGAGGTTGGTGTGATGAGTGGTCTCTGAGGAGCAGATCAGAGAGCAAATCTGGTACCCATACATACCACGGAGAGCCTGTGGTTATGAAATTTGTATGGGTGTGCCACAGAGTGTGCCCCACACCACATCCCAACCATGTATTGGGAACATCTCCCCATGACAAATATGTGAGATGTTCTCAATGCATGCTGAGATGTGCATGTGGGGCGGGTTTGAACCCATAGAGTATATAAGGTTGTTTATCTAGGGGTTAGAAGGCTTTGCCTCCATTAATGTAACGATATACAAGTTGAGCTCATACTCTACCTTTTATGTAGGCCCAAGGACAAATTAAGCTCAACAGTTTGATGAGTTGGGATCACCTGCCAATAAAGTACATTTCAACACTCTACCAACTTGATCTGTCACCACACATCTCACTATGACACTAGGACCCACCATGTATGAGATGTTCAGTGACAGTTGGTAGGGTGTTGGAATGTATTTTGTTGGCAGGTGATCCAAGCTCGTTTAATATAAATTTCTATGAATAACTAATTTTTTCATATTTGGATGTCATACGCCCAAAGCCCAGCCCAACCTTATCCATGATCCTCCTACGTGCCACATCTTTTAGCAGCTTTCACCATTCTGTGTGGAAGTGTGGAACATCTAAGTTCATTTTCAACATCTGGGTAGGAGAGTTGTTTGGATTGTTTTCTTTTCAGCTATATTGGGTTGATTGAAAAGAAGTCAAGATTTGTTGCCCACCATAGGGAACATCTTAGTTGTCAATCATGGGGGGATATTCCCAATGTGTGGCTATAGCGTCCTGTGGGTATATATGGGTTGCAGATCTAAATGTTGTGTTTGGTTGCAGTGCAATTTTATTTGCACTAGTACAAATGTATGGGAGTGCAAATGAAAAAAATGCAAATTTTGTCTTGCCTTTTACTTTATTATGCTTTAGCCCTTATTTTACTTCATTTTTAATGCAACCAAACCAAGGTAAAATTTGAAACAAAAATAAATCAAAACTTGCAGCCAAATCATTTGCACTAGCATAATTTTGCATCAGTGCAAATAAATTTGCACTGCAACCAAACACAGCCAAACTTACAAAGAAGAGTCTGGATTTGCTACCAACATGCTGCCTCCACAATATAATCCCCATCAATGACAACATACAAGTACAAATTATGTTTTGAGATATGTGATTGAAAAGACTGCAAATACAAATATGTACTGTGCAAATACATACAAAATACAAGGTTTTGCACTCTATATATTTGCATTTGCACTCTTCCCAACTAAGCCTAGGTTGCGTTTGGAAATGATGCAAATGGAGTGTAAATCCTGGTTCAGGATAAATTTGCACTCTGGTTCACTTTTGTTTGTGTTTGACAACATTACATTTATTCATTGACAAATGATAGAAAACATATTTTTCAATGCATATTTACATTGATAATAACTAATAAGATGTAAAAGTACATCAATAAAAAAGAAGTAAATTTACATTCAAGTGGACTTTTGATAAAAAAAGGCATATGCCTTATTGAAATTCGTGTTTGCATCCATTACAGCTAAAAGTCTGTTTGGTAAGAAGGTAAATTTGTTGGTGCAAAACTAACCCAACTTTACAATTTATATGAATTGTTTTACACTCTACATATTTACACTTATTTGCATCATTTTCAAACGCAGCCTTAATATCATGTTGAAAGCAAATTTGAACTTGATAGAAAATAAGAGAGAAATAGCGAGGGAAAGATTTTAAGTAACCATAAAAAATGTGTTAAAGAACTTTCCCTCAAAATTCTATTTCTCTTTTCTGTCAAACCAAGAACGAAACGGATCTAACCTAGGGACTAGCTTCTTTTGTCAGTTTTGTCTTGTGTCTGGTTCCTGTCGGTTCCCTTGGACGTTTAAACAACAAAAGACTTGAGAGAAGTTGTGAATGAAAACCATTGCACCAATCGGATGGTTGGAAGTCATCTAATTATGCTAATTTTTCACATAAGCCCATTATTGGGTGAACCTTTCTAGGCCAATCTATTAAGCAGATGAGTGACACTGCTTTCTGGAACAAATTTTGGAGAATACGGGTTTACCCAAGAGATCAAATCAACCCCCCACAACGTCCCACAGCACATCCCTACCATGTATTGAGAATATCTCTCAATGATGTTATCAGAGATGATGATGTCATCATCGAGAGATGTTCACAATACACGGCAGGGATATGATATGGGACATTGTGAGGGACAATCTGGTGGGGGGGGCTGATTTGAACTCTTTACCCAAGGCTTCAAATATTTCTATGAAAAATATTACATAATGGGTTGCGAACCCGTGATAATTTATTTGTTCGAAAGTACTGTATGGTTGCTCTGAGATTGAAAATGAAGAACATCTATTTTGGAGTAGAAACTTCGCAAGAGCTACTTGGTTTGGGTCACCACTAAATTGGCGTTTAGATCAGGTCTCCTCTCTTTCTGTCAGTGCCTGGCTTCGAGCGTGTGTGATGCAAGTTGATATTGCAGAGGATACTTCTATTGCAGAGTTCACCATGAAGACAATTTTTTGATGAATGGATGGCCTTAGATGAGCAATCTCAGCCATCGAAGAATGAAGTGCTCTTGGAGGTCAGAACAAATAATTGCTGACACTATTTGGCTATTTTCACAATTTTGTACTGTTTCAATTTCAGCACATCCCACGTCAAGAAAATCATATAGGCTATAGCTCATACTTTGACTACTACCTTTAGACATTGTAATTGTGCTCAAATTTGGGACCATTCCAGATCCCCTTCTTATGTTATTTGCAATCTAATCAATGCATAATTTCCATTTGCAGCAAAAAAAAAAAAAAAAAAGCGAACTGCCAACTGAGGGGGTGGCTCAATTGGTATATGACAACTAAGCCAACTGAACGGAAAACTAGAGATAAGTCCTTATTTTAAGGAATGCCAAATATTTGGTACCTGTCCTGCTGATAACTCTCTTGTATGTGAATGGATAAATATTTATATTATATAAAATTCATTTTATTTCTACTCTCTAACTTTACCTTATACTCTCAAAAAAAGCTTTATCTGATTATCGTTATTTTTTTTAAGAGGATCGTCTTTCTATTAATTAATTGATAATTTCAGTACATGCATCTCTACTTTGTATGCAGTTCTGGAAGCTTGTCTGCTACCAATACTAAAGAAACCACCAAAACTATTAGCTGTTATGACCAAGGTAGGACTCCGACATCCATAGTTCTTTGGGAAATGGCAATTTTCTTTGTTAGTTGACGATGATGTAAAATCATGGAAAACAAAGTGAGCATAAAAGTCAATGATTAGATGGTCAGCTGGTTCTCATCGTCCGCTGCCTCCGATTATGAAAATTATTAAAAGAAGGGTTAGAACGTTACCTTCTCTTCATAGCACTTCTAAAGCACAAAAGGAAACCTTAACTCGAACGAACAGAGGTTGCCTAGAGATCGCCCAGAACGTTACCTTCTCTTCTCTTGCTTGAACGAACAGAGGCCGCCTAGAAAATCGTACAACCCTAGTTCTAAATCACCCAGAAAATTGCACAACCTTATCTTTAAATCGCCCAACCCTAGTTTTAAATCATCCAAAAATCGCACAACCCTATAACTTGTCTTCTTCAAAATTTCTCTGCAAGGTTCTCTACTGCAAACCAGAGAACCTTCTATCTTGTCGAATAGGAAGAAGAATTCGCGTGCGGGAGAAGAATTTCTCCACACCGGTTCGTTGTAAGGAAGACCGGTTTGATTCCAGTTCACAATAAAATCCGTCGAACGTATATTAAGGACCGCCGTGTCAGCTTTTAAAACGAATCCTCAGATATCCCTATAGTGGCGGTCAGAAAGACCGCCGGCTTTAAACCATTGAGTCAGACCATTTTTTTTTTGGTAGTGAGACAGGAATAAAGAATTCGAATCCCGTTATCACCAAATTTGGGGAAGAGGGCCAAATGTGATGCTGTGCTGTTCAAAACAGCCTAAGCAAAAAATCGTTGAATTGATCAATAACCTTTTGATTTGGGCAATCAAATTATCGACTATCTGTTCAAACCGGACAGTCAAACCATCAACTTAAAAACTGATGGCCAAAATAATTCTGGTTCTAGGTCGATTTTTAAAACATTAAATCAAATATAACCTAATGCAGCGACCACCTCGGTGGTATAGGTTTCCTACTTTTTACTTCCTTAATTCCCTACCTTCTAATTTCAAGCCAAACATAGGCTTTCGCGGCCACCACGTTGGTTGTGATGTCGTTACTCGTTACTTGAAGGCGGTGGTTGCCACTTGCCACGTTTAATTAAAACTCCACAAGGTGGTAGTCCCAGCTTGTTACATATGTAGTCCACTCTTCCCCAATTCAACCCTTTGGTAAACAAATATGCCCATTGATTTCCTGTGTTCACACATGTTGTACTTATCACTCCACTAAGCATCACGTACGAAGTGGCAATCCACTTCTATATGCTTCGTCCTTTCATAAAACACTGGATTAGAGGAGATGTGAACTGCAGCTTGATTATCACAGTATAGCTTCATAGGAGTGTCAATCGAGTATCCCATCTCCTCTAGGAGATGCTTTAACCACACTAGTTCGCATGTTGTGTGTGCCATAGCCCTATATTCAGCCTTTGCACTACTTCTTGCTACCATTGTCTGCTTCTTACTTTTCTATGTTACTAAGTTCCCACCAAGAAAAGTGCAATACCCTGTAATGGACCTTCTGTTAGATATGGAACCTGCTCAATCAGTATCCGTGTATCCCTCTATCTCAAAACTTCATCCACTCTTATATAACAAACCACGACTTGGAGCTCCCTTCAAATACCGCACAATCCTTAGGACTGCCTCCCAATGTGGAATTCGAGGATTCTGCATAAACTGACTCACTACACTGACGGCAAATGAGATATCAGGTCGAGTGATGGTTAGGTAATTAAGCTTACCCACCAACCTTTTGTACCTTCCCGGATCCTCAAACTCTTCACTTGTATCACTACCCAACTTAACATTCGGTTCCATGGGTGTTTCAGCTGGTCTGGCACCCAACAACCCTGTTTCTTCTAGCAGATCAAGAACATATTTCCTCTAGCACAGATTAATACCATTATTGGACCTCGCTACCTCTATCCCTAGGAAGTATCTTAATTTGCCAAGATCCTTTGTCTGGAAGTGATCATGCAAGTAAGTCTTCAACTTGTCAATCCCTAGTCTGTCATTGCCTGTGATAACAATGCCATCTACATATACCACCAAGAGAATCTTCCCAGCATTTAATTCATAGCTGAATACGGAATGGTCAACCTGACACTGTTTCATTCCAAACTTCTTCACCACTTCACTAAATCTCCCAAACCATGCACGTGGAGATTGTTTAAGTCCATAAATAGCCTTCTTGAGTCTACATACCTTCTCACCCTCCCCCTAAGCAACAAACCCTGGGGGTTGCTCCATGTACACCTCCTCAAGGATATCACCATGCAAAAAAGCATTCTTGATGTCAAGCTGAAACAAGGGCCAACCAAACATAGTAGCAAGAGAAATCAGAACACGAACTGATCCAATTTTGGCAACCGGAGAGAAGGTGTTTGTATAATCAATACCATACAGCTATGAATAACCTTTGGCAACTAACCGAGCTTTTAACCGTTCAACACTCCCATCAGGTAAGTATTTAACCGTGTACACCCACTTACAGCCTACAACATGCTTACCAAGCGGAAGAGTGGTGAGGTCCCACGTATGAGTACGAGTTAGGGCCAAGAGTTCTTCTTTCATTGCTTGGCGCCACCCTGGAGAAGCGAGGGCTTCTTGGACATCCTTGGGAATGGAGACAAAAGATAACATAGAAACAAACTAGTGGTGGGAAGCTGGAAGGTGAGATACAGAAACATAATTGGAAATGGGGTGGAGAGTGCAACTACGTTTACCTTTCCACAAAGCAATAGGAAGATCGATGTCAGAAATTGGGGTTGGGACTGGGGTGGTAACAATTGCCAGATTTGTTGATGATGACGAAGCTGGTGGAGGAGCCGGTGCCTGACGATGTGTATACACTTTCCAGATAGGTGGTCGTCCCGCAGGTAGCTGCATTGGAGGCAAAGACTAGGTCACAACTGGTACAAGTAGAATGGGGTCCTCAACAGGAACTGGAAGAGGGGGTGATGGCAATGAAGGAGAAGTATCCAACCCGAAGAAGAAAGGAACATACTCAAAAAATGTAACATCAAAACACACGAAAGAATTCCGAGAACAAGGATCATAACACTTACACCCTTTCTAAGTCTTGGAATAGCCAAGAAAGACACACTTAGTGGATCTAGCATCTAACTTGTCCATTCCAGGCCCAAGATTATGAACGAAACACACACATCCAAAAACTCTGGGAGTAAGGGGGAAAGTAGACAATGTGGGAAACAAAACAGAGAAAGGGGACTGACCTTCAAGGATAGACATGGGCATGCGGTTAATAAGAAAGCAGGATGTAAGCACATCACTCCAAAAGGGTTTGGGGACATTCATCTGATGTAAGAGGGACCGAGTAGTTTCCAAAAGGTGATGGTTCTTTCTTTTAGCCACCCCATTTTGTTGAGAGGTGTAGGTACATGAGGTTTAATGGATAATGCCATGTTGTTCCAAATATTATTGAAAGGGTGTTAAAAATACTCGCGGCCATTATCAGAACGAAGAATTTTAATATGTACACCAAATTGATTGCGAATTTCAGCATAAAATTTTTGGAAGATAGAAAACAGTTCACTCATTTTTTTTCATAAGGTAAATCCATGCCATCCTTGAATAATCATCAACAAAAATTACAAAGTACTTGTAACCATTATAAGACACTACTCTATTTGGACCCCAGATGTCTTAATGAACTAAAGAAAAAGGACTCAATGTACGACTATCAACTCTAGGACCAAAGGAAACACGACGATGTTTCCCAAACTGACATGACTCACAATTTAAATTAGAAAGACGACTCAACGATGGAACAAGTAACTGGAGAGCTCTAAGAGACGGATAATCAAGTCTACAGTGCCACTGATGAGGGGAAAGAGATGACTAAAGGGTTGTTGCTGAACCACCTCCATCAAAATAATACAGTCCACCAGCTTCATGCCCTCCACCAATTTTAATCCCCGTCTTGAGATCCTGAAACACAAGAGGAAGGGTAAAAAGTTATTGAGCAATTAAGAGACTTAGTCAATTTACTAACAGACATCAGGTTAAAGGGAAATTTGGGAACATATAAAACTGAGGATAAGGATAATGAATATGTGTCAACATTACCAACACCACATATGGTTGATGTAGAGCCATTGGCAAGAGTAACAGATTGGGAAGTGGAGGATGGAGAAATGGATGAAAACACACCTAGAGTCCCAGTCATATGATCGGAAGCTCCAGAGTTTATAATCCAACGGGAAGGTGTGGGTGCCAAACAAGTCGTACCTAAGTGTGCAAGGATAGCCGTGTTCTGTTGAGATGTACCCTGAATGAACTGCTCATACTCATCCCGTGAAACACGACCACCACCACGACCATACATGGGTCCACCACCACTACAACGACCATGCTGACCTCCTCTACCACCACGACCTCCCCCTCTAGTAACTACAAATGCATACCTATCTAACATAATGGAAGTCTCTGTGGGTCCAACTGAAATCCTCCGAAGACAAGCAAACACTTCCTCAAGAGTGTGAAGAGCAGATCCACCTAGTATCTATGCCCTTACGGGTTCATATTCGGACTTCAGCCCTACTAAAAATCTGGTCACATCCAAGTGTAAGAGGGTGATAAACATTCAACTCATTTCGTATATTTCTCATACTTGCATAATAGTCCTCAAGACTCTAATTCCCTTGTTGCAGATTGAAGTACTCGATGCAATTGATAAACCCTAGTAGTGTTATCTTGTCCAGAGTATAGTTTCCTTGCATGATCCCAAACCTCCTTGGCTGTATCTAAAAATATGAAGTTCACACTGATTTTGGACTCCATGCTGTTCCATAGCCACGTCATAATTTGAGCATCATCTTGTTCCCATTCATCATATCACAGAGAATCAATTGGGGGTTTATCTTCCCTCACATGTTTCACTTTCTTTTTGGCTTTCAAGAAAACTTCAACAGACTTAGCCCAAGGAACATAATTCTCACCATTCAGTTTTATAGAGGTCATTTGCACATTCAGATAATCATAAGGCACCATCACACTTGACTTGTATTCACTGCTGTCTCCCATGACTGCATAAGAAAAAAGGAGAAACTGTACCACTAGATTGTCACTCTACTGCCCTAATAAATCACCACACTCCACATGAATGACTGAACACTACTAGGGTTTCTAGTATCAGGTTTCAGCAACAACACTCACAACTCTTCACCACTATTAGCAACAACACCATTGTTGCCGTCTACTGTCAGTACTAGAAACCCTCACAACACACCTCATGAATAGGATATTCAGTTCTGCAACATAAAAAAAACTTGCTACATACCACAACTTAGTTTGAAGATCATGTACCTGTCGAGTAGAGGGTACCAAGTCTGCATTGTCACTATCACAAAGCCAGCTCTCTTCAAACTGCTGAGTAGAGGGTTTTCTACCAACCACACAAAACCACAACGACTGCACTCATTGGAGGCATGGAAACCCCCAGAAGGAGAAAACGACCAGTCCTTTTCTTTCTTTCTGGAAAACTTCTAGTTACCAATGAGAATTCTGCAATACCTTAGAAAAGAATGTGTAGAACAGAGAAAAGAAGAGACGACAGATCTGAACTGATTATCGTGGCTATGATACCATGATAAAACTCAGATTAGATGTTCATATAAATTCAGATCAGAAGAAAGAGAAGAAGAAGAAGAAGAAGGAGAAGGGGAAAAAGTTTCTGCCGAACTAGAGAGAAAAATCAATCTTCTCTAGTCAGCCCTTCTTTTATTTATATTCTTCATACAAGAATTACTATTGTGCCCTCACTTAAGTGATAGCCACATCAGCTGAACAACTCATATATAACTAAACATAAAAGGACTATACTACTCTTCTACAACCGACTCTAACAAGGGTCTTGGATATCTAAAGCTAATGAGAGCTGGTGGAATTTTTTACTGGATAAGGTGGTTAAATCATTGATTGGCAAAGTTGGGTTGATTAGAGCTTGTGTGTCACGGGGTAAGTTTGTGCAGCGGAAGAAACCCGTACAGCATCCAGGCTTGTGCGGTCAGGACAAGCCTTTTGTGATGTAAGGCCCATGTGCTGGCCCATTGAATGGCTCCACCAAGGTCAGTGGCATTACATCATGATCTCATTGCACATGGTCAGGGCTCTTGTTTGGCTCTTGCCAAAGGGGGACTATAAAGATGATGATGTGCTAGGAAACCACTAGGCCTTGATTACATCCATGTGCTTGGACAATAGAGTAGCTTGATTAGCTTAAACATGGAGTTGGCAAGGTGAAGGGACATGCTTAGGCCAAACCCACATACAAAGCCTCCCTCTCATGCACATTGCACAATGTCAGTCCATGCATTGTATCTATCAGTGATTGTGTGTCCATGAGGAACCTTGGTAGCCATGTAGCCATTAACCAAGGCTGCCCCATGAGGGAATGTTGGCCTTGGGAGTGCCAAGGGTAGGCACCCGAGGAGGTTGACCACCCCTCCTCAAAGAGAACGTTAAGCTTTTGGTGATCTCCTAGAAGGAAACATCAATTCTCCGAACAATCATATTTGGGATATTTATGATAATGCCACTCAACACAGCCCACCACGTAGGTAGACTAAGTCTGCATTACAACTATGACATGTGGGCATAACCACATGCATGTCTTTTAGAATACTATCCTGGATACTTCAACATCTCACTAGAGAAACTAGATTTTTGGCTTTGACAGTGAACAACTTATTCAAATGAATCCCTAGATCGGCCAACACTTTCACGTCTAGCCTTGTCAAGGGTGTGAAAGGAGTGAGTTGTTTCATGGGTAGTCAGATGTTTATGCATTTTGGCATCTTAATGTGTTTGCGTTGTTGGTTTTCTCCTTTTGAAGTTTTATAGGGCTTAGTCTCTCTATTGGTACTTGAAAGTCTTTGCTTCCAATAAACTTTGACTCTAGAAAGTTTGTAACTAATAAGAGTTGTCAATAAAAGTTAAAAAAAAAACTAATTCAAGTTGCCCTTCCTCAAAAAGAAAAAAAAAAAAGTGTTTTAACTTGACCACAACTCATTTGCATGGAAGGAGAGCTAAAAAGGTTTCCTTTGTTATTTCACTACCATTGATCTGCCAAGTTGACCTATGGTCCTGACTCCTGACACAATTTCTTTTTTCAGAAAACATGGCCAACGAGGTCAATCATTTTTATATGTAAGATTAGTTCAAGAATGTCAATTACTTGAAACATCTATCAATGACCTACTTACCAATAGCAAATATCAATGGATAATTGAAGTTACAGAGTGAATGAAAAGAAATGATTCTAATAAGAAGGCAGCTAGATGTCAAGAAACTTGAGTGGGAAAATATGCTAAAAATTTGCATCTCCCTGGTTCAATAGAATTCAAAACATAGGAATGAATCTATATGGCCATAGGCTCATAAGGCTTCTCTTCTGATCTGCTCTGCACACTGCACTTGTGTATTCATTATTGGAGGTAAGATTCAAAACATAGAAATGAAATGAACATTTTAATGATAAAAAATAAAACACCTATTTTGTGGATATGCCATCCAATAATGAATTCCCGGAAGTCTATATCTCTTGTATGACTGCTATTCTAGGAGGAGAAACCTTCTCATGCCAAAATGTTTCTATGTGGAACTTCTTTTTGGCTTTCACATCCATGCCCTCGGCTACCAACTAACTGTAAAGCCTTTTCTTTTCCACATGGTCTCTTGCTAAGCAGATTTTCATGCTCTTTTGATTATCTGAGTTCATATGTGCAGGTGATATCTTTCATGCAGCACCAAACATTGATCATTCTTAGGATTTTGTACGAAAAGATATCAAGGAGTGGTTAAATTGGCTTCGTACTTGCATTGGTTTTGATGGATGGCGCCTTGATTTTGTCAGGTAAGCAATTTCTATGTCTCTCATTCTCTAATTTTGGGGTTTTCTCTTTACCCTTGGCATTACCAAAATAGTACCAGGTCTCAATTTTGTTATTGTTTCTCCACTTTTTGATAAGTAACCATCTTCATTAGTGGAGGCCAAAATACATTATCAGGTGATGAAACTCTTGAATGAAAGGATAGTTTAGTGCTCCTCCTAACTAATTGGCTAGAGCACTTGTGTTTCTCAGGTCATTCTATTTTTGGGTAACATGAAAGAATTTATCACCATAGCATGAAAAGAAGAACAAAGAAAATGCAACAAAAATGGGTAAGACTATTGATAAAAAAAGAAATGGGTAAGGCCATACAACATAATTTGGTCTAACCCCTAGACCACAACATCAATCCAATAAATAACATAGAAAACAAACCCCAAGTATCAAACCTACTTTTGAACTGCATATCCTCACGTACTCCTGTCAACCCACTCAGTTCTGATCATGCTATCAACTATAGAATCTGCTTACCTTGGTCTACAGTGGAATGAGGTGTTTGTTTTAGCATCCAAGTGTCTATCCTCCCTGATGTGAAGCCATAGTAGCCATGAAACCCCTATAGGTCTCTTATCCTAGCCAATAATCACCCGGTAATCCCCACCGCTAGTGAGTTTCTTTCATTGTCGGGAGACTTTCATATGATACAGACTCTTAAAGGTCATACCAGCCACGGTGGAAATAGAGGGCGGACTCATAGGTTGTGATTGGTTGGATAAGGGATGGGGAAAAGGGACCTTGGGTAAATCACCATTGTATTAGAGATGCTAGATCTTTAGCCAGAGGGAACATCTTGTTCTATTAATTTTCAATTGTTACTGGAAAAAATATAAAGAAAAGGAAAACATGCCTTGGATTCATTCAACCTCCACCCTATCAACCAATAGAATTTATGTCTCAGCCTCTAAAGTGATAATTACTTTAGGTCTGATGGAATTTCTATTCCATTGGGTCCTGAATACAGAACTAATTTAATTCCTCCATGATATCTAAACACTCCTACTCTTCACCTCCCCAGGCTTCCTATACAACAATCACCAAAGCATAACTTTATTGCTCCTAAAAATGAGGGAAACTGAGGCATGTTAGAAATTTGAGAAGAGAGAAATATGCACATCTTTGAGAACAAGGACTCCTTAAAAACTCTCTGGGTGAGAGTGCTCTCTCTTCTCAGATGACAGGCTCCTACCTGCAAGAAATTCCATGCTTTCTTCCCAGACTATCTGAGAAGAAACCTATTTGAGTTCTTCCCAGATAATTTGAGAAGAAACCTATTTGCTTCTGTTTACAAGTTCTTTCTGACCATGCACCTCAAATTCTAGGAAGCACATATTCTATTTGTATTGAATTTTGCTTCCACCATTGATCATACTTTTCATATTTCACAATCTCTAGATGTCTGACTTTAATATATGAAGCCTCTCTTAATGTTTGCAGAGGCTTCTCAGGTGGATATGTAAAAGAATATATACAAGCTTCAAATCCAGCATTTGCTATTGGAGAATATTGGGATAGTTTGGCATATGAAGGTGGCAATTTATCTTACAATCAAGGTATGTGCTTCTTTATTACTAAGATAATTGTTTATAATTTTGTTCCTTCTTTTATTTTTTATTTTTTTAGATGATTCATTTCAGAGTGTCTACCTAATCAAACATTTTTTTATTCCACGTTTTCAGATAATCTTTGTTTTTAGATAAACTCCTTGTATTCCATGTTTTCCAAAGTTGAATACGAGATCTTATGGTAAGATCAGGCAAATAAGAGTTGTAACTCAAACTATATGGTTAATTCCATACCAGTTCGGTGGATTTATGTTTGGGTTTGTAGTCCAAAGTTCAGTGTTTCCAGAAGAATCTTGTTCACTATCATTAGGCTTCTTTGACCTAGCTTCAAATTTTGTAGATTAGATGAGCCATAGGTTAGACAAATCCTATATGAATGACCTGCATTAAAACTTCAAAGGTGTCATATGTGATTAGAAAGGTGAAAACCTATTTTTCTAGATAGATATATTAAAGCATAATTCCATAGTGATAGTGTCATACTAATAGTTCATTCAACTTTCAAACCATTTACTGAAATAGTGAATTGAAGACTTCAAGTTGTTCTTTCTCTTCGAACTCAATGTTTTTTATTTATTTTGGGATTAGAATTATCAGTTTGTTGAACCATAAGGTGTTTCTTATTGAAGAGCTGAAATTCTTAATTTATTTGCCTGGTTAGATGCTCATCGGCAACGAATTATTAATTGAATAAATGCCACTGGTGGTACTTCATCTGCATTTGATATCACAACAAAGGTAGTCTCTGGACTTCAGGCAGTATACTTTTACCTTAAGGATGTCTCATGTACTGAGAAAAACTGAACTCTTAACTCAGAAGGAAGTATGGTAATAGATGTGCCTGTTGAAGTTTGGAATTGGCCTAAAGAAACTTGTCACATTTAAGATTACTGTGGTTTTAACTTGTTAAAGCTGAAAAAAGGAAT
Organism: Nelumbo nucifera; assembly: GCF_055504915.1. Classification (NCBI taxonomy): domain Eukaryota; kingdom Viridiplantae; phylum Streptophyta; class Magnoliopsida; order Proteales; family Nelumbonaceae; genus Nelumbo; species Nelumbo nucifera. The sequence continues at coordinate 20,155,673 of NC_142652.1, read as the reverse complement.
TTGTGCATCTGATATAGCAGTCATGAGAAGCTTAATTTCTTCAAAGTTTGTAGTGTTATGATTGTTTTGTTTGCATTTATAAGATTGATGGGTACGGAGGGTATCAGACAAAGTTGCTAATATGCTCTCCAAATCAGGGATGGGAGAGATTCTATGTACAGTAATAGCACATTTCCTGAATGGTTTTTTGATAAAAAGTGGAGCTTTGTTTCTTTCATATTTTGTATAGACCTACACCACATTGACCCTTCTAAACCATCTTCTCTTTTACAATATTATAAAATCAGTTACTTTCCAAAAAAAGAATATAGTCTACGGTCCTGCAATACTGATGAGGTCTCAACTCTATTGGAACGTCTATCCCATTGGACCAGAGAAAACATGAAGGATAACTCCAGTATTGTTCTAAACAGTGCCAATGCTAGAACTATGGAAATTCCTTGTGGGAAATCTCATATGAGATTCCTCCTCTAGTTTGTTGTGATTATCTTTATTGTTTATCTTTGTGTATCTTAGCCCATTTCACTTGAAACTTAAAAGCTGTTAGAATGCTCGAGTCAGGGGTATTTTGGTCATTCTGGTGTATCTTATTGAAAGTGAAATGTCTATTGTATCTGAGTTTAAGTTATGTGTCCCATCTTCTATGAGGGACAAAATTGTCTTTCTTGTAACTCAAGTTTTATGAATAAAAGTCAAGTGGGTCGGCTAGGAGAGTGACTTTTGAACATCCTCTCTTCTAGTCTGGCCGAACACTCTTCTCCTCTCCTTCTTCTTCTTTCTCTTTTCTTTCTTCTTTCCTCTTCTCTACTTTGACCTAGAATCAACTAGGGTTTATTCACATGGTATCAGAGCATTAAGGTCTCGTTTTTTTTTTTTTTTTCTTTCTTGCTGCTGTCTTCTTCCTGGGTTCGCCGCCAGCTACACAGTAGGTTTCATCATCCTACAGCTGACCTGATTGAAGACTCGATAAAGGGCTGAAAAGGAGTTGCCGTTTTGAGGGCCTGGAGGTGAGAATGCCTTTGGCCGGTGTGGTGGTGGTCGTTGAAGTGGTATACTAGACCCTCTACTCAGTGTACGAAGAGGGCTGGATGTATACAGGTATGGACACTGCTGTCGTGTGTTCAGAAATGGACTGTGAATGCTGATTTTTTTTGTGTGCTTCAAAAGTTAGTTGTTGTGGTGCTGGGTGAAACTGATACACATATCAGTCATGTTTTTTTTTTGTGTTTTCTTGCTCGCATGCGTGCTGAAAGAAGAGTAGTAGATTGCTGATGTCCACGACAGCAGTGGTGTGGTGTTGATTGTGTTGTGGTGGCTGACATATCTATGATTCTAAATGCTTAAAAGTGAACCCCTAGACCTTGTATGTAATCAGTTCTGCAGTATGAAGAACAAGTGTTCGATGAAATGACTGAGTAATTTCAGTAGTGGTGTGTTGATGGTAAATGGTCCTGCAGTGTGCAGTCCAAGTGTTTGATGTGTTGACTGGATGATTTCAGCTTTAGAGTGTAGTGTGTAATGTGCAGATGAAGAAAGTGGGTTGGTGGTATCATAAGTGAGATAAGTCTTGTGACGAGTGTGAGATTGTGGTGTATATTCAAAGGAGAAATAATTGAGATGGCTTCAACTGTAGTTGGGAATGACAACAAAACAGGCATCATGCTTTCTTCAGATTATCTAAGTATTCAAATGACATCCATCAAGTTGAATGGTGAGAACTATGTACCATGGGCAAAATCTGTGGAGGTGTTCTTGAAGGCCAAGAGGAAAGTAAAACATGTAAGGGAGGAGAAACCTTCCTTTGATTCTCCTGGGTTCAGTGATTGGGAACAAGATGATGCACAGATAATGACATGGCTTTGGAACATTATGGAATCAAAGATTAGTGTGAACTTCATGTTCCTAGATACAGCCAAAGAGATCTGGGATCATGCTAAAAAGTTGTACTCTGGACAAGACAACACAACTAGGGTATATCAGTTATACCATGAGTACTTCAATTTGAAGCAAGGAAGTCAAAGCTTAGAAGAGTATTATGCAAGTTTGAGGAACATCCGCAATGAGCTAAATGTGTATCACCCTCTAACATCAGATGTTCAGATCCAACAACAGCAACGTGAACAGCTTGATGTGACTAGGTTTCTTGTGGGCTTGAAGGCTGAGTATGAGCCTGTCAGAGCACAGATATTGGGGGGATCAGCTCTCCCCTCACTTGAAGAAGTTTTTGCCCATCTTAAGAGGACATCCATTGAGCCGGTGGAACATTCTTCCTTCTCTGATAGATCTGGTTTGGTAGTGACTAAAGGGAGTGGCCGTGGAAGTAGAAGTGGTGGTGACAGCAGTGGCCCTCCAAGCAACCGTGGTGGACACATGTTTAACCGGGCTAGTGGCCGGATTGGAGGCCGAGAGTCAGGGGGAGGCCGTGGAAAAGGAAGGGGTAATGCTCAAAGAAAATGTACACATTGTGGCTTAGAGGGGCACACAGTTAATTTCTGCTATGATTTGCGTGGTCCACCCAACACTTGGGCTAACCATGTTACATCTAAGAATAGTAGCACAATTACTGAAAGCTAGCAAACTGCCCCAACCCCCTCCACACCCACTTGTGCTTCTGGGCAGGAAATGGTGAGTGTACCACGGGCAATATATGAGCAGTTCCTTCAAACAGCTTAGCAGAACACAACTACACTTGCCCATTCAGGTATGACTTGTTTAGCTTCCAAAGCCTCACCCTGGATCATTTATTCTGGAGCCTCGGACCATATGCCTGGGACTCTTGATATGTTTTCTTCCCTTTCTCGCACCTCCACATCTCAGACAGTTACACTTGCTAATGGTTCTACATCTCCTATTTGTGGTGTTGGTGATGTTGATCTCTCCTCATTGTCTTTAGCATGTTTTATATGTTCCTAAGTTCCCTTTTAACCTTATGTCTGTTAGCAGATTAACCAAGTCCCTTAATTGTTCTGTAACCTTCTATCATTCTTCTTGTGTGTTTCAGGATCTCAAGACGGGGGCGAAGATTGGTGGAGGGCATGAAGCCAGTGGTTTGTATTACCTTGATGGTGGTGGCCCTCCAGTGGCTTTTCAGTCGTCTCTTACTCCTCTCCAATGGCACTGCAGACTTGGTCATCCCCCTCTCAAGGCTTTGAAGCTGATAGTTCCTTCCTTGAGTCATCTTTCATCATTAGATTGTGAGTCATGTCAGTTGGGAAAACATCATCGAGTCTCATTTAATCCAAGAATTGATAGTCGTGTCTCAAGTCCTTTTGCTTTAGTTCATTCTGATGTATGGGGTCCAGTTAAAGTGGTTTCATACAATGGGTTTAAGTATTTTGTAATCTTTGTTGATGACTTTTCAATGATGACATGGATCTATCTCATGAAAGACCATAGTGAATTGTTCTCTATTTTTCAGAAATTCCATGCTAAAATACGCTCTCAATTTGGTGTTCATATGAAAATACTTTGCTCCGATAATGCCAAAGAATACATCTCCTCACCATTTCAGCAATACCTACAACATCATGGAATAATTCATCAAACTTCTTGTGCCTACACCCCGCAACAAAACAGTGTAGCTGAATGGAAAAATAGACATCTTCTTGAAACTGCTCGGTCCTTGATGATCAATATGCATGTCCCAAAGCATTTTTGGAGTGATGCTGTTCTTACATCCTGTTTTCTGATAAATTGGATGCCCATGTCAATCCTTGGAAGTCAATCCCCTTTCTCCGTGTTGTTCCCCACTTTGTCTCCTTTTCCTCTCACCCCAAGAGTCTTTGGTTGTGTTTGTTTTGTTCAACACTTGGGGCCTGGAGTAGACAAGCTAGATGCTCGAGCTACGAAGTGTATTTTTCTTGGCTACTCAAGGACTTAGAAAGGGTACAAGTGTTATAACCCTAAGTTTCATAAATTGTTTGTGTGCCCTGATGTCACCTTCTTTGAATCAGTTCATTTTTTCTCAGATGCCAGGGTCTCTTCTTCTCCCTCTGTGGTTCCTCTTCCTGTTCCGATTGTGGACCCCCTTCCCGTAGCTCCCATTCCTACTGCAGATGCACATCATATGCCTGTTACTACAGAGAGGCCGCCAATTACTCAAGTGTATACCCGCAGAAGTGCTTCGGCTCCTCCTCCACTTCAGCACCTGTCGATAGATCCTGCTACTGCTCCTTCTCCCTCAGATCTTCATCTCCCTATTGCTTTGCGGAAAGGTAAACGTACTTGTACTTCTCATCCCATTTCAGACTATGTTTCCACTGCTCACCTTTCTGCTTCTCATTGCAAGTTTATATCATTACTCTCATCGGTTCCCATTCCCAAGACTGTACAGGAAGCCCTTACCTCCCCAGGGTGGCGGCAAGCCATGGAAGAAGAACTCTCTGCTCTACAACATAATCATACGTGGGAACTCACCACCCTTCCTCCTGGTAAGCACACTGTTGGGTGTAAATGGGTCTATACAGTGAAGCATCTTCCTGATGGCAGTGTGGAACGATTGAAGGCACGGTTAGTGGCCAAGGGCTATTCTCAGTTATATGGTGTGGACTATATGGAGACATTCTCTCTTGTGGCTAAAATTGGTTCAGTTCGGGTGTTGGTTTCATTGGCTACTATGTATGATTGGCCTCTCCTACAACTTGACATAAAAAATGCCTTCCTACATGGTGATCTTGTTGAGGAGGTGTATATGGAGCAACCACCAGGGTTTGTTGCTCAGGGGGAGGCTGGTAAGGTGTGTAGGCTCAAAAAGGCAATCTATGGACTGAAACAATCTCCTCGTGCATGGTTCGGCAGGTTAAGTGAAGTGGTGAAGGCCTTTGGGATGAAACAGTGTCAGGTTGATCATTCTGTGTTCAACTATAACTCAAAAGATGGAAAAATCTTGCTAGTCGTGTATGTTGATGATATTGTCATAACTGGAAGTGACAGCAATGGAATTGATAGGCTGAAAAAATTCTTACAGGACCACTTCAATACGAAAAATCTGGGGAAGCTAAAGTATTTCTTAGGAATAGAAGTTGCGAGGTCAAAACATGGGATCAACCTATGTTAGAGGAAATATGTTCTTGATCTACTTGAAGAAACAGGGTTGTTAGGTGCTAAACCAGCAGAGACTCCTATGGAACTCAATGCCAAGTTAAGTGTGGATGCAGGTGAAGAGTTTGATGATCCTGGAAGATACAAAAGGTTGGTGGGAAAGTTGAACTACCTGACCATTACCTGACCAGATATATCATTTGCTGTGAGTGTGGTGAGTCAGTTTATGCAACATCCCTGGGTTCCTCACTGGAGAGTTGTTATGAGAATTGTTAGGTACCTAAAGGGTGCTCTAGGTCGTGGTTTGTTATACCAAAAGGGAGGAACTCTTGAGGTAGTAGGGTACACAGATGCTGATTGGGCTGGGTCTATATCAGACAGGAGGTCAACCACAGGGTATTGTACCTTCCTAGGTGGCAATCTTGTAATTTGGAAGAGCAAGAAGCAAACAGTGGTGGCAAGAAGTAGTGCGGAAGCAGAGTACAAGGCTATGACCCATACCACATGTGAACTAGTATGGCTGAAGAACCTACTACAGGAGATGGGTTTCTCAATTGATAAACCCATGAAACTATACTGTGATAACCAAGCTGCTGTTCACATCTCATCCAATCCTGTTTTCCACGAAAGAACTAAACATATTGAGGTGGATTGTCATTTTATGAGAGAGAAAGTGATAAGTGGGGTAATAACTACATCTCATGTGAGCTCAAGAAATCAGTGGGCAGATCTTTTCACAAAAGGATTGTCTCGGGGAAGAATAGATTACATTTGTAACAAGCTGGGACTATATGATATATACTCTCCAGCTTGAGGGGGAGTGTTAGAATGCTCGAGTCAGGGGTATTTTGGTCATTCTGGTGTATCTTATTGAAAATGAAATGTCTATTGTATCTGAGTATAAGTTATGTGTCCCATCTTCTATGAGGGACAAAATTGTCTTTCTTGTAACTCAAGTTTTATGAATAAAAGTCAAGTGGGTCGGCTAGGAGAGTGACTTTTGAACATCCTCTCTTCTAGTCTGGCCGAACACTCTTCTCCTCTCCTTCTTCTTCTTTCTCTTTTCTTTCTTCTTTCTTCTTCTCTACTTTGACCTAGAATCAACTAGGGTTTATTCACAAAAGCAATCTAAAATCCTTTTATTATTACAGAATGCTGGAGATTTAAATACCTATGATATTTACTCCCTATCCTGGAATTACCTATGTAGTATGTAAGTTGTTCGTTTCCAAAAGCTCATATCATGGAAGCATAGCACATATTCACTATTATCTTGGCTGCCTTCAAATTCAGGAGGTTCAGAACATTTTTTATTTTACTCCAAGTTTGAGGTGGATGGGCATTGGTTCTCAACAAATTTCTGAAATTATGTAGTAACTAGGATGATTTATTTGACAATGTAGCCTCTATTAGCCTGAATTTTGAACATTAATTTAAATAAACAAAAGGGATTGAGGCTTTAAAGGGATATTTAGTGCCCTTAAAAGCATAGAGCCACTGCCACAGAGGAGCCGATTTCATGTCAACTGATTATTATCTTTTCCTAACTGCATAATTTCATAGGCCACATAATGGTTAAAAAATCATTTTAACTTGCTAAGAATTTTTACATGTGGAATTTCATAAGTGGCAATATTGTGCTTGCAGGGGATACTTCATTCTGCTTTGCACAATCAATATTGGAGATTGATAGATCCTCAGGGTAAACCAACAGGAGTAATGGGATGGTGGCCTTCACGTGCTGTCACATTTTTAGAGAACCATGATACAGGATCAACACAGGTTCTCTCTCTCTCTCTCTATCTATCTATCTATCTATCTATCTATCTATCTATCTATCTCTCTCTCTATCTATCTATCTATCTATCTATCTATCTATCTATCTATCTATCTCTCTCTCTATCTATCTATCTATCTATCTCTCTCTCTATCTATCTATCTATCTATCTATCTATCTGTCTATATATATATATATATATATATATATATATTCTATATAGAATATATATATATATATATAGATATATACGATCCTAACTATGCATATTTTGTTCAAAGGACTTTGTAAGGATATTTCTGCTTTCCGTGCAGCTACTTTTATAGGTTTCTTCAAACAAGTGTTCATAGGTACCAAGAAACTGCCTTCATGCTCAGAGCATGAATTCTATAGACTGTTCAATTCATCTTAGAAAATTTTCCCTTTATTTGGTGCTAGACCTAAATCTTGTCAATATGCATATTTCTTGAACTACCCCTCTCTTAGGAACCAGCCCAATCCAACTACTGGAGCTCACACATGAGGCCCATCTGGAAGCTCTCAGCCCATCAAGCAAGTTTACGTCAAAGGCCCATGCCGGATTGTCAGTTACAACTACAAAAAGCAATACCAACATGAATTGGGCAGAGCCTAACACCCTCTGTCTACCAATCCCTGTAAACATCCTTACTCTCCTAAACTCATTTTTTGGGCTTTTTTCCTGATTGGTCATTATTTTCCTCCATGAAGTCATGGCAAACATTATAGAACTTACGCTTCAGTTTAAATGGTATTTACTGGTCATGCAACATTATTCCTAAAGCACATCTCTACTTTGACAATATTTGTATGCATGGAATCATCTTCAATTTCTCCCTCTTTTGACACTTAGTATGGTATAAGAAAGTGCACAAGGCAAATTATCAGCTACGGCACAATGAATGACTTGGGAATTACCAAGAAGGCAAGGTCCTTGCAATCTTTCTTGATTTCCTTGGAAGTCCTTGCATGTCTAACTTTCATCATCATCATCATCACCCTCATCATATAAGCCTTATCCCAAATATATTGGGTTAGCTACATGAATCCTGTTTCGCCATTCTGTTCTGTTTAATGTCATATCCATCACATTACTTCCAAGGAATGCCCTAGCATGAGCGTGAAAAAAAATTCAGGATCCATGATCATAAGAGTTTGGCAAAAGTTTTAAATACCAGTTGCCAATTTGATGCAATCCTCCTCTATCCAGGCTTGAGACTGGCAATGTAAGACAAGATCACATTGACAGAGTTCCTTGAATGTCTAATTTTGGTGTACCTAATTAACCACTGTCCCTCGTAGTCCTAGCTTTGCATTTACCTCTCCCAAGTTTCTTAAATCAACTATGGCTTTACCAAAAAAAAACAACTATGGCATCTGAAAATGACAAACATTGCAGTGGCTCCTCCTCTATGTACACGAGTAAGTCGTTCATAAGTAAAACAAAAAGATGCTATCAACATAAATATTTTTCCATTGAAGAATGAGTTCAGTGTTGATCGTTGGTATACATCTATTGTAATTTCTAACTAGAAATTTGTTAATGTGTAAACTAGTTGTTTTCATGCTAGCAATTTCTATCTCATGCATATCCAATTGGGACAACTTTTCTACAGGTTCATAAAATTAAATTTTTTACCTGATTACAGTTGTTTTCTACACACCTTCTTGTATGGATAGGGTATGTCATACCTTGTATTGGTGTTATTCCCCCTAAACAAGATTTTCACTATCCATCCCATCCCTAGCAAGGGAATCAGCAAAATCATTTGCTTGGCACCCAGATGAACAAGATATTCAAGTGAGTAGCAAGGATCTTTCTTTTCTAATATGTTATGATACTTGGATATCTCTACATGCCAAGTATACTGGTGTCAGATAGGATATTTTTAAAATATGTATAATAATATGTTTAACAAATTATACTATAAAGGGATCTTCACATATTAGAAATTTAATTTGGCAACATAGAACTCTTGAAAAATGACATTTAGCTTCAAAAGCTAGATGTATATGCATGATATAAGCATATTAAATGAGATATGCATACCTGTATCCATGTCCAGGATTTTAGGAAATGGAGAGCCGTATTCCCATTTCCTGTATCATTGTTTGTGTTCGTATGTATCTGTATCTGGGCACCATAGGTAATATGATGTTTGACTGTCTAGGGGCCATCTGAAGTTGCCAATAGCCATTTCCAATCATGATCTATAATCCCATCTACAATCATATTACTCCAACCCATTGAATATACCAATCATTTTTTGATTGGTAAGAGTACAGTTTATTAATTATAAAATAATGTGTAAGCTGTACAACAAGTGCCAAACAAAAGAACACCACAGGCCCCTGGTAAACCCTTATCTATACATTATAGTCCCCTGGATCTCTATTGATTACACCCCAATACATATCTGTTCTGTTTACCCCATACTTAGCCCATCTGCCAATCTGTTTCCTTCCATTGAATATACCAATCATTTTTTTATTGGATACGGTACAGTTTATTAATTATAAAAAGAATGTGTAAGCTGTACAGGTGCCAAACAAAAGAACATCACAGGCCCCTGGTAGCCCCAGATACCTGCTCCAAGTAAACCCTTAGCTATACATTATTGTCCTCTGGATCTTTATTGATTACCCCCCAATACATAACTGTTCTGTTTACCCCATACTAAGCCCATCTGCCAATCTGTTTCCTTCCCTTGAAATCAATCAGATCTGGTGAATGAATATACCAATCATCCAGAAATCATTCATCAGCAGTTATTCTGCAACTATGATGATACAGAAACTGGAAATCACTTTTAGCAGAATTTTAACATTTCAATCAAATCTCTAATATGGAAATGCAACCCAACTAATTAACACATGGGAATTGACTGGCCAGAAAAGAATCCAGACATGCTGTAAGGAATCTGTCCTTCACCTGTCCCTTAGTAGCACAACTAAAGGATCCCTTTAATAAGCAATACAGATTAGTGCTTTGGTTGAATATAAATATGGATGGCGGGATCCACTTTAGAATGTGGATCAAAGGACATGTACATGACTTTCTTGTCTGGACATTGGACAAGTTTTGCCTACTTCTTCACAAACTTGATCATTTTTCCCCTCAAGTCTATTTAGGTCTCGTGTTGGATTGATTTGAGACAATTCATCACCTGCCCAGAGACTTGGCTGCTTTTGCATTTGTTTAGCCAATCAAAATGAATTTATGTTGAAGAAAGGTGCTCAAACTCAGCAATTGAATCGGAAGTCAGCATCAATGACAATGTAATTATTTTTTCTTGTTTCCTTCTTATTTCAGGGGCACTGGCCATTTCCACGGGATAAGCTTACACAGGGATATGCATACATTCTAACCCATCCTGGAACGGTAATTTCATTTCTTAGTTTTTGGAATAATTAAGGCCCCGTTTGGTTTGTGGGAATAGGGGTCTGGAATTGGAATCAGAATGGGCTATTTCCGTTTCCAACTGTTTGGTTGGATGAAATCAGAATCCTATTCCCATTCCTGCTGGAATGGCATTCCCCCATTTGAGGGAATGGCCATTCCCTGCCCCTCCCTTTGGAATGAAATCCCATTCCTGCTCATTTTAATTTTCATTCCTATTCCTGTTTGAACCAAAAAGACTATGAGAATGGACCATTCCGATTCCAATTCTGATTCCAGAGGATTTCGATTTCAATTCCAATTCTGATTCTGATTCCGGAGGATTTTAATTCCGATTCCGACTACGAACTAAACGGACCCTAAGAGTTGTCTTGACAGGCCCTGCTATTATGCTTTTTTTATATACATTTATCTAAGGTACTAGAAACTGTATTTGTTGCAAAAAAAAAGGTGGAATTTGTTTCCATGTAAAAAGGGTGAAAAAAAAAACAAATTTTGACCATAAAAAAGAGGCAGAAGTAGAACTGCAATCTTATAGACCAAGAAATTTTCTACATATTTTAGTGAAATAAATGGAAAGTGAAGAAAAGCCCAGTTTACAGAGTAATTTCTCCAATGAACATAGGTTAGGCTTTCAGAAATCACTAGAAGTTTCATTAAAATTTCCAGCTTAGAAGATCTCTGTAAAAACCGGCAACTTGATGATTGATTTGATTGATATTTTGAAAACCATGGTCATGTCAACCTTTTGTTTCCTTGGTTATTGTGTTTCGGTAATTCAAAGTCTCCTTTGATGTAGCGTCAATAGCTCTAGTACTGACTGAATCCTGTTTTGCCATTCTGTTATGTTTAATCATTTCTTACTACTTTGGCCCATGTCTTTTTTGGTCTGCCCCTAGCCTTTTTAGCCCCTAAAATGTGCAACAGATCACTTCTTAAGGTGTTGTTGATGTTCTTATATGCACATGCCCAAACCAGGTTCTTCCAATGACTTCATTCTGACACTATCCTTTCTAGTTTTTCCATTCATCCACCTGCATACAAATTTCTATCACACTCTTTTCATGGACATGTTTCTCTGTGTCAAATCATCTAAAAATAAAAATTCTTTATGAGATGAAGGAAAATTATTAGATTCATATAAGTTTGTGAATATGCTTAGAATTATGCACTGCAAGTGGTGATTTAATCAGAAAACATCCTGAACGGGCTTCCACAAAACAAATGAAGAATTTTCTTTTGTAAAAAAATAAACTACTAAAATTCCAAAAATTAGGGTTTTAGATGGAGTCTTGGAATGGAACTTGGTAGAATGAAAGGGGATGGATAACTATGGGAACGTCCATATGAGGGGAATCAAAGATGGCTTGTTTTGGTTTAAATTAAGGGGTGTTCACCAATATGATTGGCTTTGTTTACAAAACAAAAAGAACTGCCTCGTCAAAAAAAAAAAAAAAACTATTGTTGAATGATCATAGTTCCTTAGGATTGTTGACTTGAATGAACCATTTTGAATCTTTGATGAATAATTTGTGGGATGTTGATGATTATAATGGATGCCTATCAGATTAGAAGAAAGATTGGAAGAATAAAAAATCTAGAACTTAAAGGGGGGGTGCTGGAATCATTCTTTCCTTCGGCTCAGTTTGAAAAGAGTACAAATACAAATATGTAGAGTGCAAAACCTTGTATTTTATATGTATTTACACTGTACATATTTGCATTTGTACTCCTTCCAAACTAAGCCTTTACGCTTATGACAAATACATACACATTATAGCAGTGACCAATCTTACTAAAACTAGATATACAAAATTTGCAAATTTGCCACTATTATATGTTGACTCAAAGAAAGTAACTCCTAAACTACTTAACCAATGATTAGGAAACTTCGAAAACAACTAAACTATGACTAGACAAATCAAACTATAAGGATAAATAACACATAATAGCCATACCCTTACCACCCAAAAATACAAAATGACATAAATTTTCAGAAATTTCAAGTTTTGACTACTGGGCTCCTTCATCTCTTTTGCATAGATATCCACTCTAGTCCAAAACTTAATATGTATATAAAAAATTAGTAGTTACATGACTTTTGGTCCTCCAAAGATGTCAAAAATTAATACTTACATGACTCCCAACCTTCCATGGTGTTTGGCATAGGCAAGGTTTTTAAATGCAAAAATTATCAGCATTTGAAATGAATTTTATTTGAAATTCTAGATCAATGTATAGTGTTTTAATCACGTTTCTATATTCACACTATTAAAACATTTTTATTGTCTCACATTTAAGAAATATTCTGAATGATATAAAACAAATAGCTCGGGTGGACAGTTGCATATCAAGTTGTGGAATTGGGTTCAACATTTTTACTAACCATGACAAAAACTTCTGTATATTTGCAGCCAGTGATATTTTATGATCATTTCTACAATTTTGGCCTCCGTGACAACATAGAATTAATTGAGGCCTGGAGGCAGGCTGGGATCCATTGTCGGAGCTCTGTCAAGATATACCATGCAAACAACGATGGATATGTAGCTCAGATTGGCGATACACTTGTGATGAAACTTGGCCATTTTGATTGGAACCCTTCAAAAGAGAATCATTTGGAAGGGAGCTGGCAGAAGTTTGTCGATAAGGGGTCGGATTATCAGTTGTGGTTGAGAAAATCAGTTTTAGGGTAAATTTCTTAAACTACCCTTATGGTTTAGCTAATTGACTAATTTTACTTTTATTGTTTGAAAATTGACTAAGGCTACTCCTATTATTTCTGACAATTGACTAATATTTCTATTACTTTAGCATTTGTTAATAGAAAGGCAAAAAAAACTATTTTCCCCTTTATTCTTCAAATTTTCAAAGTAAAACAGAGAAAAAGGGAAAGCGATGTTGCTTCATCAAAACCCTAACCTTTCAAACCCAAAAGCTCCACTCTGTGGTGAATCGAAAAGAAGAATAAAGGGTAGTGTGGAACAGCAACCCATTGCAGAAGTCTTTGCAAATCATTTGTCACCAAATCGTTCTTCATAGGTGCGTCCTTTTTGGTGAAGATGGTAGGGAAAGGGAGAGAACTCGAAAGGGGGAAAGTGAGAAAAACCAATCCTGCAAACACATCTCCATCTGTTGCCTTTGCGTTTGTGAGACGGATTTGCTTTGGAACATTTCAAGTTCTGGACCAAAACGATTAGAAGAGCTACGTGAGGCTTGAAATTGGATTCTATCTTCGTGCACATCGTTTGGCGGGAAAAGCCTCACGCCACTCTTGGTACCTCCCATCTCTCCCCAAAACAACAATGGAATCCAATTCGAACTCCAATGGGTCTCACATCTCTACAACTCTGCCTAGAGGAGATCCAAAACCTTCACAAGCTCCTCATCTTCCTCCTCTAAAAAAATCTACTATTAATTGGCATGGGGTTTCTAACAAGCTTTATAATGTTGGCGATCCATATCCAATTGCGAGTAATAAGATGTCGGTGCTAGATGAGACAATGAGATATTCCGTGAAGCTGGTGTCAGTGTTGGAAGTTATAATAAGGGTAAGTTGGGTATTTTTGGAAGTTAAAACATTTACAAGATACACATTTGAATGGTTTATGACGGAACATTAATGATAAGGAAAGTATTAATCAATTGTCAGAAACGGTAGGAATGGCGTTAGTCAATTTTCAAACAGTAAGGGTATATTTAATCAATTAGCTAAACCAATACTCCAGGAAACGTTTTCAGCACTGGTACCCATTATCCAGTGCCACATCACCGCCACCTCACATCCCTCTTGAAAGAAACGAGCTGCAGCTTCAGGAAACACCAAATTCGGCGTTGCTCCAAGCTACGCCTTCCCGATTTTCAAGGCATGGCTTGGAACATTGTTTTTATAAAAAAAAAAGGTTCCAAATAAAAGCTCGTTTCCTGGACCACCGTTTTTTCTGATGTAGCGTTGATGTGATGCCGTTTTCTAGAGCAACGACAACGATGCCAAACAGACACTAAGAAAATAAAGTCGATTGCAATTCAAAGAGGAGATAGAGGGTCGGGGAGTTGCTTTTGGAAATTGGGCCAGGGCATCTCTGGGAGGGCTATTACCCTTCAAAAGTGGTCAAATGTCACAACTCTCAAGATTTAGTGTATTAGCGTATGACTTGTGAGATCATTGCGTGCCTCATGAATCATGAACTGAAAAGGCTCAAAGGTAGGTTACATCCAGAGGCACCTTGATGCACTGCTTTGGCGTCTTTTTTTTTTTATGGCCTCATTGGGACTAGGGGTGTCAATGGATGGGGTTCCTTATAAGTTATATTGAATTGGACTAGTGCAGACTTAATGGTCCAAGGTATTTATTGGATTGGATTGGACCGGGCCCATAATAGATTTATGTTGGGTTAGGTTGGATTGATCCAATATCCAGTCCATCGACATAATATAAGACTATGTCAAAGGATCAGATTTGGGTTTTCTTTGGGTTGGACTCAATCTAAATTAAAATCAAGTTGAATAGTTTGGAGGGTTTTCTTTGGGTTGGACCCAATCTAAATTAAAATCAAGTTGAACAGTTTTAAACAGTCCAGACATTGAATTGGACCACTTCAGAATAGTCCAAAGTATTCATTGAATTGGATTGGACCTGGTCCATCTATAATGGATCCATTTCAAACCGGATTGGATTGGACCAATACCTGGTCCATTGACAACCCTTTTTGGACATAAAAGAGAATTAAAAAACAAAATAAAACAAACAAACGACCTGATGAGATTGCAACTTCAGCTTCAAATTTGAGGCCATCCTCAAAAAGCTAGAGTTGTCATTTCAAGTATTAAGATTAGGAAAGAATGAGAAATTTAAAAAAAAAAAAAAAAACTATAGATTGAGTTTAAATGGAGAGATAAAGGAAGATACTACAATAGTCTCGTTCGTTTGTCGGTAATTAATGGGGTAAATCACTAAATTGGTCAATCGGGTATTAATGGGGTACATTGAATCTCACAGTAAGCCATGACTCCAAAGAGTATAGTTACTCAGGTAACTGATACCCTCCTCGAGGGTGGATAACCAACTTACTGCTTAAAATAACGCTCCCTCTCTCTCGCCTTTCCCTTTACCTGAGTAACCTGTATGGCTGTATCATACAAGAAGGCTGGAACCTATCTTTCCCAGACAAGTATTGCAGGTTGCTCTTTTATTCATTGCATCTTGCAGTGTATCAATCCCAAACGTTTCCGGTTCAAGGTTGTCCAGGTAGATGAAAATGCTTACAGGGATATAATACGACTCGCCACAATTGATAATTTCTTTAAGAAACTCGATTCCTTCATTTTTAACGTCAAAGTCAATTCCTTCGAGTCACTTTCCAAGAGTCCATGACAATAGAATGGGTCTTTCTAGTTTTTGCTAATTTTGCATCCTCCAAGCTTCCGAACCGAATGCCTCTAATGGTGATGACTGATGATGCCTCACATTGTTCTATCCTGGCAGCCAAAAAGTATAGAGGAAGATGCTCCTATTAAGTAACAACCAACCCATCTCCCTTAAAAGATAAAAACCTCCATCAGTATTCACTTCAACGGAAGCCCCCGAGTCTGGAGGTCTGAGTCTTTTTTCCAAGTGCTCCTCAGTCCTTGATTCCTCTGGTACTTTTATAGTTTGCTGGTGGGGCTTCTTCAATTCGTCGTGGTGATAAATATTGTCAGCTCACCTCTTTTATAATGGTTCTCGTTGCATTACTACCATCTGCAGCATCTTCTGCAACAAGTAGGTCTCTGTTTCTCCTCCTCTCTCTAGTAGCCATCTTCTCACCATATCTCACAAATATGTCAGCGAGATCAACCAATCCTACCTCCCTCAATCTCTTCCCCACCTCTTCAAAGAAAACTATACCTTCCTCGTTTGAGAAACAATACAAAAACTTATTATAGTCAAACCTGGGCACATCAACTGCACCACCCATCATCCTCTCCAAATATTTGGTCGCTTCCAAGGTCTTTCCCGCTTTGACCAACCCTCCCACAAAAATGGTCTCAAAATTCACAACAAGGTCTGGTCCCTTTCTCCCTCTCTTCCCCAAGTGTCCTTGCAATAGCATTATGTAAGTGTGCATGATAGGCTCACACCCTCTCTTTATCATCTCTCTGAACACTTGAGTTGCTTCTCTCGCCATTTTTAACCTCAACAATACTTTAATCAGCCCATGATAGACGCTTATATCTGGATTCTCAATCTCTTCCACAATCTTATAAGCTTCCCTAACCCTTCTTTTTGTTAACAGTCCGTAGACCAGAGCTGCAAGTGTCGGATTATCGGCACGAATTCCTCTCTGCCGCATTTCTTCAAACACCAGGTAAGCCTGGGTGAGCTTGCTTCTTTTGCACATCCAAGTAATCACAAGCCTGTAAGTGGATAGACCCAAATCATCAATCCTCCCACTTCTCATCGACAGAAAAAGCTTCATTGCTTCGTCAAATTGGTTGTTTTTTAGAAGAGTCTCCATCATCTTCTCGATTGCATCAATATCTGCTTCGAGCCCCTCCTCCAACATCTGATTCCAGATTTTTGATGCCTCAACCAAATTGCCAACCCTGCAAAACCCATTAATGAGGTGCTTATAAGTTTCTCTAGACGGCTTGATCCAGGGCTTCAACTTCAAAACAATAAACTTAGCTTCCACGACAAGCTTTGAACCACAGAGAGTCTCGATCACCTTGTTGAGAGTCTCCAAACTGTAATGGAACTCATGGGCGTTCATTAAATGAAATAATTCCACGCATTTCTTCAGTTCCCTGGCTGATGCTAACGCTTTCAAAGCAACTATGAAAGTTTTATTGGTCACAAGTTGTCGGTCGGCGATTTCTTGTAAGACTTCCCAAAGAAGATCTATGTTTCTGGACTTTCCCATCACATCGAGCATTTTATTGAATGTAACCGAAGTGTGCGAGAAATGCGGTTGGGCCTGTGTGAACTGGAAGAACTTGTAGACGGGTTTCCACGAGTAAGGGAACTTATTGCAAACCTGAAGGAAAAATTCGTGAGAGAGATCAAAGTCGCAGTTTCTTAGGTGAGAATGAAGCTTTGGTTCGTCTGAATTTTGTTGTTGATAAAGAACCGTGCAGACTCGGAGGAGTTGATAAGGGTTGATAGGTGAGCTGGGTTTAGAGATTTGAGAAAGGTCTGAATCGGTTACCAAGGTTCGACAATGGAGGTGATATTGGAAAATGCAGATAGTTCTGCTGATCGATAGTCTTCTAGCCATTTTGAATCAGGTTTCAGGAACGAGTGTAAATGTAGCAACTGATAACCTGTTGGTGTTGCACAGAAAATTGAGAAAGGTTGGGAAAATAATTCAAAAAAATCGAATAAAAATTTGGAGATGCAGGGATCGAACCCTGTACCTCTCGCATGCAAAGCGAGCGTTCTACCAATTGAGCTACATTCCTATCGTGTCAATTACTTAATGGACAATGTACTAAGATATAAATATTTCTGTCCCTTAGCTTAGACGCGAGTGATTGAAGTATTGATTCGGCCGAATTTTGCTGTTGATGGAGCAGAATCGTGCAGACTTGGAGGAATTGATTAGGATTGACAGGTGGCCACCTTGGTTTAGCTAGTTGATAAAGGTATGAATTGGTTAATGGGGAAATTGAAAAATAGTGAAATGAAAATTGGAAATGCAGGGGATCGAACCCTGTACCTCTCGCATGCAAAGCGAGCGCTCTACCATTTGAGCTACAACCCCACATTATCTAAAAATAGAATAAAAGATTTCATCTTTTAGATCCATCACTAATGACTTAAGGAGATCTATTATAGCATAAAATGCTTGCTTCAGTAAACAAATCGGGATCTCTTGCCAATGAAACACGTTTCAACACCCTTCTAACATGATCAAACACCACAAATCTCACCATGCAGTTAGGACCCATCATGTATGAGATGTGTAGTGCCAAATCATGTTTGGAGAGTGTTGGAACATATTTTGTTGGTAGGTGATCCCTGATCCAGATAAACATTGATAATCACGAATGTTCATATTTGTATTTAGGGTTGTTACCGGGTTGGGTTGATTGATCCAAGAAAGGCTTGGTTGTTTTGATAATTTGTGTGCATAACATGTTAGTATCAGGGGTGCAACTTGGGCGGGCTTAACCCGAACGTGGCCCTGCCCAACCTTATTTTTTTCATGGGTTGGGTTGGATTTTTTGGGCCTCAGGTTGGGTCTGGGTTTGAAAAGGCAGGCTTTCATATTTTTCGGGTTGAGGTCTTGGGTAACCCAAGCCCGGCCCGATGTGTTGTACATGTACATTTATAAATCATAATATACATGTGTATATAGTTGAATCGTATGTTAATGACTTAATGGTAGTTGTTTAATTAGCAAATTACTAATTTAGTATTAGGTGCCACGTGCCAATACCATTACTCATTAGTCATTACTCATTGATTATTAATTAGTTTCTTTTTGTAAACACTGATTTCCCTTTTAACCAATCCAAGTCTAGCCCGGGCTCAGGCCCAATCCAAGTGCCTAAAATTTTAGTGCAGGCTAGGCTTGGGTTGGATAATTCGGGCTTGACCTCTGGCTCGGACTTTAGGTCCAATTCTTAGGGTTGAGCCTGGGTTGAGCTAAAACCTGGCCCATCCCACCCGACTTGCACCCCTAATTAGTATGGGTGTTGTTGATTGATCTAAACACTTGCATATTGCATCGAACCAGCAAATCATGCATGTATTTAGGTGAGATGAATACCATCTATAGAGTGAGTGAGCTCAAGCCCAAGAAAGTAATGGACAGGACCAAAGTCGTCGTCCCATAAACCAACTGAGAGATAAGGTCCTAGATCAGCATGGTAGAAGAATTGATGATAAGAATGTTATTAACATACACAAGTACTTAGAGAATGCCAGAAACCACTCCATTTAAAGAAAAGAAAAGGGTCAGCCTTCGAAGCAACAAACTATAATGCAAGATTTGTTGTAAATAAACCAAGCTCTTGGAGCATGTTTAAGGCTGTAGAGAGATTTAATTTATGAAGTTTGCATACATAATTGGGAAACCGAATTCAACAAAACTCATTAGTTGGTGCATGTAGAATTCCTTATGCAAAAAAAATGATAAATTTCTTAAACTATCCTTATGGTTTAGCTAATTGACTAATTATACCCTTACTGTTTGAAAATTGACTGATGGTACCCCTACTGTTTCTGACAATTGACTAAGTCTATTCTTACCGTTAACCTCTGCCAAAAGAGAGTCCAAAAGACTGAAAGACTTCTGCTGCTGCAAGGAAAAAGGAGAGACAGGATGGATGGAGAGCGGCAAACCAAGAGATTTTACTCCAATTCGTTTATAGGTACCATTATCATTTGTAATAACAATGGTGGTAATTGAAAAGCTGACGTATCAAGGTGGTGGGAAGGGCTAAGCTCGGAGTTGTTGGCCTTGATATTTGTTCGGATCTCGGCAGACCAATTGATTCAAGTGATTCCTTTCATCTGCAAATCCTGGCGGGAAGTCGTTGTCGAACCCTACTAATGGACTGACATTGACGTCAAGCAATGGTGTTGCCGATGTAATCGCTCCAATCTCATCGACTCTGTTGTTTGCAGGCTTGTCCATCGCAACAAGGGGACCCTTCGTCGACTCTCCACTTACAAGCTTGGCGACCCCGAATTCTCCTTTGTAGCCAACTGGTAATTAATTCCTTTTTTCCCCTCTGTTTCATCTCTTGTTCAAAGGGGGTTATTGTCGTCGTCGCCTAGAGGAAGAAGAGAGAGAGAAAGAGAGATGGGAATTTAGATGGGGTTGTCGCCATCGTCGTTGTCACCCAGAGGAAGAAGAGAGAAAGAGAGAGAGAGAGAGAAAGAGAAAGAGATAGAAGTTCAAAGGGGGTTGTTGTCGCCATTGTCGTCGCCTAGAGGAAGAAGAGAGAGAGAGAGAGAGAGATGGAAGTTCAAAGGGGGTTGTTGCCGCCATTGTCATCGCCTAGAGGAAGAAGAGAGAGAGAGAGAGAGAGAGAGAGATGGGAGTTCAGAGGGGGTTGCCGCCATCATCATCGCCCAAAGGAAGAAGAGAGAGAGAGAGAGAGAGAGAGAGAGAGAGAGAGAGAGAAAGAGAGATGGGAGTTCAAAGGGGGTTGTCGTCACCCAAAGGAAGAAGAGAGACAGAAAGATCGGACTATAGAGGGAGTTGCCGCCGCCATCACCCCTGTTCAGTTCGCTCATACCACTTCAGTTGTCGTCGCCACCGACACCCTATTCGGTTCACTCGTTCTCTACTTCTTCAACAAAGCACCGTCACTGTTGAAGAAGAAAGAGGATAAAGGGTATGTCGGTTCACTTGTTCTCTGTTTTAATTTCCTTTTATTCTTTTTTGTTTTTAACTGTTAAAAAGATCGGCAAATGCTTTACTTTTTTTTTTAAGTTCTTTTATACAGTGTGGATACGGTGCAATTCTCTCCGGTGATCTGGTGTTGATGGAGACTGTGGGAGGAAGATAGAGGGAAGAGAGAGAGGTCAGAGGAGGAAGGGTGTGTCGGGTCGAGAGGAAGGGAATAAGGGTAGCATTGGGTTTTAAAAATTTTTAAACATCGTGTGGTGTCACGTGTTTATGGGTTTTGACGAAATATTAACAATAAGAGTAGCATTAGTCATTTTTCAAATAGTAAGGATAAACTTAGTCAATTAGCTAAACCATAAGGGTAGTTTAATTAATAATTTTACCCAAAAAAAAAGCATTACTTACATCCAACTGACGTATAAGCCAACTAAGAGATACCGCTAAAGAGAGAACTGTAAATATAGTTATAGGCTTCACAACAGGACTAGATGTCTTGTCAAAGTCGAAACCAACCTCTTGGGTGAAGCCTTTAGCTACAAGACGAGCTATGAACTGCTCTATAGACCCATCTAATTTTCTTTTGATCTTAAAAGCCCATTGAAAGCGTCCAAGTTTGATTATGTAAAAGAGCCTTGTATTCTTAATTGCAAGGACCCAACGAGAGGGTCTTTTTTGTGCAAGTGTATAACATGTGGGTACAATCTCTCAAAGAGCATAGACTTGCATGCCTCTGGATTCAGTTTAATAATACCATGTTGAAAACAAGTAGACCTGTTCATAGGACGGGCTTCGGGCCTGATTTACACTGTACCGGGCTTGGGCTTTGGGCCGGGCCTCATTCAAAATTTGGCAAAAGATAAGCCGGAACCCATCCCATAAACATGTCCAAGAACAAGTGACCATTCAACATGGAGCAATAGGAGGAGGAGCCAATAGTGAACTTGAAGAAGATGGCAGCTCAGGCACCAAGGGTTCAACTATAGAAGTGGGACGGTAGGAGGAGAAGAAGGGAAGCTTGCAGGTGATCCAGGCCCCAAATAGAAGTAGAAACCGGTTGGGACTTGGGATGTAGAGGTCCCAGTAGAGAAGGGAAAATTAGACTCATTGAACAACCAGTAGAACGATCTGGGCAATAATAACCTTTGTGATGCAAGCAGTAGTCCAAAAATACACAATTATACGATCGTAATTGCAATTTTTTTGGCACTGTAGTACGTGAAACATTCAGAGTTGCAGGTACTCAGGATCTCAGCCAAAGAGAATATTGCATAGGCATTGGCCATTGAGAGCAGACAAATAGCAATGTAAATATTCAGATACATCATCACTCTAAAAATAATTAATTTAGAAGAAAATTGATCACTCGAAACTGATCGACCGCTAGTGAAGATCGATTCTACCGTAAGGAGGTGTTTGTTTATTGTGGGATTCATTGGATGGGGGGGGTATTGATTTTAAGTAGTAGCTTTTAAGAGATAAAATGTGGGAATGAGAATGATAAATAGATTAAATACAACATTAAAATAGGAGTTCCAAATTATAAGTTTTAATTATTGTAATCGTGTAGAATTCAGAGAAAAATATTCTAATAGACATAATTTGGTGACAGGATAGACCTGACAATAGGGTCAGGTTGGACTGACAAAGGCTAGACTCTAGCCTAAAAAATTCAGGTTAGGGGTGATCTATGGGTTAGATGGATCATGTTTGATTCAGTTAATAATTTTTTAGCAAAAATATGGATTTAATCGTCAGATTTATATAATTTGACCCGTTCAAGTATCATGTCAACGCTGGTTTGAAAAGATGTGACAGGGTGATCCATGATCCAACCAAACCCGAAGAGATTTCAGGTCGGGTTGAGTTGAGGCGCCCTTTTGTTCAGGTCGCTAGAATACCAGATATGTATCTGTCTCATACATGGTTTTCAAAACCGGACTGGACCGGAAAACTGGTAACCGGTCAGGCCCCCGGGTCCGGTTACACTAAAAACCAGAAATCTTTAAAAAATGTTGGAAAGGTCAAAAAACCGCTAACTCGGGCGGTCGGACCGCTAAACCGTTCGAATTGGGTAGCGGTTCGCGGGTTCTCTTTTTTATTTTCAATGTTTTAAATAATATAAAAAAACAAAAAATAAAATTTCTTTAATATCCCCATCCCAAATCAATTAATCGAATGTAGGGTTAGAACCCCATTTTCGTTCTTCCCTCCTCTCAGCCTTCACACCCAATCGACCACCTGCGGCGGCCAGCACCTCCGGCATTCGACTCGATACACATCAACCGACAGTGATTAACGAAAACCGGCGATTTGCAGCACTTCCAGGCTTTGCGACAGGCTAGTTTGCAGCGGTGGCCATCCCTCACACCCAACCAACCACCTGCAGCGGCCAACACCTCCGGCGTTCAATGACAACACACACCAACCAACCACAACTAACGGTGATTGGCAATGAGAGTTTGCAGCAGCGGCCAACGTTTTTTGCGATTTGCATCACTTCTCAGCTTTGCGCCAGGCGAGTTTGCAGCGGCAGCCATCCCTCACACCCAACCGACCACCTATGGTGCCCAGCACCTTCGGCGTTCGACGATGAAAAACACCGACCGACCACGATTAAAGGCGATCGGTGATAGGTAGTGTTTTTTGCAATTTGTAGCACTTCTAAGCTTTACGGCAGGCGAGTTTGCAGCAGTTCCAGGTAAAAATTAGTGTAATTTTTTTTATCAATTAGGTAAAATTAATGTGTATTGAAGTTTTTTACAAATCAATCTTGGTTGCATAACAATCTAACATGCTCATATTTCTCCCCTTTTATTTTGGTGCCAGGGGAATTTATCTATGTGAGTCTTGATTTTAGGTCAAGGATTTTTGCATTTTAGGACTTAACATTCTAGAGTTTTTTTTCCTGTATTTTTTGCATTTTTGTTTTATTTTTTTGTTTGTTCTCTTTTTTTTGTGTTTTTTCTGTATTTTTTAGAATTTTTTCGTATTTTATTTTTATACTTTTTATGTATTTTGTACTATATTATTTTTTATTAGATAGTTTTATTTCCTGTATATTTTTATTTAATTTTATGCTATTTTTTATTTTTAATTTATTTATGACATCACGGGTCAAACCGTTCGACCCAGACGGTTAAACCGTTTAACCAAAAACCGGTCCCTTGACCGGTTCTATTTCCGGTTCATTTTTAAAAACCATGGTCTCATATGAGGAATTGAGTAATTGAACATGGCTCGAGTGATAATTTGGTACCCGAACTTTAAAATGCGACAATCTAGTATCTAAAGTTTCAAAATGTGGCAATCCAGTACCTAATGTTAACCAGCCCGTTAATCAACTATTAAGTGACATTTGAAAAGTCAAAATTGTTCTTCAAATGCCATCTAATTCTCCTTATCAACCATCCAAACATTGACAAAAAACTGAAAAGTCCCAAATCCTATCATCTTCTATTCAAAAAAGTTGGTGACTATTTAGAATAATCTAGAATTTGGGATTGTTCATTTGATTGTCAATGTTTGGATGGTTGATAAAGAGAGCTAGATGGCATTGTTAAGGCATTTTTGACTTTTCAAATGTCACTTAACGACTGATTAACGGACTGGTTAATGGCAAGTACTGGATTGTCA
Organism: Nelumbo nucifera; assembly: GCF_055504915.1. NCBI lineage: Eukaryota > Viridiplantae > Streptophyta > Magnoliopsida > Proteales > Nelumbonaceae > Nelumbo > Nelumbo nucifera. The sequence continues at coordinate 20,131,462 of NC_142652.1, read as the reverse complement.
CATTTTGAAAATTCGGGTACTGGATTGTCGCATTTTAAAGTTCAGGTACCAAATTGTCACTCAAGCGAAAGCATAGGGTATTGATCGGGAATTTTCCTTTTTTTTTGGGGGGGGGGGGAATTCTCGATAGTTACCCTGTACTTTAGGCCGATTGCAAATTTAGTACCCGAACTTTAAAACTCGATAATTTAGTATCTGAACTTTTGAAATGCAACAATCTAGTATGTCCTGTTAATCAGTCGTTAGGGGTGTAAACGGATCGAATTCGAATCGGATCAGGCAATATCCGAATTCAAATCCAATTAGAAAATCCGACATTCGAATTCGATTCGATATTCGATGGATATTGAAAATTAATATCTGAATTTGAATCCAATTAAACATTTGAATATTCAATTCGATTAATTAATTATTTTAGATAATTAATAAATATATAAAATAAATATTTTATTGATATAAGGTATATAAATTATTTATATAACTTAATTATATATAAATGATATAAAATATTTTATATATTATATATAAGAATTAAATAATAAGTCGAATTCGGATATTTATCAAATCAAATCAGGTCGTATCCGAATTTGAATCCGATTAACTATTCAATATGAATAGGATATCTGAATTCGATTCGATTATGTCGAATATCGAATTCAAAATCGGATTTTTGAATACCATTGACACCCCTACTTAGCATTCTATTTCCTGTTCGTGACTGAAAGAAACCATCAGAGGCTATGTATTGGAGGACAGTCACTAACGTTGACAATGGCCTTGCAGAAGTGTAGAGTACACAACCACTATGCTTGCCCCTGTAGGTGTACAGATCGTCATTGAGCCATTGGCACCCACCTAGCCGCCATCGGTAATGAGTGGGGTGGTAGGATTTTTGAAAGACCCATCAGGTGCCAAGCCTGCAACTAAAGTTTTGTTGTCATTATGCATGGCAGAATGCAATCGTCACGTGGTCGTGGAGGCGGGAGTGGTTGCAAAGGTGGTGGAGACAGTGGCGGAGCTAGAAGGATCAGCGGCGGAGCGGCCCAACCCGGCATGATGGTCTGGGCCGTGCTAGGCCTAGGGTTTTAGGTCTGCAAGCCGAGTCGGTCATGCTGCTCACGGCCCGCATGCCGACAAAGCTCAGCCCACAGCATGGCCCATACATATTATTTATATATATGTATATATAATGTAATATTATATAATAATATATAGTATATAATATATTAATAAAATAAACAATTGTTTTCAATTTTATTATATTAATTTATTTAATTATTGTATATATAAGTAATTGTATACATCAAAATTCATATAAAATTAAAAATTTAAGTTTTTTTTTCATTTTCTTAATAAATAAACAAAAATAGCTTTGACTCGGTCTATGGCCCGGCCTGCAGCATGGCACAGTCGTGCGGGCCCATGTTAGGCCAACCCCCCCAAGTTATCCCAGGGGAGGGTGGCATAGTCCAGGACGGCCCGCACTTTGCACAAGCCGCCCATTTTACACCTCTAGGAGCAAGCGCTAGCTATGCTGGAATTGGTATGTATGGTCCCAAAGGGAGTTGTGGAGTTGAGGGCCCATGCCTTGGTCGTTCCAATGCTGGAAGAGATGGTAACGAAGATGGAAGGAAGAGGGAAAGAGCATGGGGTAAGTGTTTTGGTAGTGATCTTTGGAGGGGGTGGTGAGGAGGGGGTGGCTCTTCCAGAGGAGGTTGGTCAAGCAATGGTGCTAGCGCTGCAGGGAGAGTGCAGCACAAGGATGAGGAGGAAGGGGGCCCAGATTCTAAAGGTGCTTCAAATACGTGTAATTGAATTCTTTGGTTTTAAGTACAGCCAATACTCAGTTCAAGAAATTTTTTTGTTTGGAAAAAACAGTCAAATAGGTCTTCTACGTTCTAAGATGAACTATTTCTCATCTGTGTTCTTCTCACTTGCTTCTTTCTAAGCTTGCAGCATAGATAGTTTTCTTTTTTTGATAGATATAGCTGATCTGGACTCTCATAGAAGTTTGGGTTTTAAAAACATGGGTTTATCACTTCCTTTATTTTGGACTCTTGGGTTTTCATCATGAAATGATGATGTGGACTGTTGAGAGTTTGGGCTCTTTTTCATTTTCTTTAGAAAGAAGATGATGAACAGTGTGTAAAGTTAGGGTACTAGATTGTTACGTTTTAAAATTTGAGTACTAAATTGGCATTCGGCCTAAAGTATAGGGTGCCTATCGGGAATTTTCCCTTTTTTTAAGGTAAAACATCATATTTCTTTCAACTAAGAAACTTGTATGAATACAAAGTAGTGGTCACAGTTCCAAGCAATAAAGTATAGAAACATTGTATGAAAAGAGAGAAGTGGTAACAGTATCAAGCAAGAATATAAGCCTCTAAAAATAACAAAATATTAAAGGTGGATAAAAAAAATGAAGAAACTTCTGCAATAAACAAAAAGATAAGGCAAATTCACCAATAAAAGAAATTTCTGCAACAGACAAAATACAACGATACTAAGTCTCTAAAAAGAACAAAATAATCATAGTGGATGAGGGATACTTATTAACATTGGCATTGGATTGGTATCATTAGAAGGGACATGCCAAATTTAGGTGGGGAATGCTAGCGAAACTCGAGTAGTGCTATTCGAGAAATCGGCCAATATTGAATAACCATGAAGGCTGAGTTTGTTTGTGATATAAAAGTTGAATTGAGGTATTTATATATTGGGTTGGGATGAGAAGGTAAGGTTGTGTGTTTTGGGGAAGGTGTATCCTCCATTTGATACAAATAGTTAATAAAATTTTTAGGTGGCTGCCCCTCCACTGGAGTTAATTTAGAGATATTAAAAAAAAAATCTACTCCAATTCAGATTTGTAAGTATTTATTGGTCATACAAAAGTGCAAGGATTAAGGAGGTAAAAATGTTTTTTTGTAACATTTTCGTATCACGAGAGTGCATTACTGTATCCAATCGATGGATACAAAATTATATTTTTTTTAATAAAAGCTTATTTTATTCTGTTGATCGAGTGAGAAAGACCATCTTACAGCGTTTTTGCATCAATTTGAAACAAACAAGAAAAGAACAAAATGGGTTTACAGTTGTAAATTATTTTAAGAGAAGGTATATATATTTGTGTTTGTATTGCACATAATCACAGTCGGAAAAATCGATAAAACGCCAAGCACTTATATTGACCAAAGTGCCCCTGGTGACTTGTCCTTTTCGCATATGCAAAGGCCAAAATGCCCTTTCAGGTGGCAAATTGATTCCACGAGTTTCTCCCGAGCCAAGTCGATGTGCGGGCAATCTCTTACGTGGGAGACGATTAAAGTGGGTCTCCAGCTGCACGTTTGACACGTGGCAATGCCTTTGTATAAAGGGTTTATGGTGGTGAGCCCCTCCCTTGCCCTTAGCTCAATCCTTTCACAAGACCCCCGTGTCTCAAGCAAATCGCCAGCAAAGCTCGACTAAACTTGAAAGTTGAAAGGTCCGAAACCGAACCACCTAAATCTCGGCCGTTTCCCAATCACGACTTGTGTGGTTAGTTTTCAACCCTCGGAACGGACGATCAGGATCTGGTCTAAGTCGCCCTACTTGTTCGAGACTTAACAGCCACAGCCCCTATAAAATGCCCATTTCAACGTTTGAATGTTTTTAATTCATTTATTCCAGCCATTCATCTCTCAAAAGCCCTCTTTTCGCTCTTTCTGCAACCTTTCTCGCTTCGCCTGCGCGCGCCTTCTTTGATCTCCCCCAATCCCAATGTCGACGGAAAAGGAGAGAGAGAACCATGTTTACATGGCGAAGCTCGCCGAGCAGGCCGAGCGATACGATGGTAAGATATCAATCCGCATTTTCCATTCCTTTGTTGATTCTTTGTTCTTTTCCCGGCATTTTTCCTTTGACCTATTGTAGGCTCAGATTAGGTATTTTGATGCTTGAGTGTCTTGGTGTTGATCTGTCAACGTTTCTTTTAAATGCGTTTAGATCTCGATCACGTAGAGCTTATGATAGTTTATTTTTTTCTCCGCATTTGTCTTCGATGCATTTTCATTCGGTACGATCAATGGTTGAGAACATGATAATTTTTTTCGTGAAATGTAGTTTAAAGGAATATTGGCTTGCATTAAGGTTAGGGATTTCTTGCGCTTGGATTTAATCTTGGTTGAGAAAATAATTACGTTTGTTGTTTGATGAAGATCGTATCAATGTCTCTTTACATCTGATTTATTTTGGTATTCAATAAAATTCCGGCCGAGGCAAGGAGTGAGAAATTTTTTTAGATCTCTCATCAATAACCACATCCACGTCTTTAGGGAAAATTATTTTTTTCTCTTTTCAAAAACATTTGAGCATAATTCTGTTATATTGAAGCTGCATCCAATGATTGCATTGTATTGACATTCTTATTTACAATAACACAGAAATGGTGGAAAGCATGAAGAAAGTTGCCAAACTCGATCTTGAGCTGACTGTTGAGGAGCGGAACCTCCTTTCTGTGGGTTACAAGAATGTAATTGGCGCTCGTCGAGCTTCATGGCGCATTATGTCTTCCATTGAGCAGAAGGAAGAGTCAAAGGGAAATGAACAAAATGTGAAACTCATCAAGGCTTACCGCCAGAAGGTAGAGGACGAGCTCGCTAATATCTGCAATGATATCTTGACTATAATAGATGAACACCTTATTCCTTCTTCCGCCTCAGGAGAGTCAACCGTCTTTTACTACAAGATGTAAGTTGCATCAATTCCTTATGCTGATCAATTTAGTATTTATTGCCAAATTCACACTCTACAGTCTGAAATATGAAGTACTTTGTTTACTGGCAGCGTCTATTTTGACCCTCTAGTGCATGTAGTATAGAGTCTGTATGGCATTTTAGAGGATGATATTTCTATCACGATTTGATGGTGTGAACTTCTCCTCCCACCCTCAGCAGAGGGATGGGGCAGAGCACATTTGTTTACCAGAAACTCAACAATTTAGGACAATATATGAATTTTCTTTCTAATTAGTAGAAAGTAACGTTTCCTCGGTTTTGTTTTTGCCAAAATTGCAGGAAGGGCGACTACTACCGCTACCTTGCTGAGTTTAAGACGGATCAAGAAAGGAAAGATGCTGCTGAACAGTCATTGAAAGGCTACGAGGCATTCTCCCCCCCCCCCACACACATTTTCATAGATATTTCATTTATTACCTTGTAAACTCTTGTTCTTTTATTCTCTGATTTTTTTTTTTTTTTTGCTTTCTATTTGTCACTTGTCAGGCTGCTTCAAATACAGCAAATACAGATCTTCCTTCAACTCATCCCATCCGTCTGGGTCTCGCCCTCAACTTCTCTGTCTTCTACTATGAGATAATGAATTCCCCTGAAAGGTAATTCCAGATTGCTGGTTATTAGGAGAGTTTAGGCTTTCACCTTTCTTGGTTTACCTCCATATTTGATGGATATTGTCATTCGGTTGCAAATCTGATTATTGAAAATTCTAGGGCCTGCCATTTGGCTAAACAAGCTTTTGACGAGGCAATTGCAGAGCTGGATACTTTGAGTGAGGAATCGTACAAGGACAGTACCCTGATCATGCAATTGTTGAGGGACAACCTCACCCTCTGGACTTCTGATTTACCCGAAGGAGGTAACCTATATAATCAAAAATTAGAAGTTGTTTTGTGTATTTCAAGAGATTTGGCATTCTGTGCATTTCCAATTGTAACCTGGTAATTGGTATTTGTGCACTCGGGGCCATTGGTTTTAAGGAAGCAATCCCTTGATCAGTTTGGCTGTGTTTGGTTTGACAGAAAACCAAAGAGAAGGAAAGCCAAGGGAAAGTTATTGGGAGTTTTGCAAACCTTTGTCACGAACTTTCCATCAACTTTTTGGTTCTCTCTTATTTTCCATCAAACCAAACATTTAAACTGATGGGATCTGTTTCAGTTCTAATAAAGAAGCAATAAAGAGGAGACAATATGGCAACATCTGGGACAGCATAGTGTGGGATAGTGGGGTAATTTAATTGCCAGACTCCTGCATGAAATCTGTAATTCTGAACTTCGGTGCTATCAGATGTTTTATACTACTGTTACGTTGGCCACTAGTATGGAGAAGGAGCAATCCATCTCCAACAATCGTAGCAGAGATGTTGGCATGGAATGCCAAAAATACTTAAAAGCTGACTGCATCCAAATGCTTCTGTGCAGGTGAAGATGGGGCACCTAAGGGTGAAGAACCCAAACCTGCTGATCCCGAGGTAAATATCAGCTACTTCATTTTTCTTTATGTTGCTTGTAAATGAAAATTTCTCCACCAGAAAACTTTAAAAAATCAGAGAACGAAGTTCTCCATATTTCAGCGATTGAAAAGAAATTGTCAAATTGCTTTGCAGCACTAATCGGGATCTCAATAGGCTGTGCATGATGCAATCCAATAACCAGGAGAATAGTCATACTTCTCAAGGCTCCGAAGGTATTATGCAAGCAGCGGTTTCAAGTTTTAATATAGCGAGGTTCGATTTGGAGTGGAAGAGATGTATTGAATTTCTGCGTTTCTTTATGGCCGTTAGATGTTTTACACCTCTGGCCTGATATGAAGTTCTATTTGTTGTCTTTTTCCGCCTTGGTTCTGCCTTTCAATGCAATTCCCTTATTGGGTTATAGTTGTTGTGATGATTTGACTATAATGCCAAAATTTGTGCTACTGATTAGTTGCGAGGGGAGAGTAGATTCATGGGTTGATTTCCACTTATACAATAGTACCAACGCCTTGTTTTATTTTACTTACGCTTCTATATAAATGTCTCTATCGGTCGCCAAATAAACTACTCACTATCTCATTTCTCCTATTTCTCTCTATTTATGGTAATTGAATATTTGTTATGACATCCCCGTTTTCATGTGGCAAGCAAGTGGGTTATTACCAATCCCACCCACCACCATCATCACCAAGACAGAAGTCACTTCAAAACTTGAATCCTTCCAACTAGAGTACTTTTGTCCCTTTGCGGGATCACTAGGGAACTGTAGGATTTTGAGGCCAATTATGATTTGGCAGTTGCCATATAAGCCTGACATATGGGACGCATATCAGTTCGCATTCGTTGCGTTTGGACTCGAAAGGATTTTCCCTTCGATTCCAATCATTTCATGACACATCAAAAGTAAGAAAAGGGGAATCGGTTGGCACGGTGAATTTCCTCTTCCATAACTCTATACCATTAAACAAAACAAAAAAAAAAAAAAATCGAAGAGGGATTAAATAAGAAAGAAGCGAGAATTCTTCTTTTTTTACTTCGGCGGGCAATCTTTGTTGAAAGGAGAAAGGTTTCTCTCCTTTTTGATAAACAGAATCGAAAGATCGTACGAAACCCTCTCTCGATTAATTAAAATTCTTTCATTCAATAAACTGAAGAAATCGTTCATCAGAGAAAGAGACTTCTCTTCGATGTCTTCTTTAGGGGTGAGAAATAGAGGCATAAACACTGTACATAGGCTCTCTAACTATAACTGATCATGACGAAAGGGGATTAAACCTTAATTGTTTCTTCTGCCGCAAAGGAAGAGAAGAGGGGAAGTAGCCTAACTTGGAAGAGGAGGAGCGCCGTAGGGAGGGAGATGGGGAAGAAGAAGAAGAAGAGGCTAACTCTGGAGTGCTTCTCGTAGAATCGTAGTCATAGAGAGTCCCGTTCAACAAAAACACTCTCTTAGAAGCCCTCAATGTCAAGGTCACCAGTACCGGCAACAAGTTCTTTGTCCTTGCCTACCACTTTGGCACCAATTAATCAGCTTGGCAGTGCATACTACCCTATTTTTCTCAGCACTACCGCATCATCCTCTATGACCTCATATGTGCCAGCAGTGTTAATCCTGATTACTTAGCCTACATTGGTCACTCTATTTTCCAACATGATAGACATCTTAACCTCTATTTCCGTCTGAAAACGAGGGCATTGGAATTTTCTCTCAGCATTAGCTTAATTTATCATTTTTTATTTAAAAATATTTTTGTTAGTAATAAGTTTTCGATCGATTGTAAGTGGTGGTCAATTAAAGACTGAATGACGCATCAAAATATTGACGGAGTTGAAGAAAAAATCCCTTTCGATCCAAACGCACTGAATCCTAACCGGACTCGTATATGCGGACCTGACGCGGCGTATCGCGTTTGAAATTGGAAAGAGGACAGATTTTCTGGCACACATCATATAGTTCAGAATTTCAGACACTCAAACAGTCTGGCATTGACATAAGTTCATCAGTATATGGAGATGACTGAAACCCCTGGCCTTAGCTCTAGCCTCTAGGGAGTTGCGAGTTGACCGGATCTGCTACGTATACCGGGCGCCTCAAACCGATATTCCAGGCACATCCCACCATGCATTATGAACATGTCCTGTACTTATACGTTAATATTCACGGAAGATGTTCTCAATGCATGAGATGTGCATATGAGGAGCAGATTCCTAATCGTTGCGTATGGCGCGACACTGGTTGGCCAAAGCATCGCGCTTTGGGGAAGCAAAGATAAAAGAGTCATATCATATTATCATAGGACAGCGACTTGGCCCTGGGACGTCAGTGGTGGTGGGTGCTAAATATCACGGAACAGAACTTTTTTGGGATAGGTAGACTTCACTCTTGGTTGATGTACCTCGCCTCCTTTTTTGTGAATTGTGATAGATCGAGAATAAATGCGTCGTTGACGTGATAGACATATGATGACCGAGCAACGTGACAACTTACCGGTTAATGTACCTCGCCTCCTTGCACAATATTGTCGGTGACATCATGGATGGCGTTCACTTCTGGTCGATGTTTTCATTTGATCCCGGCTCGTTCGAATGGGTCGGTCTGTGACATCAATCATTTCAATTTTCAATCGCTACATAAGATTTTTATCCTCTCTTTCCATTAGATTAGAATCTTAGATTGCTCCACGTTCAGGAAAAAAGAATAAAGGGGTTATTGGATAATGGTAACTTTTGCCCTTAATCAATAAAAATAATTATTTTAATATAATCTTTAGGAAAATGTTCTCTTTTAAAAAAAAAAAAAAATCAAATAGTATTTGTTCACCTTCTTCCTCTTTTGAATGGTGAGCAACAAGTGATAAATTTCCCTCACCTCCTCTCTCTCTTCTTTTTCTTTTTCTTTTTCGTCTCTTTTTTTTTCTTTCATATATGAATTCTTCCAAATTCAGAATAGAGCAGAATGATAAGACCTCTCTCCACTTTGTTACACTATACAAACAAATAGTTCACCAAGTTTGTTTAAGAACATTTGTCGCACCTAAGCGTGTCAGGTTTATTGACTTCCCGTCTATGGCGAGGGAAGTCTGACAGAACAAATAGGTTGTAGTTAGAACTTAGATGCAGAGAATGAGAAGAAGAAGAAAGAGAAAAGAAAGAGAGAGAAGTAGAGAGGGATCTCACCATTCACAATTCGGAGGAGGAAGAATATGAACAATATTTCTACCCTTTTTCTATATTTTATTCAAAAAGTTAACAATTTTCTAAATATTATATTAAAATAATTATTTTTATTGATATTAAGGGCCAAAAAAGTTTAGCATTAACTATCTTCCCAACCCAAACGACTTACCCTGAATTGGGTTTTTCCTTATTTGGGTTTTGCCACTTAAAATCATTTGGTTTATGCCTAATAAAAAGGAAAATAAGAAATATATTTATTTAAAATTTTATTTATATAATACAGGTCTAAACTCGTGAATATAACCACCACTTGTGGTCAAACCATTTAATCCGATGAACAGTTTATTTGACCTGTGACCCTACATACCGATTTTGTGTCCCAGCCCGAGACTTAAACGTTGGTTGTTGGCATTAAACCACCAGTTTTCTTATCTTTTTTTCCGTAGGAAAGGAACTGGTTGAATTGAAACTTTTAACCCTAGAGTTGAGTAATAAAATGGGCGGGAGTTGCGATGTATTTTCACTGACACTTGAGAACCCTTTGATCCTTCGTTGGCTTGAAAATTCGAAAAATATAAGAATATAAATGTGTTTCCAATTTCGATCAACTTGTCACAGAGACAAAGACAAGAGCAATAAATGAAAAAGCTCAACTTTCAAGTTTCAACCTTGGAAAGTAGGAAACAACGGGGCCAGCCAGCCTTTGAATTATGTTCACGGGAATGATGACTGCGTTTATCAACAATGTTTATAAATAGCAACGATATTTAACCAATAAAGGAGAAGATTGTAACATATGATGACATGAACTATGAATTACATTCTCCCACAAGAAAATTGGTAATTTAATAATTTATTTTTTATTGTAGGGTTTTTATTGTTCAGTCCACTTCATAAAGGTTTGTACCGTTGGAACAGTGATAAGTGGGGCAATGAATCAAATTCATGGTAGTGAATCATAAGTAGAGTTTGGAAAATAAAATTAAAAAAAACAATAAAAATTTCTGAAGTGGACTGAATCATATAAGCAATTTGTACATTTGCCTTATGACTATGACAATACACGTTGTGTAGTTATTCAAAAGATATCAAAAATTCAAAAAAAAAAAAAATGAAACCACATCAGCTAGTTATCTCTATCGCTTCAGATAGGTGCCAGCTACCTTGCTGGTAACATCTTCGTGATACTCAGGAGCCGTCACCAAAATCGGATCCTACGGAAAGCCCACCAGTTAGGACCAGTGGGGAAAATTGTTATATTTGTAAACCCTTTATTCCATTTGCATTGATACAAATGCATAGAATATCAGAATAAATGTACATTCTAATTAACTTTTATTTCGTATTTTGCTTTTTGGTTGAACTGTAGACAAACAAATCAATTTAAATTTTAAAATAAATAAAACAGGCCCATTCTGATTGGTTTGTCAGAATAGAGGTCTGGAATCAGAATCAGAAGCCCATTCTGATTCCAAACGTTTGATTGGGTAGACTCATAATCATGGTTTTCAAACCGCCATTGATCCAGACAGTCGGACGATTCGGCCCAGAAACCGTCTAAGCAACCAGTTCTGTTTTACCCCAAACCCAGTCCCTGGCCAAAAACCGTTAGATCAGTCAATGACCCATTGACCCAGGTGATCAAACCGTCGACCCGTCCAACGGTTTTTGGCCATTTTTTATTTTTTTATTTTTAATTTTTTCAGAACAGGCCATCCTTTCAAACCAAACGGTCAAACTGTCAACCCAGAAACCAATGGCCAAAATGGTTCCATTTCCAAGTCACTTTTTAAAACCATGCTCAGAATCTCATTCTCATTCCTGGTGGAATGGCATCTCCTATTTGAGAGAATAATGGCTATTCATTCCCCCTCCCTTGGGAATAGAACATTAAAATTCCAATTCCAGAAGCAAACCAAATAGACCCAGAATTTACATTTCAACTCATTTGCAGTTCCATAGTGCAAATATAGTTTTTATTTATTTATTTATTTTTTTTATACATCAGTGCAAATGAAGTTGTGTAGCAAACAAAAGACAACAATGGACCACCCATCGTAGTCTGAATTCATGGCCCCATAACATGATAGACAACTCTATGTCGGAAGTCTTGAAACATCTATAAGAGCTGCAAACAGTATCCAATTGTTCGAATTCAATCCTATTAAGGGTTATCTGAATTCAATCCGTTTATAATTGGATCCCATATATACTTAAAATTTATATTGCACATATGAAATTGCAATTTAGAACATGCCTTTATTGTGGTCAACTATTCAACACCCAAGCACAAACTAATCACCATATTGACTAGTCATCTCCCCCCATGCAATAACACCAATCCCGTAAAGCCAAGCTGAACAAGTAAGCATTCCACGAAATAAAGCACATAACTGTTTTGCAATTCTAACTCTCAACAAGATCAATAACCATAACATGGTCAAAAGTATAATATAACAAAAAGTTCACGTACATGGGGAATCCTTCTTTGAAACTATTTATTCTTTAATTCAAAAAAGTTGTATAAAATCTTCTCAAATTGACCATCAATCCAGTATTACCATAATGGCAATAACATTACCAAGGAAATGTCTATAACCACCATTAGAATAGAATGTACAAACAGCAGTTGGAATAGTATACTTATGATTCTTCCTTGACAAAAAAGCTCTGAGGTAAAGAAAAATCTTCCTCTTGGTTCAAAATCTCTCTCTCCTCGTTGTCTGGTTTCTGAATTTTGGCAGGAAAACATGTAAGATTATCGTATGAGATATGACACTGTACACATTCACAATTCCACTGTGCAAAAATGGGAGATGACTAAACCAGATGACACAATGAGGAAGGCCTTGCATTGTTCAAGGTGGGGTTGGAGGCTGAAGGGAGATGAGGGCATATAAAAAGGCCATTACCCAATGTTGGTCCCAGCTATCTGGGGTCTTGGGAGGAGAAAACTGGAGGGCATATCAAGAATGAAAATTTTTAACATTGATTTCAAATCCAGTTTCCATTTCTTGCAGACCTTGCAAGGTTTTCTGAGATCTTCTCCAAAAATAGTATTTTGAGGAGGTTCTATGAACATTGTAAATTAGACTCGGTTTACTGTATGGTTTAAAACTGTTGTAAGATTTAGGAGCTACCATTCTCAGATGGCTTGATGAATCAAGTTGACATAGCCTCTCTAAAATTCTTGATAGGGGTTTTTGTCAATTCTCAGTTCTTACTCTGCTTTCAGTTGCATTTCTTGAAAATTGAAATTCCAAGTCCACCCCCACCTCCAATTCTATGTTGGTCTTTCTTTCTATGTCATCTGATAAATGTGGTTTTTTCTTGTTTGACTTCAATTATACCTTTCCATGTGTATTGGATCAGGTAGGGCATGCCAACAACCTTTCTCCATACTCAAGTAACAGTTCAGTGGAATGAAAATGCATCTACTCTACTTTTAAAAAGAAAGGGAAAAAAAAGCATCTAGTCTGCAGTGCTGCTGCTTAAAATGGATCAGGTTTTTGGGGTTTTGTCTCTTCCTTGTTGCCATCCCTACACAATTATCGATATTTTGATAGAAAAGGACCTTATCTTGCTTCTCTTTCCCAATTTTATGTTCTAATAAGGGAGGAGAAAAAGTCAAGAGAATAAAATTCAGTTGCTCATACCAACATATCCAAGTTATAGAACCGATCCAGAAGCTGCAGAACCTCATCAGGTGAGAAATGTCGATCAAAACTGTCAACAATGAATTTTAAAGAGAGTGTAACATACTGGAAGCTTACAATAATTTATCTTGAAATCTTTATGGTAGTTCTGAGAGCAACAAACCAAACTAGAAACAACACTAACCTTCTTCTTAGAAATTCCATCAGACCATAAAGTACAAAATGGCGGTGTATACCTGTGTAGAAACAACTTTATTTATACACTATTCAGATGCCGGACAAATCATTAATCGAAAGTGTGAGGAAGGAGAGGAGTGAAAAAAAAGGGAAAGGAAAAGCAACAATTACAAAAGTAATACCACCATTTTATCTTCCCGGTACTTAAACTAAAAGCAACACCATGTACAACTCGTTAATACTGGAACTACTAAACAAGCGGCTAATGTACATGTAGTTAATATTACTCAAGGTTTGAGTCTTCTTTGTTGAGCATTATTGACTGTCGGCCTACTTGTTATTGGGTCTGTTTTATTTCTTTCTTTTAGTTTATTGTTAATGGGCTGAATGAGTATTCAGGCCCATTTACCCTAAAATTTGAAGTAAGGGGTATAAGGTGAGATGGGAACTGGTGCTTGAGATTTTCTAGGCTCCATTTACCCTAAAATTGAAATCAATGTCCATTGGGAGTTTTCTGGGCTCACTAGAGTGAGCGTTTACTTGTTCTCCCTTGTCCCAATGTTCCCGGGTTGGCCTGTCCTAGGATACAGTTAGAATTTGCGTTTGAGATCACAGTTTCTCATCAAATAAAGTTTCCTCCTATTGCTTAAAATTGTTTGTGGTGATTGGTAAGGGATGAATGCTGGTGGAAGTGAACAGAAGCAGATCACAGAGGTTCAAACTTCAAACCTTGTTAGAAGGTGGTGAAAGCCTCCAGACTGCTGGGATGATCACTACAGTACAGTCAAGCTAAATGGGTCCAATTACCTAGAGTGAGCACACTCAATGAAGATTGGGATTTGGGGCATGGAAAATGGGGTTACATACTTACATCACAGGGAGTGAGGAGCCTGATTCAAAGGAATGGACTCAAGAGAACTATATGGTGATGTTCTGGTTGCTTAACTCAATGCAATCTCATATTAGTAGAAATTTTATGTTCAAAAAGAGTGCAAAGGGTGCGTGGAGTAGTGACTTATTGACAGCTTCAATGGTGCAAAGGCACCTAAATTGAAGATGTGAATACTTTGAAGAAGGGGGAGATGTCATTATCTAGTATTTACATACTACTCTCATTGAAGTCACTTTCAGGAGGAGAAAGATCAGCCTGAGATTTTACAGTGAAAGTGTAATGATGATGCGAAGACACGTAGAAAGCTTGTAGAAAGGAATAGAATTTTTTAACTCCTAACTAGTCTGAATCAGGAGTATGATATTACCTGGCAGCACATTCTTACATATGGAGATTCTCTCACAAGCCTATTCCTTGGCTCAGAGTGAGGAGAGTAGGAGGGCTATGTCACAGACACATGTTGTAGATCATTTGGCCTAATCTATATCAAAGACTAACACGCAAGGGTAGCAGTACAAATGGAAAGGAGGAAGGTTTATGCAACTATTGTAAGAAACCAAAAGCATACACATAAGACTTGTTGAAAACTACATTTACACTCGGTTCAAGAACAGTGGCAATAAGGGTAGTGCCAATGTTGCTTCCTCTACTACAGATCCTATGGCATCTAGTCCTATTGTCCCTCTCCCTCCTTTTCATTATTTGGAATCACAAGTAGCCAATAGAGCATATGTTGGGGAGTATGGCAGATATCTTTCCCACTTGCAGGGTGCAGCCACCAGTTCTAGCACATCTATTACTTTTACTCCTACTGCATGTGCTAACTCAGGTATACAGGCCACTACTCATGTTGCTACTACTAGTAAGTCTATTCCTTGGGCAATAAATTCAAGTGCTTTTAATCATATGACTAGTATCTCATTCTTGTTCCATTATTATATTTTAGCTCTGGGTAGGGATAAAGCTTGTATAGCAGATGGTTTTCTTGCACCTATTGCGGGAAAGGGTGATATTAGAGTTTAATTCCATACATTTGTCTTTGGTATTACATGTTCCTTGTTATGGGCCCGAGCGTAGGATCGCGTCACGGGTCGTTCCACGGCAGGAACCCCTGATCTTCCCTTGCCTTTGGTCTTACGCACTGACCCTATTTTGCCTATCTAGTGGGTGATTTGTCCAAGAGACCACCCGAACTCTCCCTTGGGGTGATTTGTCCAAGAGACCACCCAAACTCTCCTCACTCTTTTCTTGGCTGGAAAACTGAATGCTTTATTTCAATTCGTGGCTCCTTAAATAGGAGCTTACAGAAGGAAATTCCTAATTAAACTCAAACTCCTAATTACCTACTCCTATTGGTAACTCACTCTTACTTAAGATAAGATAAAGATGAGATTAAGATAAAGCTAAGGGATAAGGGATAAGATAAGGATAAGGTAAGCTGGCGGCGAGTTGGCTTGATGTGTCCGGATAAGGGTGGGCCCACCCCTATGAGCTGTCGTGTGGGCCCCGCTCTATTGTTGCTGCCGGGTGCGTGCGCGCGGCTCATGGTGCCACTGCCGCGCGGTGCGTGCGTGCAGTGCTGCTGCCGCGCAGTGCGTGCGCACGCCTCAGGGTGCCGCTGCCATGCACGCGCCTCATGGTGCTGCTACCGTGCTGCTGCCTGGCGGTGCGTGCTGCGCGCCATGGTGCCGCTGCCGTGCGGTGCCGAGCGTGTGCATGGTGCGTGCTGCCGTGCAGTGCGGCGGTGCGCACTGCTGCCTGGCGATGCGTGCTGCGCACTATCGGCGGTGCATGTTGCAGTGCTACCAGGCGGTGCCCACTGTTGTGCGGCTGCTGCCTATGACTACGCCGCGGTGCCTTGTCGGATGGTGTGACCATAACATTCCTAAATTTAGCACAAATTTACTTTCTTTTAGAAATATTACTAAAGCTCCTCAGGACATTGATTCAAAGAAGGCGATTGGGAGTGGCCGTGAAGTGGATGGTGTTTATATTTTGGATGTTATGCCCTCAACTGTTGTTGCCATTAGTCCTACTCATCATGGTCAAAGTGTTACCCCTGAGTCTTTTGATAGAATAATGCTTTGGCATATCCATCTTGGCCAATTGTCATCTCTTTCTTTGAAGTCTTTATTTCCTTCAATGTTTGAGTTGGTCAGTTTGTCTAGTCTTCAATATGATGATTGTCGACTACTCAACTTTCAGAGCATTGTAGACACTCTTATGATTTAAGTTATAAAATATGTGCTTCTTCTTTTGATCTTATACATACCAATTTATGGGTGCCTTGTCATGTTCCTTGTATGAGTGGATATCATTACTTCTTATTATTTGTGGATCTCGTTTTTCATGGGATTAGTTGATGCATTTTAGAGATGAAGCGCCACGCCATGTTCAACAGTTTCATCGAATGATACTCAGTTGAAGTTTCCATTCTGATAATGTGAAATAGTATTTTGAAGAGAAACTTGCATCCAATTTGAATTCCTATGGTATTGTTCATCAGAGTTCTTGTGCCTACAGCCCTCAACAAAACGGGGTTGTAGAATGTTCATCACACAGGTGGCTAGTGGCATTATGTTTAGTAGTCATGTTCTTATATGTTATTGGGTTGATGTCATTCACACTATTGTGCTGATTCCATCTCGTATACTTAACTTCAAGATACCTTTTAGTTTAGTTTATTCCAGTGATGGTGTCTTTCCCATTCCTCTCTGTGTTTTCGGTTGCACCTGTTTTGTCCACATCCTTGGTCCTCACAAATCTAAATTTAATACCAAGTCAGTTAAGTATCCTCTTGGTATGCATCAAATCAAAAGGGGTATCGTTGTCTTAATCCCATCAATGGTAAATGTTTTCTTTCTATGGATGTTACCTTCTTTAAGTCTGTTCCTTTTTTTCCAGGGAAGACTAGTCAGTTACCTACATCTCTACTTTTTGTCTCCTACACCTGTTGTGTCTCATCATCTTTCTGTTCCTATTGTCAGTCCTGGTGATGGCATGTTACAACTGTATCAACGAAGGAACACGTAACCCCCTACTTATCAACCACCTCCTATCTCTTCTGATGATGCAAGTTCTGAAGATCCACCTATCCCTATTGTTGTTTCCCCTCCACCTGCTTTACCTACACCCCCATCTGACCTTTCTTTTTTCTTTGATAGATAACTGAAAGATTGCATTAATTAAGAGGAATTAGGAAGATTACAAGGCTCACAATCAAAACCATCCCCAATATGAAGTTAAAGAGTACAAATTAGCCCAATGTAGGTACTCCCCCATCATCCCTTGCTTTGCTTTGTCTGTGAAAGCATTTGCAGACCTGTTAACCCACTTGAAAGTAGCTTCTACCTTATTTGCTAGCCTTCTAATCTCCCTTGTCACTTAACACCTAGGGGCCATCACTTTGTTTTAATAACCATCCCATCACCAGCTGTGAGTCACCCCCAACCTCTATCTGCTTCAAATTCACCTGTCTTGCAAACTTTAAGCCTTGTAACGGGGCTGAAATTTCAGTTGTCAACAAATTGTTGCTCCAATAGAGACAGAATAGAGTGCCAATAACCCTTATGACCTGTTTGCACCCCCATCTGACCTTGATTTACATATTGCTCTTCGTAAGGGTAAGCACTCCCCTACTGCTCATAGTATTTCTCGCTATGTTTCTTATGATCAGTTGTCCCCTGCTTACAAGTCTTTTATTGCATCCATCTCATCTATTTCTATTCCAGGGAATAAGACTGAAGCAGCAAGACAACCAAAGTGAAAAGCTGCTATGCAGGAAGAGATGAATACTTTATTGAAGAATGATACATTGGATGCTATGACACTGGTTGAGGGGAAATAAGCACAGGAAAGAGGAAGTATTGAAAGGTATAAGGCAAGTTTAGTAGCAAAGGGGTATATTCAAATTTATGGGGTGGATTATGAGGAGACCTTTTCTCCAGCAACAAAAATGACCTCTGTTCGAGTTCTTTTGTCACTTGCTTCCCATTTCTCTTGGCCTCTAAATAAGGGGTCTTCATGAGAGTTTATATGGATATTCCACCTTGTTTTTACAATGACTTGCCTAGGGGGAGTGTGTGTAAACTCAAGAAGTTGTTGTATGGGCTTAAGCAGTCTCCCTGTGCTTGGCTTGATTTATTTTGTGGTACCTTACCAAAGGTTGGATATTCTCAATCACAATCTGATCATACCTTGTTTATCGAGAGTCTAGAAGAGAGGCTTACATGTTGATTGTTTATGTTGATAATATTGTTCTCACTGGGAATGATGAGAAGGAAATTGCTAAACTCAAGCAGTTTTGGGGGACAAGATTTGAGATTAAAGATTTTGGTTTCTACCAAAAAGAAGATTAAAGATTTGAATGAGATAAGATTTTTTTGGGCATTGAGGTAGCTTGATCCTATCATGGTATTTATATTTCTCAGCGAAAGTATGCACTGGATCTTCTGAAAGACAAGGAAACTAGGAGTGAAACCAGTTGAAACTCCTAAGTCCTATTGACCCCAATGATAGGACTAATGCCACTAAGGAGCTTCTTGTAGACCGTGATATGTATTAGAGGTTGGTTGGTATGCTGTTATACATGTGTGTGACTCGACTTGACATAGCATACTTTGTGAGTGTGGTGAGCCAATATATGCATTATCCCCATACCACTCATCTAGCAATTGTGTATAGATCCTTGCATACCTGAAGGGGTGTCTAGGAGGGGTGATTTTATTCTCCAAACATGATCAGTTATACTGTAGAGGTCATTACAAATGCAAATTAGGCAAGATCTCTTGATGATAGGAGATCTACCTCAAGTAACTATGCCTTGCCTTTTGTTGGGGGAAATTTGGTATCATGGAAGTGCAAGAAGCAGTCTATGGTGGCTCACTCTATTGCTAAAGATGAGTATATGTCTATTACACATGGATTACCAAAAGCACTCCAGCTACACAGTTTGCTAAGAGAGTTGGATATTAGTGGGAGTCTCCTCTTGTTTTGTATTGTGATAATAAGGCAGCAATTAACATTGCCCATAACCCAATACAGCATGACCGCACCAAGCATATTGAGATAGACTATCGCTTCATTAGAGAAAAGGTGTTGTCTGGGGAAGTTTGCCTCCCCAATGTGAAGACAAATCAACAGTTGATAGGTGCTTTTATAAAGGGGATTTCTCAACTGAAGTTACAAGACTCACTTAGCAAGTTACTCATTAAAAAAAAGACTCACTTAGCATGTTGGGAATGTTAGACATTTAGTCCCAACTTGGCGGGGAGTATTGACTGTCAGCTTACTTGTAATTGGGTCTGTTTTCTTTCTTTCTTTTAATTTATTGTTTTTTATGAATTCTTTTAATGTATTGTTAATGGGCTTGAATGAGTATTTAGGCCCACAATCTTTTTAGTTTTATTGTTGTCACCCTTAATTAAGGGTATAATTGTGAATTCTTATTTCTTTAAGTTCATATATAATCTAATCGGGAGAATACCTCCCCACGATCTATGTTCCCTTCTCCCAAACTCTTATCTCTTTTTTTCATCTTTTTTCACCTTCTGTTTTGGCCCTAACTTCCTTCTTCTAAATCCCATTTGTCTCACTTTTAAATTTTTCAAGGGCTGATATCAACCTACTAGCACATCTGACACATACAGGTTCAGGATGCATAAAAATGTGCCTTGATGGGATTCTCGTGTACACCTTAAAGCAAAAGAATGCCGGTACAAGAAAGTATTTTATAACACTGGCAATAGGATTCATTGATCAGTCCCTCCCCCTTTTGCCATTATGATTGAATAAAATAAAAAGTCATTGAAGATTGACTTACTTTAGCATCATACTCTTTAAATACTTCCCATCTGGGTGCAATAACAATATCCAAGACATTCAGTGAGTATGTAAAGCCCAAGAAAATTCCGTGTGCATGGACATCAATTAGAATTCTAATTACATTCACTAATGAAATGATTCTCAAAGCAAAATGATTCAGTCAAAAACAACAACTTAAACAATCACTAAGACATGTGTTACACCTTCCAAAGAAATGCCACCACCCCCATTTGAGCCACAACTCTCAGATCCACCTTCATGATCAGAGTAAATAAGGATAACAATCACCACTAAAACATAGATGAAACTTAACCTCAATACCATCCCGAATTCCACAAATCCAGATGCATGTTTTGTACCAATAAACATTGCCACTGACTACCAGTTTAACAGAATCCCTCTTCTCAGAGACAAAACTCTTACTGTTAGCATAATAACATCTGAAATCATTATGGATACTCCCCTTTTTGGACCAACACCCAACTTGCTACTTGTTTCAAAATTAAAAATGTAACTCTTCCAATTTTTGTAATCCCCATTGGTGTATTTGATACCTAGGACTTCTTCCATCAGCTTGACCATCCATTACTATACTACCAACACCAAAGCAGGAAAAAAAAGGAACATCAATAGAACCTACAACAACATGTATATTCAAAGATTAACCTCTATTAACTCTGTCAACCATGGGACATTAACCCTCATATGTTGCTTAAACATATACCATTCTCAGCACCTGTTTTTCTGATACACCAAAAGTTAGACCTAAATAGATGCACCATTGAACGGAACCTAAAAGTCAAATGAGATGAATTAAGATCGGAACTTGATATCCATCTGAGTTTGAATGGGGCCCTATGGTGCCTCTCAACCTTGTTGTGATGACACGCATGGATTGATCAATTGTGCAGTTATTGAAATCATCAAGTTCTTCATAAAATGGGAAATAGTAGTACTGCATTGTTTACATACACTGCATAGAGATAACTAGAAACCAACTTGCTTTGAGGTTTTATAATGGAACATTTCTATCAAAGCATAAGGAGGGAAGATGAACAGGCTAGTCATTACATGATAAAGATGTTCTCAGAAGAAGATAAAAGACTAGAAAAGGGATATTTTCATGGAATAGCCTCATGGATTGGGGGGACAGGGACTAGTAAAGTAACTGGTGTAGTTCAAATTAAGAGCAATGACGGAAAGAATATATTGCAGCTAATTAGTGTAAACATGGTGGATGCTACTACTATTCCAGTTAAATCTGCCACAGACCAGCTAGAGTCAGCATTGTCAAAGTCCTTACAAATTGTCTCTAGCTGCCGGTGGATGAACAAAAGAACCTCTATTTTCCTTGTGTTGCAAATATCCGCAAGGGGTCTGCTGTATATCTTTAAAATGGACCAAAAAGCAATAGAATTATCGATACAAGTTGGAGTTTTCTTTTTTATTATCTCTTCTGATTCGAATGTGCGCTCATTCTAACTAATCCAAAAACAATTCGCACGCCACCCCCCCCCCCTCATCCTCTTTTTTTTTCCTATTTTTTTGAATAACAACCCATGATTCATTAACCAGTTCCCCTATCAATCCTCTCATTTTATCACCTGACCCAAATTGAAGGTTGTCGTTTCCAATATCGTTGATCAAATTCAAACGCCAAAACACGGACAATATCAGTTATCACAATTCAATAAGAGTCACCTTGTAATTTGGCGGGAGGATATATTTCAAGAGCTTCCAACAATCTCAGTTCCAATTCAACCTGCGATTGCTCCTACGAGAAAATAAACATAACGGAAATAGTAAGACGATAAGCTACCCAACCTGAAAGAGTGAACTGGAAGGGGGGAATGAAGCGACCTTGGGGAGAGAAGACGCTGATGAAGGTGGAGCTTGACCTGGAGAGTGTACGGACATACCATCTTGTTCCTCTTCTTCGCCTGCAGGTTCCATTGTCACTTTCTATGGCGGACGGTGGATCAAATTTTAACCGAAATACCTAGAAAGAAAAACTTTTGGTTTTGGAGCGACTGAGAAATCAAAGCATTTTCCAGCTTCCACTACGCTTTTGCTAGGGTTTTACGGTTAATCGCTGACCGAGTGAGCCGGGAAATGCTAACGAAACTCCAATTCCAAATCGTGGCCGCTCCCACGAAATCAAAGCCTTCGATGAATTGTTGTAGCCCCACCTCAAATGAGATGAAGAGCCGTCGTGGTGGGACCGCAACAATACGGAAGGCCACGATTCACGGTGACACACGTCATCTACGAGAGTTTTCTATGTCAATATGCATTGTCGAATCTTTGCGAGTGAACCAATGAATCTACGATGCAGTTGATTCACGCCTTCACGGTGCATCAACTGCACCGTATTTAATTGCTAGTACGTATTTATGAGGCAAAATCTTAGGCCCTGTTTGGATAAATTTCGTATAAAAGTATAAAAAACATTACATGGTGTTTGGATGGCATACTTTCTCTCTTGGCTTTCATACCTTTTAAAAGCATAAAACCCCCAAAAGCACGAAGTCTACTTTTATTACTCCATGCTTTTTGGGAAGTTTTGCTTCCATTTCGTGTAAAGGGTGATAACGTGTGAAGTTTTGTTTCCATTTCGTGTGGTCATTCTTCAAGTAAAACCCGTCGATAAGGTTGTTCATAAGAAGACCCAACCCAACTAAATCGACCAATCTGGACCGATCCAACCCGAGTTGGCTGGGTTTTCATCAGCATGGGGCGGTTTCGGGTTGTGCAAATTCCCAAACCGATATTCGGGTCGGTTTTGGTTTTCATACAAAAAAATTGAAACCGACCAAATCGAACCAACTTAGTTCCTAGTTCAAACATGAAGTTCCAAAGCCCATTAGGCCACTTAGTTTTTGATTTGTTGCAAGAAACTTTGGATTAGTGAATAGTGATTAATAAACAGCTTTTGTGATTAACTTTTCATTTAAATTTTATCATAGGAGATGGCTGAAATAATGTTCAATTTATGACTGTTTTTAAAATTAGCAAGATTTTATCACGGGGATGAACTTAAAACCGAAACCGACCCAAACCAACCCAACCCGACTCAAACCGACCAAGTCGGTTTTGCTTAACACTGGGTCGGTTTCGGTTTCTATGTCAGATAACCCGACCAGGTCGGGTCGGTTGGAAAAACCATAGTAAACCGACCCAACCCGACCCGTGAACAGCCCTACTTGTCGATCGAAACTCCCCCACCCCATTCGCTTGTCATTTTCAAGCCCTAACCTCTTAGCTGTTATAGGGTTCTTGCTCCACCATCGCCCATCTATGGCCACCATTACCACAAGCGATCACCGCCAGAAGCACAATTCTCATTGGAATCGTAGGTATGGATCATGGTTTCATATTTCCTCCATTTCTTTTAATGTTTTCTCCATTTCATGCTATATCTTCAAACTTAATGGTATGTTTATTGCATGTTTACTGCCACTAGAATTATTGTCGTCAATTTCTTCATTTCTTAACTATTCTTGAAGTTTAATGAAATGTTTGTATAGCTTGTTTACTATAACATTACATATAGTATTATACCTGTACAAAACCACTTTGTTTCCTAAACGAAGTGTTAATTCTAAGTGGTTGCCACGTGTACATGATGACTAATAATGGCCATCATGTCTACACATGGCATGTGTATGTATCTTCGGTGTATACAAGTGGCTAATCATGGGTAATGTCACCTTTGTCATGTATAAAATCAGATGAATCACATGAGACTGGTGGGACGCTTCTGCTAAACAGAAAATGGTATTTCTGTTTTGGAAAGCATGTTTTTCAAAATTTTTTACCCAAACGATTTTCAAAGCAAAAATGCCAAAGTAAAAGTTGTATTTGTACTTTGTACTTCCCTACTATTAAAAGTATAGTACAAAAGTAGAATTCTACCCAAACATAGCCTTATATTTTGTAATCTTTTCAAATTGAGCCCAAGGCTGTGTTTGGTTGGGTTGCAAACTTATTTGCATTGATGCAAAACTATGGTAGTGTAAATGTTTTTCGTGCAAATAATGATTTATTTTTATTTCAAACTTTACTTTATTTTGTTTGATTGTGGTAAAAATGAAATAAAACAAGTCATGAAGAAGAATAAAGTAAAACCCAAAACAAAATTAAACCAAAATTTGCATTTTTTTCAATTGCACTCCCATACATTTGTACTAGTGCAAATAAAATTGCGCTGTAACCAAACACAGTTGTTTAGTTGCAGTACAATTTTATTTGCACTAATACAAAAGCATAGGAGTGCAAATGAAAATAATGCAATTTTTAATTTAATTTTGTTTTGGATTTAATTTTATTATGCTTTAGATCTGATTTTACTTCATTTGTATTGTAATAAAAGAAAATGAGATAAAATGTCAAACAAAAATAAAGCAAAATTTACATTGGAAACATTTGTACTACTATAATTTTGCATCAGTACAAATTTATTTGCACTACAACCAAATAAAGTATAAGTAACACATTTAACAATAAACATTGTTAAAGTTTGGATGGTAATTAAGGGGATGTTTGGAACCATGGTCGTTTAAAAAATAAAAATAGTGCCACGTCGGATCCATATAGGCGTTTCAACAAACGCCCATATATCTCATTGTTTGGTTCAGCCGATTATTAAAAAATTGGGCATGTCTCGAAAATTGAGACCCCATCGATTTGGCGTTTCATGCATCGGCGAATCATTTCCCCCCAACGGTTGACTGGTGTGTATCCTATGTTGTGCTTACCTGTCAGCACATACATAAAATTACCTTACCAAACAACATAGTATTGCTCACTACTTACGTGACGGAAGCGTTTTTTTGTGAAAAACGGGTCTTGGAAGCATGGGCATTTTTTTTCTTAAAAATATGTATCAAAAAGCGCTCACGCTTCCAAACACCATGTAATTAATTAATCTTGTTTAACATGAGCCAATAAACAGTAAGTAAACCATGTAACATATTTCACGGGATTAGTTAAATCATTGATTTAACGTGTAATAAATATTAGTGAATGCATCCTAATTGGACTCTTAATTTTTGTATTAGTCAACGAAAAATTGTTTTAGAATTACGAAAGGTTTTGAGAAAGAAAATAATAAAACGTTACTAATAATTATTTTATAGTGTTTGATCACTAATTATGACTTATCATATAGGATAAATAAAATAAAGGGAGAATGAAAGTTCAGCTCAGGGCCAGAATTTGTAGGTTCAAAGTACATTTTGGGTAGGTGCCAGCTCGAAATTGATGTCAATTTACAGGTAGACCTGTTCATGGGCCGGGTGACCCGATAGGCCGGCCCGACCCCAGATGGGCTTGAATAGGCTTTTTGGCTCGCGGGCTTAACCTCGAGCCAAAAAGCCTGGCCCGCATAAAATTCGAGCCGGGCTCGGGCTTTGCCAAAATAGCCCGGCCCGAGCCCGGCCCGGCCTGACCTATAGTTAAACCTAAGTAAAAACCCTATGTGATGTCTATTTGAATAAATTTTTTGATTTGAGGTCATTGATTCACTTGAAGGCCCATTGTTCATTCAAATAGGGGAAAAAACATTTAAATTAAAATAGAAAATGTCGGAAAATTTTGAATTTCTTTTATTAGGTCGGGCTTCAGGCTTTTTATCAGGGCCGGACTCGGGCCCAAGTTGTAGGCCCGTTGGTCGGGCCGGGCTCAGGCTCGGGCCTAACAGTTTTCTATTAATAAAGAGTCAAAGCCCGACCCGGCCCATGAACAGGTCTATTCATAGGTGAATATGAGTGCATGGAGTGTAGGTCTTTGTCTTTTTAAATGTTTATAATTTTGTATAAGGCCTCTCCGTACATCTCCTCAAAACAAATGATTATATATAACTGATGTTTATATTAAAATAGACAAAAAGACAAAGAAACAGGACAGAAAAATATTCTTTGTAAATAGCTTTATTTTATGTTTGCAATTTAATGTGGCATGTAATTTTACCATGAAACCAATATAAAGAGTGTAGGCTTCAATGAGAGAGAGAGAGAGAGCAGTTGGGCCCAAATTCATTAAAATCCACATGGGCCCACTCTAGGTTTAGGATTGGCTAACTTGGGCTTGGACCTCGATCCGGGTCTAGTCTTGAAGGACATGTAGTTGGGTTTGGGTTGGTCATCAACCCTCACCCAACCTTTCCAATTTATACACTTGCTTCATTAGAAAGAGTTATGAGATTTGAAATGATTGCGATATGTCTGAAAAAAAAAAGGTTAAAAAGGGATGGGATGGGGAAACGGAAAGGCTACAAACATTTGACTATTTTGGTGCAGAGGTTTAACAAGTTCCAATGTGCCTTTCAAGATTTATATCCTTTTCGTAACTAAAACGCCCATAAAGATGCAACGAGGTATTTCATTTTTATCGTGTATTTATTATACACCATAAGTAATAATTATCAAGAAAAAAGTGCTATTATATATATATATATATATATATATATATATATATATATATATATATATATATATATTGTGATTGACCAACTCCTACTTATATTGCCTCCTGACTTCTTGAAACTTATACTGCAATGATCTGCCCATGAGCTTTTTTTTCAAAAAAAAAAAAAAAAAAAACAAATCCTACCTAAGAATCTATTTTTATTGGGTTCGACTATGTAAGGGTGCCTACGATTTGGTTAATTGAATAGTGGGCTTAATTTTCAAACGGAATTGGTAGTATTGGTTTTTGGAAAATAAAATCGAATCGAAATTGGTTGGTTTGGTTTGTTGGTCTTTTTATTTTATAATAAAATGAAAAAATATATAAAATATTATATTATATATTATAAATATATATTTATATATGTAATGCATATATATTCATTTATAATATACAGATAATATAAAATATATATGAAAAATGTATATAATGTACAAACATATATGCATACATACCTATATATAGGTATGTATGTATGTATATACACACACCAATCTATTCGGTAAACCACCAGTTTTTTTTTTTTTAATATTACTCAATCGAAACAGAAATGGTATCTTAAATTTTTTGAAAATACCAAACCAAAACCATACCAATCGATTTCACTAACCGAAATTTTTTATTTGATTTTTTGGTTTTTCGGTTTTCTTTGATCACTCTATAACAATGATATGAAAAAAAAAATATTACAATCAATCAATTCATATCAAGAAGATGAAAGCCAATCGGGTGGTATCCATCAAAATTCACGAACGGATTTTGATTGGTCAAAGCTCTCATAGTATCATGTCCTTCCGGCATATAGATTTGTCCATTCTTATTTTATGGTAAGGAAAAATCTTAATTTATGTTACATGTCACATGGTTATTAATAGACTTATGTTACATGTCACATGGTTTTCAATTTGGCTGAAAATGGCCAAGCTTTTTGGTTATTTAAAACATATTGTTGTGACAAGATAGTTACTTGTTAAATAGGTTATAAGTGCATGACCTATTGGCTTTTCAAACTTCTATTCACGATGAGTTAAGTGGTATCAGACCACTGAAATTCAAATCAGCAGTAAAAATATTATAGGTTAATAAAAAAGAATAAATAGTTTGTATTTGTAGAGAAAAAAAGTACCTAGATGAAAATAATAATGATTATGTGTAAGTTTTATATATGATATTTTAGAAGCCCCGATGCAAATGCATTTGGAACGCTGTAATTTTTTTAATAATATGGTTTAAATTTTAAAACCATGTAATTTAGATTCAAATTGTAGCATGTTTCTCTAGATTGCTATTTTCTTTATATATGTACTTATTGATGTAGGGTGGCCCAGCCTAGCCCATTCTGGGCTGGGAGGTCTAGCCCATGAACGCCAAAATTAGGGATGCGACTAGCCACAATAAGGGTATCCTGTACCTCTCATACAGAGCCAATCGTAGAATTCCCATGCGTCTTCTAGAGCCCGTTAACTGCCCTCGCATGGCTCCCATCTCAGGTGTTCATCTCCACCAACCTCCAGGCGGCTCAAGTATAAATAGGGGGTACCCCCCTCGAGGTGAAGGATCCTGATCCTGAAATCCGATCCTACTACAAAACTTAAGCGTCCTCACTTTGGGAATTCAGTATCTACGAGTAGCCTCATCAGAGCCCTCGTACGTACTTAATTCCCCTTTTCGTACCCTCGTACTGACTTGACCGTCGGAGCCTCTGCCTTGGGTTCCTACCCGAGGCCTCTGACATCCTCTGCCTTGCAGCACCTTAGCTATCAGCTCTCGACTTCTATGAAACTCGGTACATTATCAGCCTCGGCCTCCAATCTTCAGCCTTGACACTTCATCCCGGAATGATTCAAAGCACTCAACCCACCTTCAGAGCTTAGGGGCAAAATTACTTTGTTGTCCCCCTAGGGAGAAACCGCCCCGCCGGGGAGTTAACACAACCAGGACGGCATGGGTCTACAAGCCATCCAACCCTTGGCCCCGGACACGTGCCACAGATCAACCCCTCTGAGTCTGGCAACAGTTGCCCAGCCTGCCTGCCTGGGGACTCCCGACCTCCCAGCCGAAGGGAGGAGGAACCAACACAATTTGAGGATAGCCGCCAGCCCTCCGAACAACATCACCGGCGCCGAAGGGCGAACTCGAGGGGCGAAGGCGGGCATCGCGGTCACCCCAGTGCCCATTCCAAGGCCAAGGGCCGATGTCGAGCCTCTTCCCCTCACGTCTCGGATCTCTGAGACATCCTAAGCGATTGCCGTGCCAAGCGCGGGGCGCGTGGTCTCGCCTTAGAACGCTCAGAAGTTCGTAATGACCCTCACTACATCCTCGAAAATCGGGATAGCGCGTAGGCCATGCCCGATCCTCAGTTCGGCCTTCCTTGACTTGTCGGAGCTCGGCTTTGACAGCACCGAGCTCTGCTCGCAGTTCGGAGAACTGAGGCAAATGGTGAACGAGTCGTGCATTCCATCTCTTGTTTATAATGTCCAGGATGTGTTTATTTGAATTTGGAAATTTATCTTCAATCATCTTCTTCACTCTACCCATTGCCTCATATACAATTCTCATTGTTGCTCTTTTTTCACCATCAACAATTTGAAGTATTTTTACAAGGGGCTCAGTCATCAAAGCATATTGTTGAACTAATTTCCAAAAATTATTGTCATTGATAATTTTCTCAACTTCTCCTCTTTTTGTTCTTGATTGTGGTAGTGATTTCCATTCATCTGAGCCAATCACGCGTCTCAATGTTGTCTTTTGAGAATTTAGACTTTTAAGAGCAATATAATGAGTAGCAAAGCGAGTTGACTGGACGAATTTAGACTTTTAAGGGCAATGACACATCGACCGAACAAAGTAACTATGTGGGGAGAATGGATGTCTTTTCCCCTTACATCATCGTCGAGCCATTGCCCCCAAACTTCAAAGCTCCCACCTTGGAGATGTACGACGGGAACACAGACCCAGACGATCACCTAGAGAGCTTTAGGGCACTCATGATCCTATATGGATACTCTGATGACTTGACATGTCAAACTTTTTAGGAAACATTCAAGGGATCCACTCGACGATGGTTCTCAAGCCTCCCACCTCTGTCCATTAACTCGTGGGAGCAGTTCTCCAGCCTGTTCCTCGCCCGCATCATCAGCAGCCGACGACCCCGGAAGAGTGTTGTCTCGCTAATGACAGTTAAGCAGAAGCGAGGAGAAAGTTTACAGTCATACATTGATTGCTTCGAGAAGGAAGAACTCGAGGTCCGTGACCTCGACCCCATGGTCTCCATGTATGCCGCCATCAGCGGACTCCTCCCTGGCTCGGCCCTCAAGTGCTCAATCGCCAAAAGCTAGCCAAAGACGAAACTGGAGTTCCTTGAGAGGGCCTAGAAGAAGTACATTGCAGTCGAAGAGGCTTCGGCTGGTGATGTTCAAGATAGGGGCACCGAGCACCGGGACAGAGTCCCAAAAAAGAAGAAAAAGAATGGAGACCATGGCCGCAACAACGGCAACAACAACAACAACAACAACAGCAGGAAGCCACCAACCTTGGCCCTGACTTACAACCAGTACACGACACTCAACTCCACTTGCACGCAGATTCTAATGCAGATCGGAGAGGAGAAGTTCATGAAGTGGCCTGAGAAGTTGAAGAAGAATCCCCGAAGGGGAAACCCAAAAAAGTATTGCAAATTCCATCGAGGCACTAGTCGCGACACTGATGATCTCTATGATCTCAAGAATGAAATAGAGTCCCTCATACGCTGAGGCCACCTCAAGCAGTACATTGGAGGCAACGCTGGCGCCTCGTCCTCACAGCAGTAGTAGCAATAGCAGCATCAACAAGTAGTTGGCATCATCGACATCATAACTGGAGGCACGGCCTCGAGCAGAGCCTCGGTCTCGGCTCGCAAGGCCTACACCAGGCAGTTAAGTGTCCAGGGGCTAACCCCCAAGAAGCAGAAGCAGGAAGAGTTCCTCCCTTTACGAACGAGGATTTAAAGGGGGTAATAGTCCCCCATGACGATGCTCTGGTGGTTTCGGCCATCATAGCAAACTTCATAGTCAAGAGGATCCTCGTTGACAGCGGCTCTCCGGCCGACATCCTACGAAGCATTTGAGAAGATGAAGATAGCGTTGGAGCGCCTTTAGCCAACAATGTCCCACTAGTTGGCTTCTCCGGCAACATTGTCAAACCAGAGGGCAATATCACCCTACCAGTTATATTAGGGACGGAGCCCTAGCAGGTGACGAGGATGACAGAGTTCCTGGTCGTAAGTATCGGCTCACCCTACAACGCAATCATGGGGAGACCAACCCTTTACGCACTTCAGGCAGCCATCTCCTCCTATCACCTCGCTCTCAAGTTCCCCACCAAGAACGACGTTGGAGTTGTTCGGGGGGACCAGCATGACGCCTGCCAGTGCTATGTGGCAGCACTGAAGGGGAAAAACAAATAAACCTTGCCACTAGAGGGCCTCGACCTCAGGGAGGAACCAGTGAGTCGAGGCTAGCCGGCCGAAGATCTCGTCTCGGTTCCCCTAGACAAGGATGAGCCTGAAAAAGTAGTTCACATTGGGTCCAGCCTTTCCTCGGAGAACTTGTCCGAACTAGTAAGCTTCCTCAAACTTAATGCCGACGTCTTTGCTTGGTTCGCTGCTGACATGCCTGGAATTGACCTTTCGGTCATTACCCGCAGGCTAAGCATGGACCCGAGCTCTAGGCCAGTCTAGTAGAAGAAGAGAAACTTTGCACCTGAATTGAAGTTTTGAATATTCACGGTAATAATTCTTTACGATGTCCACCTGGATATTTAAATTTGTTAAAGTCTATAAATAAATTATGGTTAACAACAATTTGCTCCTCATAAAGCGCTTTTCACACCAACCTTACAGCCACATCCCATCATGTATTGGGAACATTTTCCAATGAATCTCTCTCTCTCTCTCTCTCTCTCTATATATATACTAGTAAAAGTGTATGTGCGTTACATGTAGCAATATCAAATGATGATGATGATAATAGTTAGCAATCAAATTACTTTACTGGTTGAACAATTAACCTATTTAACCAGGGAAATGGACTATGATTAAGACATTAATTCATTTTTTCTTTGTATTTTAGCCATTTCTATTTTTACTAACAATAATTCTTATTTTTCAAACATATTTTTTGTTTAATATGAAGAATATATAATATTAATGCATGCTCAATTTTTTCTATAAAATTTATAAAAAATCTATATTTTTATTTTTTATTATTTAATTTATGAGATAATAAAAATTACTTATTTACCAAGAGGAGATGCAATTCCCATATATTGTTTGAATATTGGTTTTTAATATTGTGACCAAATCAATTATTTGTATATAATATATATGTTATTTATTGTTTATTTATAAATATATTATTTATATTGCATTTTTGTAAACTTCGCATATGATGAAAATAGTTGAAAAAGTACTTTTCTTTATTTCAACTATTATATTTTCTTTTCTTTTTAATAATTTATTATTTTTTAAATTAAATAAGATCGTATCAAATTCGGATATCTAACAACTTGATCGGATTCAGATTCAAATCAATATTTATCAGATCCGATCAAATCTTCGGGTCGAATAGAATTTGAATATACCTTGATTCAAATCCAGTCCGATCTATTTGCATCCCTACTAAACCACTTGCCTACAATGACCTAGCTAATTAAATCATTTAACCATATGACATTGTTAGTGGGGTCATGTGTTAGACATTAATGCTCTTTATTTTTTATCCTAATTTTTATCCCATTTCTGTCATTAATGAAAGTAATTCTCATTAATCACACTTTTTATATGATGAATATATAATATTAAAGAATGTACCCAAAATTATTTATAAGTTTCTACACTTTTTAGAATTTTCTGTATTTTATTATTTAATAATGACATCATGTGTTGATCCATTTGACATGGATATATAGTTGAACCATTAACCCACCACTTGGATGGAAAAACCATTTTTTTCCTTTTTGATTGATTTTAAATCAAGTATTACATTTTCATCATCAATAAAAGTAATTCTTATTTTTGCATTTATTTTTGCATGTGATAGTATCAAATGATGATGATAATAGTCAATAATCAAATGACCTTACTAGTTGAACCATTAACCTACTTAACCAGGAAAATGGACTATGATTAAAACATTAATTCATTTTTTATTTGTATTTTAGCCATTTCTATATTTACTAACAATAGTTCCCATTTTTCAAACATATTTTTGTTTAATATGAAGAATATGTAATGTTAATGCATGTTCAAATTTTCTTATAAAATTTATAAAAAATTCTATATTTTTATTTTTTATTATTTAATTTATAAGATAATACAAATTACTTATTTACCAAGAGGAAATGCTATTCCAATATATTGTTTGAACATCGATTTTTAATATTGTGGTCAAATCAATTATTTATATATATAGTGTATATATATATTATTTATATATAATATATATGCTATTTATTATTTATTGATAAATATGTTATTTATATTGCATTTATGTAAACTTTTTACATGATGGAAATAGTTGAGAAAATACTTATATTTTTTGTATTTTATTTTAACTATCATGTTTTTCTTTTTCTTTTAATAATTGATTACTTAAAAAAAAAATAAATCGAATCGTATCATATTCAAATATCCGACATCTTGATCGGATTCGGATTTGAATCAATATTTATGAGATCTGGTCGAATCTTTGGATCAGATCAGATTTGAATATACCCTAATTCAAATATGATCTCATCTATTTGCATCCCTATCAAACCACTTGCCTACGATAACCTAACTAATTAAATTATTAAATAATTTGACATGGTTAGTCGGGTCATGTGTTAGACATTAATGCTTTTTATTTTTTATCATAATTTTTATCTCATTTCTATCATTAATGAAAATAATTCTCATTAATCACACTTTTTTATATGATGAATATATAATATATAGAATGTACCCACAATTATTGATAAATTTATACATTTTCTATAATTTTATGTATTTTATTATTTAATAATAACATCGATTTGACATGGATAGTTTAACCACTAACAAACCACTTGGATGGAGAAACCATTTTGCTTTTTCGGTTGATTTTAAATCATGAATTCCATTTTCATCATCAATAAAAGTAATTCTTATTTTCACATTTTTTGTTTAATATGGTGAATATATAACAATAGAATTGTATCAAAATGCTTTATACAAAGCTTACATTTTCTTTGAGTTTATATATGTATGTATTTAATATTCGTTACTTAGTTATGACATTATAGATTAACTAATTTGACATAGAATGTTAGATCATTGACCTACCTACCATCTAGATATGGAAATTGTTTTATTTTCAATTTGCTTTTAACTTTTGCATTTCATTTATATCATTGATAAATTATTTATCATACTTATTTTTGTCTATATTATTAGTATATAATATTATAGATATGCCCAAAATTGTTTCATATTTTTTGTATTATTCTATTTAAAAAAATATTTTTAATTATACATCATGGGTTAACCTATTTGACCTAAAAGGTTGAACCACTAACCCACCCCTAGATAGGAAGATGGGTTAATTTCCAATCGGTTTTAAATTGTATATTTGATGTCCATTATTAATAAAATTATGTCTATTTTAGCATAGCTATTTTTTAATATGACAAATATATAATAATGGAAATTTGTCCACTTTTTTTATATTTTTGCATGCTTTATATTTCTAAAATTGTATTATTTATTTATGACATCATGAAATTATCCATTTGGCCCAAATGGTTGAAATACTTACCCACAGCCTAGATGGAAAATATGATTTCATTTATAAGTTTATTTTAAAAATATAAAATTTCATTCTATTAATAATTATTGTGTGTGGATTTATTAGTGGAATTTAATGATGATAAACAATTTTTTTGTATTTCAAAATTTGTATTATTTATTTATGACATCATGTAATTATCCATTTGACCCAAATGGTTGAACTACTTACCCACCACCTAGATGAAAAATATGATTTCATTTCTATATCTATTTAAAAAATATAAAATTTCATTATATTAATAATTATTGTGTATGGATTTATTAGTGTAATGATAATAAACAAAAGTATAAATGTTGTATTCAATGAGAGAGAATGTGATTTATTTAATGACTTAAATGTGAGACTTAATGATAGGTAATTGAATGTACTTAATGGTATTCAAGAGGCGGGGTATTTCAGTAAAGAAAAATCCTAAAAGCCAATACCTCCTCATTTGCACTTTTATAAGTAGTATAGATATAACAAAGTAGAGCTTGTCATGTCAGCAGTCCTCTCTTTGTTCCGTTACCCAAAGCCGCAATTCTATAAAGGGTGCAAGATTCATCTAGAAAGCACTAGAAGTTGCCACCTAACATAGCTTATCTCCTTTTTCCTCTCTTTATATTAGGAAACTAACTATTCCTTCACTTTCTCCTAAATTATCTCTATCTCTCCCTAATTCATATTTATCCTCTCCCCCACTTTTCATCTATATCTATCTAAAGTAAGGTTTAATTAAAACATTTAACAACTATTTAAATATTATAAGGAAATTATGTAATAACTCTAAAATATTATAATTTTATATTTTTATGAATTCTATAATGAAATTATGCAATAAAATATAAATTATAGTTTTATGGATTGTTCAAAATTATTTAAATAACAAAATACTAAAAATATTTAAATAATTATGTAATAAAATATTTAAAACTACATAATAACTAAAAAATAAAATTTAAATAACAAAAAAGATTAAATACTTTACATATTAATTAAATAATGAAATATTTAACATAACTAAATTTTAAATAGTTAAATAACAAAATTATGTAATAATAGTATAAATTATAATTTCATGGTTTATTAAATCTAATAAATAATTAATATTTAAAAATTTTAAATTGTGACATTATTTAAATAATTAAATAATATTATAAATAACTAATTTTAAAATACTTTAAATATAAAAAATATTAATAACTAAATCATATCTTATATATTATTTCAAAAACAAAAAATCAATTAAATAACAAAATTAGGTTATAACTTTAAAAAATTTATCAAAAGCACAAAAATAATTATAACTAGCGGGGCCTATGCGATGCACGGGATGTGACACCCTTCATTGTCTATCGCCCCCTAGTCAAGACACTCTACCCCATCCCCTCCTCGTCCTTGGTGGTGGGGTGGGTTGGAGAAAAGGCACCCATTCCCTGTCGGGGAATCCCCAAATTTTCCCCACCTGAGGCAACCACCTAAAAAGAATCTAATTTGTGGATATTTTACAAATAGGATTATGGGAATTTGGGGTACTTTAGGAATTGGATTATGACAAATTGGGGGTATTTTATAAATGGAATTGTGGGAACCTAGATTATAAGAATATGAGGTAAAACTTAGAGATATTTTAAAAAGTCAATATTAAATCTACTAAGTACTAATATTTTACTAATTTACCATTGGGTTTGGGGAATTATATACAAACCCCATTCCTTCCTCGTCCTTGAATTGGAAAAAAAATATTTCCCCTATCCCCGCCCTTTCTCTTCCCCATCCCTATTTAAGATTCAAGAAAAGTTGCCTCGTTCGGGGTGAGGTAGGGTATTATTTAAGTTTTATATACATTTTAATAATTATTTACATATTATATACTATTTTTGAACAAATTTTAAATGTTTTCAATATAAAAAAATCGAATACTAAATCATATTTAAAAACAAAAAATAGATCAAATAACAAAATTTTGTAATAACTTTAATAAGAATATAAGATATAAATAAATGAAAAAATAAATATTATTGCAATAGTGGAAGTAGATTAAATAACTTAGAGGTATTAAAGTTTTTTATTAGTTATTTATTGTATTTTCGTTATAAATATATTTTAAGCAATTATGTATTTTCGCTATAAATTTTTAATAATTATTGAAGATTGAACTATTGTTATTTGTTAGAGATTAGACTATTAATTAAGCTGAAATTAGGAGTGTTCACTAGGCAATTCAATTCGGTTGGAGATTGTTTGACTAGCCAACCATTAGTGAAAACTAACCATTGGTCAATTAATATTTTTATAAAATCAATAATTATAGTTAACAATTATCAAATAATTCAAGGAAACTTTTAACTAATAATCTATAATTTATTAAATAAATAATAATTAAAAAATAGGAAATTAATCTACAAAACAAATATTATCCATAACTATTTAAGTAATAGTCCATTATTATTCAACTAAGTAATTATTAAAAATTTTAGGAAATAATTACGAAATAATTTAGGAAAATTATTAAATCTATCCACACCAGTCTAGACCACTTGGTTGACTTTAACCATACTTGGTTTTACATTAATTAACAGCAAATTATTTACTTTTAATTAAAATTAATTTATTTTACCAAAATTACATTAATTTACTATAATTACACCACTTTGATTAATAGTAAATAATTTACATTAATTTATTGTTATTGTAAATAACTAATTTACTATATATACATTTTTTCTAATCAACAATAATTTTGGGAAATTATCATAAAATATCATTATTTATTGTTAGTTAATTAGTTATAGAAAATTATTAGAATTGTATGGATGGCAATTTTTCCTATAAAACTAGGGCCCTACCCTACCCCACTTCGAATGGGGCAAGTTTTCTTGAATATTAAATAGGGATGGGCAATAGATATGGTGCGCGATCTGACACTCCCTGCTGGTAGACAGCTCAGATGCTAAACTGGGTAGGTCGCCTTGCCGAGCTACAAGAAAGAGTTGATTAGAGTGTTCGAGTTGCTTGACCCGGGGTGGGCACTCTAATGCTTAAGTCAGCGAACTAGTAATTGTTTGTAGGAACACAACAAAGCTAGAGTGCTTAGAGAGCTAAATCACACGTGTACCTTTTACGTGAATGAGGATGCCATTATATAGGCTAGTTGCTGAGGCTCACGAACCGCATCCAAGATCTTCGGTCCGTCTAGTTCAAAGGTAGTTTCACTTCCAAAGATGGACTTCGCATAAGCGGGTAATGTCCATCTAGTCACGTCCAAAATGGGTAAGGTGATAACCGACTCCTCTAACATAGCATCGTGATCTCGGGGAAGTTGGAGACAATATCCTGCTCATGGAGGAGGTCGTTCGACACGTTAGGCAGGTAGCTATCTGAACTCAGGTCAGGTCTGCGGAAGCAAGTTGCTTGTTATGTTGACGTGACGTCTTGCTTGGTTGTTTGTAGTTCGATTATCCGAGGTGGTGCCAAGGTCTTCAAGACGGGTGCGAGGTGTTCAAGGCTTTCCCAATGTTTACTTATGTGGTGTTGAGTTGCCAACTTATTGTTTTGAGGTACCACATGTCATCACATTACTAGAGGGTCAAATCACCCTTCATCAATTGCCCCCCACTCCTGAGTTGATGTCGGTTTGGCAAAGGGAGTCGCTTCATTGTCAATCTTTGGCCTGTGGTGACTCATTCGGCCAGCTCACAAATCGCCCGGCCTATCCACCCAAATCAACTCAAAGGAGGACTAGTGTGCGACAAGATTCGAATATCAAATTTCAAATTGGGTGCGCAAATTTTAAAATTCAAATTCGCTCGCAAGCAGTGTGACCTTCTCGATCGTCGATCTATTGTCACGTCGCCTCATTCGTTGATTTTTCGCGCCCATTCGCACAGTTTTGAGATTTTTGGCAAGGGAGTGGGACAAGAAATTGGAGGAGAATTCTATTTGGAGATTGTTGTCAATTCGGTTGGGCGATGTCAATTTCTATTTTCCAAAAAGCTAGTGAGTCTTTTTTCCCTTTATTAGTCATGTCCTCGAGTGAGTCAAGGGGGGGGGGGGTCCTCTTATTCTGCTTGGGCCGAGGAAGGGACTTTGGCATGAGATCGGCGAGGTTCCCATATTGGGGCCTCAACTTCTTGGTAGGAGCCGGAGGCCAACTCCCAATTCGGTCCCAACGAGCTAAGCAGGGAAGAAATCATTGGTTTAGTATCTGCACTCCACATCCTAATCTTTAAGGAGGCATTAATCAGTAGCCTCCGATTTCCTCTGCACCCATTCATTGTCGAGGTGCTCTCTCTCTCTCTACGACGTTTCTTTAGGGCAACTCCACCCGAATGCCATCCATACCCTTATGGGAACAATTTCTCTTAGCTACCACCTTAACTTTCCTTTGGACATAGATGCCTTATCGGGGCTGTGTAGTATAATGAAGGTTCCTAATGAGCCCTACTGTTTTTACTTGTCTTTCCGCCGAGGTTGGCTAGCCTATGGACACCATTTGGCGACGTAAGGTGAGAAAGATCTCCGAGGTTGATTTCGATGAAGAGTTGAGTGTTGAGGTCCAATGCCTTATACATTAGTAGTTAATGATAGATCAGTTCTTGGTCAAGCCTATGCTCGCTCGGGCTTGCTTAAGTCCTATAAGTAGGTAATCCTAATCGTAATTTATCTTTATATTGGAGGTTACCTTCTAACTCGACTAACTTACTTTTTCTTTTGTGTGTCTTCTCAGAGATGGCAAGTACTGCTTCCTGACAGTGACCAAGAGGCCCTAAAGAAGAAGAGAAGGGTGGCTAACTCCTCGGTTTGCTTGTTAATGGAGGGTTCATCGGTTGGTGCCGAGGAGAGGCCTGCCGTGCACATGCCTGAGGTTGTTGACCTTGAAGGGGGTGGCAACCCCATGCCTGTAGAGCCCACTCAGGTCACCATAGGTCCAGCCTTTCCATCCCTTAAGGTCGTCCTGGAAGAGCACACTACGAACCCCTCTCACTATGATCGACGTTCCAATTGTTGGCCATCTCACCAATCCTCTATTTGCTCTACAAATGGGGAGGGGAATGCTTCTCCCTGATGACTTGTAGTACTACAGTGGGCTCGATCCTACTGCTGATGTCGGCACAAGGATGACTTGGTGCATCCTTCAGGTGCGTGATCTCTATTTTTGATGTCTGCTTATCTTTCCTTCATAGCCTTAAACTCGATGAGCCAAGTCTTGCTAAATCAGGTCACCTTATCTAAGCATGAAATGCAGGCAAACATAGAGGCCCTGCATGCCCAACTAG
Organism: Nelumbo nucifera; assembly: GCF_055504915.1. Classification (NCBI taxonomy): domain Eukaryota; kingdom Viridiplantae; phylum Streptophyta; class Magnoliopsida; order Proteales; family Nelumbonaceae; genus Nelumbo; species Nelumbo nucifera. The sequence continues at coordinate 20,091,924 of NC_142652.1, read as the reverse complement.
AAGGAGCTCACCTGAGCCCTATAGGCCAGGTCTTGCTAAATTAGGTATGCTTCTCTCTCTCTCTCTCACCACACACACGTTCCAATAACCTAAATAATCTAATATCCTAAAATTTCCCCTAAACAACCACCCCCACTATCCCCAACTTTTTTCGAAGTTGAGTTTCTCCCCTAAATTATCTCTAATTATTAGTAATCTTATATTTTTACAAAATTCATCATGTGTACAAACAATACAAATTATGATTTTCTAGATTATTCAATCTAAATGTCATTCAAATAATAAAAAATCTAACATTAAAAATGAATATTATTTAAATATTTCAATAACTAAATATCTTAAATAACAAAATATTAAAATTAATATTTTAAATAAATTAATAATATATTTTAAATAGTTACTGAATAATGTTCAATTATAATAAATAGATTAAGATTTTAAGTATTTAGTTAAATAACTACATATTTTAAATAATGAAATATTTAACAAAACTAGATTTTAAAATAACAAAACTATGTATATTACTATAGTTTTATTGATTATTAAATTCAACAAGTAATTAACATTTTAAAATTTAAATAATAATATTATTTCAATAAATAACTAATTTCATTTATACCAATTAATTCATAAAATTATTGTTTATTAATAATAATTTTAAAAACTTAATCTATATATACTAAAATTAATATTTATTGTATTTCAGTAATTATTTATTATTTTTTATGATAAATATATTTTCAATAATTATGTATACATCTATTTTTGTTTTCTTATTTAATAGAAAATTTCCAATAATTATTGGAGTTTAAACTACTATTATTTAGCTTTTTAAATTTAATTTATTGTGTATTTTTGCTATAAATTTTTAAGAATTATTGGAGATTAAACTATTGTTCATGGGTTGGTTCGGTTAGTTGTAGGTTGTTTAGCCAACCAAATCGGCCTGGTTAGGTTGGGAAGTTAGTCACTCAGGTTATATCGGTTTAGGTCAATTTTTAGTTTGGTTGGTTGATTCAAAAGATTTAAACTTAAAAAATTAAATTTATGATATAAAATATTTTAGCCTAAGAAATATTAGAATTTTCCCACTTCCCGTATTAAAAAATATATTTAAAATATATATGTGTGTATGTATATATATTTATGGTCGGGTTGTTCTATAAATGGCCAAAGCGAAACAAATCCAACCTAGTCGGGTTGGGAAATTGTTGAACCAAAGTTGACTAGAAATACTAGAAATCAGGTTGGTCAATTTCATTAGTTTGATTAGGAATGGCAACGGGGTGGAGCAGGGATGAGGAGCCTCTCCCCATCCCCGTCCCAACAAAAATCCCCATCCACGTCCACGTCCCCGTCCCCATCCCCGCTAACGGGGACAAAGTTATCCTCATCCCCGCGAGGATCCACACTCCCATGATTCTTTATAATGTCAAACATTATGTTTTTATTTTTTATTTTATTTAAAAAATAAAAATAAAATAATTAAAATTTACAATCCTATTAGAAAAGATTCAAACATATTCAACCATATTTTAAAAAATATTAACATATAGACATATGTGTACATATATACATATATAAACGTATGTGTATATATACATATATATTAGCGGGGATCCCATGGGGTGGGATCTAGGTCCCCGCGGGGTAGGGAGTGCTCTCCCCATCCCCGCCAACGGGGATGAAAATTTCCCCATATCTGTCCTAACAATGGGAAAATCATCTCCATCCCTACCCCATTCGAGGAAAATTCCCACGGGGATCGGGGAAATGGGGAAAATTGCCATCCCTAAGTTTGATAAACAACCCTATTTAAAATTAATTATTGTTATTTTTGTATTTTAAAAAAAATTATTAAAAGTAGTATATAAAATATAAATAATTATTAATTATTATATAAAACAATTGTATACTCTTACATGTTTCTATTGTTTATCTTTAATTTAACAAATCTTGTGCATCGCACGTGTCCCTACTAGTAATAAATACATGTACGGGATATGTTTCCGATGTGCGACCAGGACATGCTGTGAGGTCAGCGGAAGACAATCCAGACTCCAAATATATATTTTTCTACCCTATCAGGGTTACAATCATGTTAATGTGAAGACCACATGAAAAAAAAGTATAACAAATAAGTTGGATTAGGTTTTTTATTGCAAGCAAAAACTCCACACACACTGTACTCAGTTGCACATTAGGAATATCTCCCATACATGTATATTAAATTTATAGGAAGATGTCCCCAATGTATGGTTGGATGCCCCTACTTGTAAAGTGTGTGCAAGGTTTTTGCTTGCAGTAAAACCCCTCACCTCAGGAACAAGACAAAGAAAATGCTATCCTTCTTAAAGCTATTATTCCTTCTTGAAGCAAATATTGCCCATTAAAACTAGCCCAATATCCTTACTTTATATTAAGATTATTTTTAAATGGTAGTGAATTTCTTTATCAACATTTGAAGCCAAACGGCAAGCAGCATTACCATAATTGTCTTTCTTTATTTGCTTGTTTGTAGAAAGGAAAGTTCATCAGTGTGGCTTTCAATTCCTTCGTTTGTTTACATTTGGTCAAGATAATCACCATACACAAGGAACACAAATAACATGTGGACAATAAATACATTACAAAACTCATGTGATTACAAAACCTTGTATTTTTGCATTATTTTGCATATATTTGTATTTGTATTCCTCCCAAACCCTTGGCCTCAGTTTGGAAAGAGTACAAATACAAATATGAACAATACAAATAGTGAAATAGATACAAAATGCAAGGTTTTATAGTGTATATATTTGTACTTGTACTCCTTCCAAACTGAGCCTAGGTATAATTTGAGAAGAGTGTAAATACAAATATATACAATGCAAATTATGACCAATAATCTTTAAAATATTATACGTATAGCATCATACAAAGGTGTTGATACTATTTGTAAAGTTACAAGTTCTTATTAAAAAGCAAAAATATTTGTATTTACAATTATATTTAAAAATATCATATTTGTATTGGTACATTTTCAAACATGGTTTAAACTAATGATTTCTATTGCATTGTACAAATCCGGATTTGCTCCTCACAAAATTACTCCTCATACAGACCTCACAGCACTCCCATCCGTGCATTGAAAACATTTTCCATGAATTGAAACATAAAGGGTGCATAGATGTTTCCAATGCACAGCCGTGAGTGTTATAAGATCGGTGTGAGGAGCAAAACTGAACTCACATTGTATAATATGATTTTTATTGTTTATTAATGTTTTTAACACATTAAATGCAAATAATTAGGGCTAATGCATATTTATCTAATGTCTATTCGTTGACACCTAAAACCTTTTCTGTCTTAGAGTAAAGCTGCTTTGATATGCTCAAAATGTGAACGATCTAGAAAATGCTCTTCACCTCCATCATCAAGAAGTGGAATTTTGTCCAATAGTCATCAATCTTACTATGATTAAAATAATGTTGCCCTATATGCATTCTTTGTTAATTAGAAATGACAAGTGCATTAACACACCTCCCGTTCGCATTTGTTGTGATCATGGTTTATAAAATCGGACTGGACTGGATGGTTGGATTGGAAAAATTAAGAATCGATCAGTTCTATTTTATATCAAAATTGTTATTTTTGTCAAAAATCATTGATTTGGTTAATATGTTAATTAAATTATTGACCTGGGTGGTCGAATCGTCTAACAGTTTGATTGTTTTTTATTTTTTAATTTTTTTATCTTTTGTTAAAATAGGCCATCCATTCGATTCGAACTGTTGGACTGTTCCACCCAAAATTTTAAAAACCTTGGTTGTGCGCATAGCTGCAACACTGAATTCCAATAAAACATGATCATATCATCAATGTAAATAAATTCAATATAGCATAAATTGGATTTTTGTTTCCATTGTCGTCATGCCTACAATGTCATTAAATCGAAAGGGTGCTCTGCGAAACAGACGTGCACTAATACAACTCCTCTTTTCCATTTGTTTAAACATGCTTTCTAGAAATGGAAAAATCTATGATGTTCAAAAGACATTATACCGAAAGGACTTGGCATAAAAAACCCATGAAAGCCCACATGAATGCATAATTGGCTACTACTTTTATAATGCTGGTTGATTGGTTATAAGACTGGGATTTGTGATTCTCTTGAGAAACATGGAGGAGATTACTGTTGATTTCACCATATTTTATTTGTCATTTTGTTAGTTAGAGCAAAAATAATGCACATGATTCTTACAAATTTGGATTAAATAGAGACAAGATCATACACAGCGGGTTGGGCAACCTGTTATATACATAAGGTGTTGGTCCTATGTGTACAGAACACTGGTATATTCACTCTTGATAAGTTGCCCAGCTCACTTTGCATGATTTTATGTCCATTTAGTCACCATTTTTACCTATTTACTCCCATTCCTGGGTTGAATAGTCAAACCATCTGGTTCAAGTGGATAGCATGTTCTGACTTGAAAAAAAAAGGCCAAAAATTGTTGTCCAAGTCGACGAATCGCTGACCAAATTAATGGTTTTAACTAAAAAGCAATTTTATGGTGAAACAGAATCGATTACCTAATGACCATTTTTTTTTTCTTTTGTCTTTTTTCAGTCCAATCCAGTTTTCAAAACCATGCATTGAATCAGGCTTGGACCCTCTCTCAGGCTAGGCCTATTTAATTTTTAGCAAATGCTTAACCTCAGCCCATCCAAATTGTAGCCCTAATTGAAAGTAGGAACAAACTCGACCTTGAGTTGTCTTGAATAATAGTTCCCTCATTTGTATTACTGATCTAACGACCATTAGTCCATTACATCACATGACATGGCCAGTGGTAAGGTGGGACCCAATCCCCAAATTGGCACCAGGGGAGTGGAGTTATCTGTAGTTGAGAAAGAGAGTGAAAAAAAATAAGATGGATGAAGTCATTGACAATGGCTTCAAGCAACCAGAAAAGTGTAGTCATTACATTGACGGAAACTTGACAATGGAGAAAGCAATGACGAATTGACGACGATACTGAAGTAGTTGGAGCTGTATATTGGAAAATCTTTATTAAGGCTTTGTATTTTAAGTTTAATGAAAAATAGTACAACTAAAAAAAAGGCTTAATGCCTCCTCTAAGTTTCATAAACAACCTTAGAAATTATAATCAAGTTATACCATTTTTTTCACAAATAAAATAAACCAAGCCCCCAAATGGGAAAACAAATTATGCAAAAAAAAAAAAAAATCCTAAATGTAAAAGCAATAAATCATAGGCCAATCAAGTAAGAAAGAAAGAGTGAAAGTAGAAGAATATTCTAATAAATGATAGGTTTATAAATCTTGAATCTATTAGTAACAAGTTTCCATTTATTTCACTGAAAATCGATACTACACATATTGCCCATTTCGAAAATTGGTATGTAATACAATATGTAACAGTGCTTTGAATCTCTTATAGGCACATTACAAAATTTATTAGGAAATTGGTTTTAGCAAGAGATATTGAAGCCTTAAAGAGTATGTAAAGACATTGCATTTAAAATGTATTTTGCCCTCACTTAGGCAAATTCATTTTTCGGGATACAATGAAACCTTTTATAAAAATTTAGGGTTTTAACTGTTCAGTCCACCCTTAGAAATCTTAACTTCACCCTAGGGGTGGATTGATGCCAAATCCATGGGCAAGATACGATTTATAGGGGGGCTACTAGTAGATTAAGAGGTAGCTGTATTTTCAGATTTCTGAGGGAATACAGTCTACTTATCCCTACAAATTTAGCAAAGTTGAATAATTTTTGAAAAAAAAAACCCTAAAATAATAGTAATTCGGATTGAGAGAGAGGGAGGTGCAAAAATGTAACTTTCAATGTGTAATATTTCCTCACCTCTAAATACTGCATTGTGCAATAACATTAATTTATTTGTGTTCCACTTCCTACATATAAATCTAAAAGAAATCTTATTCTTTTTCCACGGGAAAATCTAGGTTACAAGAAAACAATATGTGGTATTGAAAGAGGTTGTCCAATCAAAGCACCCCTTTTGAATTTTGATGAATAATACTTGATTGGTCATCTCTTTTTTGTGATACTGATTGATTGATTGTAAGTTCTTTTTACTATTATGTCTTTCTCATATCATAATTGAACTCTTTTTCATATATGATTCTGAATAAATAATAGAGAATGTGAAAACAAGAGATCCCCTAACATTGTTTTATTACTAGTGGATTATCAATAAATGTGCTTAATGAAGTAACATGTGCAAACCCATTTTTCATGTGTTAATGATAAGTGACACAAAATAATGATGTGTCTAACATGAGATCACATCTGCGCCCCACTGAGGGCGTCTCACATGCACATGTCAGCATGCACTGGGAGCATCTCCCGAAGTTGTCAGTGGGAGATGTTTTCAATACACGGTTGGGATATGATGTGGGGCGCAGATGTAGATTCACCTAACATTGTTTTGTTATTAGTTAGTCCAATTTTTCTAGAGATGTAATCATGTAAAATAGGCTGTTCAAGGTGTGGGCTGTGCTAAGCCAGCTTGTGGGCCGTCTTGGTCTGTGCTGCCCTTCCCTAGGGTAACTTGGGGGATTGGCTCGGCACGACCCACGGTCTAAGCCTGCGTGAGCCCGTGCTGTGCCGTGCCGTAGGCTGGGTTGGTCCATGGGCCAAGCCTTGGGCCAGGCCAGGACGTGGACCAAGCCAAAGCTATTTATTTAAAAAAACTGAAAAAAACTTAAAATTTTAATTTTATATGAATTTTGATTATACAATTGCTTATATATACAATAATTAAATAAGTTAGTATAATAAAATTGAAAATAATTGTTTATTTTATTTAGGAGTGTCAACGGTGTTCGAAAATCCGATTTCAAATTCGAAATTCGTTATAATCGTATCGAATTCGAATAATTTGAATATCTAATCGGTTGAATTCGGATATCCTATTCATACCGAATAGTTAATTGGATTCGAATTCATATATGACCTGATTTGATTCGATAAATAAATGGATTTTATCGATTATTTAATTCTTATATATAATATATAAAATATTTAAATATCTTATATAATTTTTATATAGAATAATTAAATTATATAAATAATGTATATATTTATAGACTTTATATAAATAAAATATTTATTAATTACCTAAAATAATTAATTAATCGAATTCGAATCAAATCGAATATTCAAATATTTAATCGGATTCAAATTTGAATATTAATTTTTAATGTCCGTTAGATATCGAATGGAATTCGAATATCGTATTTTCTAATTAGATTTGAATTTGGATATTGCTTGATCCAATTCGAATGCAATCCGTTTATTATATTAGGTTTGTGGGTCGGGTAGGCTTAACCCGGCTCGTAGACCTAAAACTACAGGCCTAGCATGACCCACACGATTGTGCCGGGCCTGGCACGACCCACAGACTGTCATGCCGAGCCCTGGTCTGGCTCGATTTACACCTCTAAATTTTTCTATTTGTGCAACTCTTATAATGCAACATAGCATCATTTTCTTTTTCTTTTTTTAATTCATTTGAAAATTGTCCGAGTCAATTTCATTCAACTACATTGATGAAACATTATACAATTAATGTAGCTTGATATAAATGAGCCCGGATCTCTTGCAATCAACAAATTTTCTTACATAACATTCAACTACACTTTGAGAACTTTTTTGCATATGTATGTTAAATTCATAAGAGATTGAACATTGCGAGGCATGTTAAGGTTTTACGCGACTCCCAATTCATGGTGAATCAAGTCAACGATAGATTTAAAGTTCGACAACCAAGCATGTCCAGCTACGTAGAAGGCTGTTTAAAGATACCACGCCAAGTTTAGGGGATTGCCTGAATTGACACCGTGGTTCACTCAATCATTCCCAAAGTGACTGACTCTGACAATTTTTCCGACGTAATCACAACCATACAACCATCCTGAATAGACTTCATCTTCCAATACATACGAAAGACACTCTCCTGCAAGGTCGAGCCTAAGCCAAGTAATTATAAGAAAATATTTTGTATCCTTCGATTCTTCCCCCAAATAATACAATGTTCATGAAAATACACACTACAAACCAAAAAACGTGAAAATTGCACATGCTTTTTACGTGGGTTCCACCTTACTTCCAAGAAAGCGAAGAGTTGCACAAGCTCTTCGTTAACAAAAAACCCTCGTTGCACGAACAGCAACATGGGATGCATTTAAAGACCCCACGAGTTGCATGATGTTGCTGTTTGCCATCATATCTTCAAACATGTAACGATCGTCACGCCCAGTGCTATTTTGAATTTTCCTGCCTGAGATGAGAAATTGAGAGGAGCCCATGGAAAAGACACGTTCACCTTCGTCACGTAATGCTTATTAGTTATTTCCATTCATGGCTCATGTGGGTCCTACTGTTATATCTGTGGGGCGAAGAATCCGAGAGTTGCACAGATTAGTTGTTCAATTAATTCTTCTGTTGTTTGTCCTCCCCGCTCCCCTTCTATTATAGCGAGCGTTCATCCGTCCGTCGTCTCTTTATTCTCGTCCCTCAATTGCATCGAATCACCACACTATTTGCCAAACTGGGCGGCGGGAAGAGGGAAGCCTAAAAGTAGGAAGGTTATTTATTTATTTTTTTTAATCTTTGTTTCAAACCCAAATTGCGGAAAATTGAAATATTGAACCGAATTAGCACCCACTTCGGTCATTTTTTATTTTTATTTTATTTATTTTCTTTTTATTTAAATAATACGCCGAGGTTCGGATTCCAAACCAGTTAGCCTCGACGTACGAACCTAAGGCTCGATCCAAACCTATGTATTGTTTCTCAGTTCGTTGAATTTTTCGCACTATTTCGATCACTTTATCTTTGCCCTGGTCTGAAAAACCCCGTTCTCGCAGAGCTCGAAAAAGAGGAGGGCCATTTCTTCTTCATTGACGGAAACCCTAACTACAGTATAATCGAACAAAATTACAGAGGTTGAACTTCGATCCATTAGAAGACCTTCAACAACCAAGTAAGTACGCATCTAACCTCACAGAAACCCTAATTATCCCCGTCAGATCACCATTTCTAGACCTAGGACCTTCGTTCCCTGAGATTTTGGTTTCTGAGCTGGGTGGGATCTATATTCCAGCTCGTTTTCTTGTTTTGTCTCTTTTCTCGTCTCAATCTCGAATTGGAGTCTGAATTGTGTATGTCCTCTTCGATCCCGCTGCAATTGGTTTTGGAGCTGCAGGGGCTTAGTAATTAAGTATGTTCCTTGAAGGTTTTAGTTTTCTGATGTTCCTTTTAGCATTCTCGGGGTTATTTTAATTTTTAGCTACTTTGTGAGTGGAATCTGTATTTGGGTCGTGGGAATTGGGCCGTATTAGGAGTTATAAATGCAGGAAGTGTATGGCTTTCTTGCTTTTACATGAACTTACTTGGACGAGAGATAGATAGAAAGAATATTCTCTGTACTTGATTATTGTTTTTGTGCCTGAATTTCACCAATGAAACACTTTTTTGTTAATTTTGTACATTAATTAAGACACCTTTGAGTAGCTTAGAGTTCACTTTTTCCTGTTTATGTGGATGCCGCCATTTTTATGGGATTATTTTACCTGTTAAGATCATCATTTCTCTGTACGAATGTCTCATGCCTTAATCGTTTCGTTCAACTATAGGAAATTAATGTACTGTTACATAATTTCGTTAGTCAGTATGTACGTATGGAAACGCTTAACATGCTCACTATAAAAACCAGAAACTGCAGAAACAAGCAAGGCTCAGGTCCATAATCCAAAGTTCTGTTATGATAATGGAGCTTTCAAATCATTTCTCTGTACGAATGTCTCATGCCTTAATCGTTTCGTTCAACTATAGGAAATTAATGTACTGTTACATAATTTCGTTAGTCAGTATGTACGTATGGAAACGCTTAACATGCTCACTATAAAAACCAGAAACTGCAGAAACAAGCAAAGGCTCAGGTCCATAATCCAAAGTTCTGTTATGATAATGGAGCTTTCAACTTTGTCAATAAAGCATCTTCCAGTTTTCCTACATCAAGGTTGATACATATATATTGATAAATTGCATCAAGGTTGATATTCCAACTTGAAGATGTGTCTCTACTATGCCAAGATAGAATCCTACTTCCTAAAATTCATACTTTGTGCTTTCCTTGCATGGGTCAGATGTTTCTATTCTCTCATATGTTTCTGTGTGCTTCTGAAAAAGCACTTCATTGTTGCAGAGACGTGTTTATGTCTTTTACCCATTTTCATTGTTTAATCATGACATTTTTTCTGGCTTTATGGTCCATTCTTGTAACTGTTAGTTATGATGATTTGAGGCTTGAGAAATTGAACTCTTTTTAGATATCTAGGTTTTAGTAGCTGCCACTTTGATAAATGGGGCATGAGAGGGAGGTGGGGATCATAGTTAGTAATTCAAGATAACATCAAAGCATCTAATTGCCTAGGCAATGGAATTTGACAAAGAGAAAACCCAAATTCTAAGTTATTTCCTATTTTTGTATACCGACCAACAAACAAATTGAAAAAATATCAATTTCTTTGTTAATAACAATGAATTTCATATAAAAATGATAAACCATCATACCCAAAGACAATAGCATTTTAAGTATATTAATTTTGATATTTCAAACGCAACATTGCAATATAATGGGTGCCAACTAGCTTAGCTGGTAAAGTCTGTTGATGTAATTCCCATTGAGTTGGGGTCATATCCCACCTTCACCATACAAAAAGTGCTATGTTAAGTATTTATAGAAGAATTGCATGTAAAAAAAACTATTAGCAACTAAAGAGGGCTATAACTTTTTAATAGAAAAAAATTAAGAACCATGTAAGAAAAACATGAGACAAAGCAGAGCAGACTGCAGTGTTTTCATCTGTTTAATGTGGGAGAGAGAAAGAGAGTTTGCAGGAAAAAGTAAGAAAAATAAAAAGAACTCCTTTTTCCTTTTCTTCTTTATTCTCTCTCCTCAAATTTTGTTTTGCTCTCTCTCTCTCTCTCTCAATAAAAGGCCATTACCTAATATTGGTCCCAGCTACCTGGGGCCTTGGGAGGGTGGGCTGGATACAGACCTAACCTTTGGCATTTATGGTTTTCAACAGTAGAACCATAAAATAAAATCATACATTATAAATACATGATAAAATGCGTCAAAGGACATGCTAATAATGTGCACCCCATCTGATAAAAAAAATATAATGTGCACCCCATAGTAATATAGTTAAAATAAGGTTCCTGTCTTGTAATTTTTGTCATCTAGGCAGTTACTTTGTTACACAGACAGGCACCTTTTTAAGAGAACTCATCCCCCTCCAAAAAAGGGTGCTTAGCTGCCCAGTCACCTAGTTGACCCCTTAACAACCATGGTGGGGACATGGTTTCTATGTTTCTTTTTCTTTTTTTTCCCCCTACTCCTCTTTCCCTTTCCCTTTTTACAAATACATATTGGATTTGGTAATTTAATATGAAAGCAACTCCTATCTTTTGTTGAGAGGTTTTCTTCCCATTACATGCAGGATTGTTCTTTGATCTTTTGATGGGAGATTGCTTCATGAAGAAAAAACATGTGCACACAACCCTCAATGGTAGGTTGAGTTCTATACTTAATCGTCCTATTATTAGTATTGGGAGTTGGCACACATCTTCTGCACCTACAGAATTCTGTAAGTTGCATAGAAGAAAATTTGTCATGACACGGTGACCTTAAACTTGACCTTTAACCAATTTTCTTAGTTGCATATAAATCTTGTTGTAAAACGGATTCATACTTGTAAAATATTAAAGATATGCAAAATTATTGGATATTTGGATAACTTCTAAAATGCATCACCATTGTTACGAAAATACCATCAATCCTTTTTTTTTCTTCAGGAAGTTGAGTCACCAGATTTCAAGAAAGTGCTTAGAATAATATGATATATGATAATTGCAATTGTCTCACAATTTACCAATTTGTCTCGATACGACTTTTCATGGAATATGCTAGTTGGCATGTAGTATTTGTTTGACATTAATTATCTGCCCCTATGTTATTCAGGATGAGGTTTTGAGGGTCCGGAGCACAGCATTTGCAGTCCCATTGATATGTACAAAGAAGTACTAAGCCACATAAATTAGGTACTACTGTGGTCTGACTGCCTGGATATTTGCTCTTTGCTAGACTTATAAGAACAAAAAGGTTTTGAGCTTCACATTATCTACCTTCTAAGGTAGGTTTTTACCTGAGACAAATATTGACTGCTGGAAGTTTGTAATCTGGATTATCTATGCCCGGAAATGAAGCCAGAGACAAGGTACATAATTTCTTTGAGCAAGACAATTTGTCACAGGGGCAGCAGCAATTCCAGGTTGGAGGTGGGAATTGGACGGTTCTGAATAACAACCTCTGGGCTGGACATCAAAGGCAGATAGGGTCACCTCCAAGTTCCAATTCAAAGAACTACAACATACAACAGTCAGGTACCAATGCTTTTGATCATGTTAGTGGATGGTATCTCTTGCTTGGTTGGATTCTCCATCACATATTTTTTCTTTTCCTTTTCTTTTTTTTTTTTTTACAGTTAATGATTTAGTTGTCTTCATTAGACTATTCTGGTCCTCTTTGTTTTGTTTTTCATTTGTTCATTTTCTAACTCCAACAAAGGAAAAATATATCTAAATAAGTTTGCAACACCTATGTGGAAATTCACATGTTTCCTGGTCCACAATTTTTATTATTTTTGTTGCTTTGGTGTTTGCAGATCCTGAGAGTGGAAACAACAGTCAGTCTTTGCATGTGCCACTTGGCACAAATCTTACACAATTAACTCTCAGGCATGATTTTGCCAAAGCCCAATCTAGAAGCCAGCAGCTGAGTCTGAATGGCGTTATGCATGGAAATCAGGGTTTCCATACAAGGCAGAATCAGGAACAGTTTCAAGGAGAGGATACTGTCTCAGGTTGGCATGGTTTAGCATCAAGAGGTGTCTCTCTCCTTGAATCACAAGAAAGTAATGCTCCTGCACAAAGTTCTGCTATAACCAGAATTTCAGAAAGGGCAGGAACTGCTAAAGCTCCTATTAATTTTGACTTGCTTGGTGGTCAACTGCAGCTCATGAGGGGACAACAACCAGGCATGCCGCAACCTCAACCGAGGCAGCAGCCTGGTTTTAATGACATGCAGTTATGGCAACAGCAGATCATGTTGAAGCAACTACAAGAACTTCAAAGGCAGCAGCAACTTAATGAAGCAAGACAACAAAATTCGATGAATCATCTCTCTGCAAAACAGACTTCTGCTGATCAGCTACCAACTATGGTCAATGGAACTCAAATTCATGATCCATCCAACTATTTGTGGACGAATGAACTTACTGGGGGTGAAACCAAAGTAGCACCAAGTACTTCTCAAATGTTTATGGCTGGTACTATGAACATTGTGCAGCGCACAGGACCTCCTCTGCAAGGGTTTTCTAATGGGCTCATGTTCACAAATGAGCAAGGTCAGGGGCTGCGTTCAATGGGGTTCATTCCTCAACAGCTTGACCAGTCTCTGTATGGAACTCCCATTGCTAGCTCAAGAGGAAATTTTAGTCAGTATTCTAATCTCCAAGGGATTTCTCATGATTCAGCTGATATTTTGACCAAGGCAGGTGGTAACCAAGTAGAGAAGACTGGAGTGCAGACATCAACCTTTAGTAGCTCCTTTCAGGGCGATTTATTTACAGGCCAGGGTTCCATGCAGGATGGCATTAGAGTTTCAAAACAGGGATTCCAAGGGAAGAATTTGTTTGGGAACTTTCCTATTCATGGGAGTAGTGAAGGTGTATCAGGTAATTTCCAACAGTTGCATTCCCTGCCAAGGGTTGCACCAGTGCAGGAATTCCAAGGGAGACAGGAGCAAGCTGGTTGTTCAGGAAACTTGCAGGAAAAAGCAACAACACAAGCTGGCCCTTCTCAGGGTTTTGTTGCTTTAGATCCCACAGAAGAGAAGATTTTGTTCAGTACAGATGACAATATTTGTGATGGTTCTTTTGGCAGGGTCACAGTAGGCTTTGGGAGTCCAATGGAAGGTTCAAATTGTGTCAATGTTTTTCCTTCCATTCAAAGCGGAAGCTGGAGTGCCCTTATGCAGTCCGCTGTAGCAGAAACTTCTAGTGGTGACACAGGGATGCAAGATGAATGGAGTGGCCTGAATTTTCAAAAGACTGAACTGTCAGCTGGAAATCAGCCAGGAGCATTTAATAACAGTGAGAAGCAGCAGAGTTGGGTTGATAACAACTTGCAGGCTGCATCTTCTTTAACTTCAAGACCTTTCCCGTTGTTTGATGATGCCAATGTGAGTCCTAGTAGTCGTAATATTTCTGTTTTTCAGCAATCAAGCATCAAATTTCCTTTTGAACAGACTGAAAGGATGCGACTTGATTCTTCTCGTGAATCAATTCAGCAGTCTCCTAAAGAAGGTAGCAAGTGGTTAGATCGAAGTCCTCATCAAAGATCACTTGCTGAAGGTAGTCAGCAAATTCAACCGCTTATGCATTTGGAAAATTCTTCAGGTGGTGCTTGGGCTGGTCATCTTTACAGTCAGTCTGAGAGTGCTGCACATTCTGCAGGTGCAGAATTAAATGGTCAGACCATGCAGGATTCTTGGAGCCATCAACAGAGCATATCATCATATAACATTGGTGGCCATCCATTTAACAAGTCAAATGGATGGAATATAAACGAATCCTTATCAACCAGTAGGGATACTACATTAAAAATTCGTGAGAACGAAAATATTGCACAAAATTATCAGGGCAATGACAGTAAGAAAGCCATGCAGTCTGAAAGAGATACTAGTGGTGATATTTGGAAGGCTGATGGAAATCCTGTGGCAATTTCCTTTCCTAATTTGACTGGTGGACCAGAGCAGTCAAAATCTGGAGCATGTATTCAACAGGTCAACCAAGGAGATTCTCATACAAACAATTTTACTGCTATACCAAATTCAACCATTGGAAAAAGCAATCGGGAGGTTGATCAACATGTCCTAAATAGTCATCAGTTTGATTATGGGAAGCCCACCATTAATTCTTCTCCAAGATATAAAGGAAATGAAACTGGTGGAAACTACCAGCAATCACTTAACAAGATTCCTTGTGTTTCAGAACCATTGATGAATAACTCTGACAGGGTGTCAGGTGAATCATATGAAAAGAATCGAGAGAATTGCCACCAGAAAGAGATTTCTAATAATTCTAGCCAATCCCAACATCCTGTTGCAGGAGGTTCTGTCAGAGAGAATGTGTGGTTAAGTTCAAGTGATTCTCATTCTTCAGCTGGAGTGAACCAAAAGTTATCAGGTCCAGCTGGTCGAAAAGCACCTAGTCTTCGCAGGTTTCAGTATCATCCAATGGGAAATTTGGGGATTAATATGGAACCTGCTGACAGCATGAAAAATGTCACACATTCACAAGTCCTGTCCCAGCAAGTAACTCGAGGACTAAAAAGCCATGAACAAGGATATTTTGGGCAGTCAAAGTTTGCTAGTCACATTCCTAACAATGCCATTGATACTGAAAAGGTTGGACTTTCAAAATTAGGATAACTCTGGTAACTGGTAACCATCTTTTCTTAAATTTTCTGATTTGGCTAGCAAATCTAAATGGTCTTCTGTTTGCAGGGGCAGTTACCTGATTTTCAAGGAAACATAAAAAGGCCAGATGATGTACCTTCTAGAGGAATTCTTCCTGGCTATGCGGCTAATGCATCTTCTTCCTTCGACAGATCAACTGTTTTTTATGCTCCAAACAGGAATGCTCAGACAAGGTAAATAAGGACCTGAGATTAGTCTCCTTTGTTGAACTTTAGTAACTTACTCATAGTAATTGGGCATAATAACTGTTGTCAGAGCTTTCATTGGAGGTATTTATGTGTAACTTCTAAGCTGACTAAGTTTCAACTATGCTGACCTTGGCAGTCTATTTTTCTACAATTTATGAATGGCTTTAGATTTATATTTACTGATTTGGTTATTATTTTGTATGTTTAACAACTTTTCTGTCATTTTTCTATCTTTTTCTCTCTGATGCATTTTATCTTACCATCTTGCAATTATTGCATATGACAACTTTGTTAACTTTTAAATGATTTTGACAATTGCAGTCAAAATATGCTTGAGCTTCTCCATAAGGTGGACCAATCAAGGGAGCATAATGCCATGATGCCCTTAAACTCTTCTGACTGCAGTCCCTCAGCTGAGATGCCTAAAGCAGAAGCTTCTGACAAATCTATTTCTCATCTTCGGTCCAATCAATCTTCTACTTCTCAAGGATTTGGCTTGCGGTTGGCCCCACCTTCTCAAAGGCTGCCTGTAGCAAACCATGCTTTCTCCCCTCAGAATTCCTCACAAACAGTTAATGATTTCAATTCAAAGCATGCTGATTCAGAGATGGGAGAGAAGGGTCAGGCACGGTTGGCTCCAACTACTGCGGTGCAGTCTTTGCCTCTTTCTCATGAAATAAATCAGAGGGAAAACTGGGACAACCAATCTAGTGTTTCAGGACAACCTAGCAATGAAACCTCCCATTTGAACATGCAAGAAAATTTCTCTAAAGCTTTTACATCTTTGCCGTATCCGAGAAATCTTCAGAATCAGCAGATGTCTGGTGCAAGTGGGCAAGCAGTCAAAGATCAGTCTGTTAATGTCTCTTTTGATAGACTTGCTTCCCATTTTACACAGGCAGATGCTTCTCATGATGGCATGGTATCTGATCTATCTGCTCGATCATCAGGTTCTGGTGCAGTTAGCAGGGTGTCACCTTTCAACCTTGCCCCTCCTGCAGATACATCCCAGCCTCTAAGAGTTTCAGGCCAACAGGTTCCATTTCCAGAGGCTCTGCCTGTCTCTCAGCCTTCTATTACATCAAACATGTCTCAGCAGGGGTCCTTTTCAACAATGTTGCATAATGCATGGAATCAACGTTCATCAGGTGGCCAATCTCACAAGGTTTCTCCTAACGTGTTCCAGTCCAATCCATCAAATAGTAATCTGGAGACATCTTCATGGACTTCACAAAAGCCAGGTCAACAAGATACTAAGAGAGGAGGATATAGCTCTTCTGAATTTGGTACATGTTCTAGTACTTCTCAACGCTTTTCTCATGTGGAAGATCAACCAAGGAAAGAAAGTCCCTGGAAGCAAATAACCTCTGATAAGGTTGGGCTGGCTCAACAGACAGCACCTGTGTCTCAAGGGCCAGAGTCCAAAGCTAAGCAACTCTCAGATGCAAAGTCTCTTGCTTCTGGGTCATTGTTCTCTCATCCACATCAGCAAGAAGTTGATAGAGGAAGGAATGGGAAAGATCCAGTTTTGGTTTCCCAGGCAGACAATGCGCCCCTTCAGAACCCTGCTGCTTTGAACAAAGATATTGAAGCCTTTGGTCGTTCTCTGAAAGCCTCTCATATGCTGCATCAAAACTACTCCTTACTGCACCAAATGCAAGCCATGAAAGGTGTGGAGACAGACCCGAGTATGAGGGTTGTGAAGAGATTGAAAGGAGCAGATTATGGTGCGGATGCTCAACAGGCAGCTTCTAAGTCAGGGCAGCAATTATTATATGGATACAATCCAGTGTTCAGGGATCCTGTAGACAATGAACTGAACTCAGCAGCTCGGCGTAACTCTTTTTCAGGAGATACTAAAATGCTTAGTTTTTCATCAGAGGCAAGAGATGATCAGAATAACAATACATCTTCCCAGTCTGCATCTTCTCATGATATTGTCACATTTGGTAGAAATGATTCCCAAAGTCATTCTAATAATCTCAATATAGCATCTACTAAACGGGAACATTCCCAGATTAGCCCACAGATGGCACCCTCCTGGTTTGATCAATATGGAACCTTCAAAAATGGTCAGATGCTGCCAATGTATGATGCATGGAAAACTGCAAAGACTGCTGCACAGCAGTTCTTTTTTGGAAAGCCTTCTGAGAGTTTGCCTACACATGCTTCAACAGAGCAAGTGAGTATGGTTGATTCCAGTCAGGTTGGTAGCATTTGGCAAAGTACAACCACCACCTTGGTTGCAAGCAAGCACTTGTCTCCTCAAATAGTGCTTCCAGATGCCAGTGACCAAAGTTTGGCTGTTGTGAGACCAAAGAAGCGTAAGAGTGTAACATTGGAGCTCCAATCGTGGCAAAAAGAAGTTACCCAAGGTTCCCATAGACTTCAAAATACCAGGTGGTTATAATAATTAGAAATTTATTTCAGTAGTTTTTTTTTGTTTTTTTTTTAATTGTGCTTTATCATCTTATTTCTAACCTTATTTATAAAGGCCTGTTAAGGAGGTTGATTCCTTCGATATCTGTTTCTTAATGTACAAGTTATTTCATTATTTACAGCATATGTGAACTAGACTGGGCACAAGCTGCAAATCGGCTGATTGAAAAGGTGTGTTCATAATTGAATGGCTGTAAGTTAAGTTATTTTTAATATATCTCCTCAATATCTGCAAGATCTGGCATGGTTTTCAATGGATGCATGCCTGATGGTAGGTGGAAGATGAAGCTGAAATGATTGAAGATGGACAACCAATGGTTCGGCCAAGGAGAAGGCTTATATTGACAACACAGTTATTGCAACAACTTCTTCGCCCTGCACCAGCAGCACTTCTCTCTGCAGATGTAACTCTGAACTATGAAAGTGTGACATACTATGTTGCTAGGTTGGCACTAGGGGATGCTTGCAGCCTGATCTCTTCCTCAGGCAGTGATTCACGTTCACCCCCTGACAAGGCGAATACGTAAGAACTACTTCTGCAGCTTCATAATTAACAATAAGGATGTGAATATACCTGCTCTTTCTGCCATGTCCAGCCATTCATCAGAATGGGGACAATCTGGGCTACATATTTCAATCCCACTGTCCATATCGTCCAACATGATTATAGGGTGGGGTTGTTGGCACAAGTAGTCAGAGACTTTTGAGATCCGTAATAATTTGTCACATGTAAGGTTCCTTGGTTTTTCAAGGAAGCTCACTAAACAACCTGATTAGCAAAGAAATTGGGGTTGAGTAGCCAAGGCTAGTGTAACAAAAGGGGCATAAGCATTCTATTTTTCATGTTATTCTTTTATTCATATTAAAAAATCAACTGTTAACAATAAAAGAAACAACTTTATTAGCAAAGCTGTTCCCTATATGGAAAAAAGGTTCACTAGTCAGGTGAAGTAGGGCTTATTTTGCACAAATGGCAAGTTGTTTCGGTGGGGAGGGTAGTTGAAGATTCCTTTTGAGCTCCAAACTAATTTGTCATGTGTAAGACTCCTTGGTCATTCAGGAAAGCTCACTTCCCAGTTGGCAAATCCATTCCTTGTATGTGTTGTGGGTTTTTGTTGAAGAAGCAGTTACATCTGAATATAGTTTCTCTTTTCCCTTTTTATCCAGGATATCTGAAAAGGTAAAGAATTCTGAGCGAATTGGTGATCAGTATTTTTCTAAAGCTGTGGAGGGCTTCATCGGCAGAGCAAGGAAACTAGAGAATGACTTATTTAGGTAAAACTCAAGTTCCAGAGTATGCATTTATGGATGCTTATTTTTCTTTCTGGAACAGTTTTGTTACTCTTTAGGTCAGAATGTCAAATGTGCCTCAAGGAACTTATTAATGATGCCATAATCCACTTATATTTTCATATTTTTAGTTCACATTATGTCCCATATTCTTTGTTCCTAGTCTTTTTCGGTTTTGATGTTATTGCTGTTGTTTATGATTTTCTGTGACACTGCAATTCATCTTCTTTAAGTTTTTTTAGTATTATACATTTATACTTGTACACCACTGGATGCACTCTCTAGATTTTGTCTTAAGCTTCATATGCATATTGATAAATTTGCAAGTGAATAAACTGAAACATTTTCTTTTGGTTGATAAATAAACTAGCATCATTGAATTGCCAACTTGATAAGAAGTTAACAGATGGCCAATGAATTAAGATATGAATCTGCCTTTAAATGTTTATCTACAGAAGGTGTTCTCATAAATGCTAACATTTGTAGCATTTGAACATGATGCAAATGGAAATATATATCATGCCATAAAGAGAAAAAGTGTTATGTAAGATTGTCTTATGGGAGTTTGTTCTTATCTATACTAGGAGCAAATTTTCTGGATGGCCCATGCCAAAGAGATTGGATGGTCATGGTCTTAAATCTTAATTCTTACATGCAGACCTGATGTGGTAGCCATAAAGGTCCCTTTATTGTTCACAACACCAGAAATCGGCAAATTTAATCCCGACAACATGCTTCTACCTGGAAAAAGGCTGTAGTCTATGCCATTTATATTTTTCAGACAGAGAAAATTTAGTTCTAAGGTTGCTCATACATACCATTATGAGACGGTTTAAAATAGGTCAGTTCTGGGGATTGCATATTGTTGATGTTGGTTAGCCATGTAATCCCTTCTCGTGCTTGAAAGTTGAGAGTTTTGCTATGGTTCATTGACCTGTCAATTCTGTATGTTTAGAATCGTAATAATTTTACTAGGTGGTACTTTATAGCTTGGATCACTTGCTCCATTGAGGATGCAATCTTCGTATGAAAGTAGATTCTGTAGCTTTTAAAGCCTCAAATTTCTCATCTAAGTAGGTGCTGAATTTGCAGCCCCATTTTTAGTTCAACAGTTTCTGTAGCTTTTAAAGCCTAATGGTTGGGCAATCTATCTCTGTGGAATTAATTGACAAACTGTCAATTGGGGATTACCTTCTTGATCCTTTAGACCTGTACCTTTGGTTGGTTTTGAGGATATTAGAACATATAATGTGTGCTAAGAAATGCATTCCCTTGTGAATTTCTTTTGTGTTTTCTTTAACTAATCAGAATGAAAAAATTATTAGATTTTTTAGTGAAGTTAGTTGCTTTTGGACTTCATAATTACTTGTTAAATCAGGCTTGGAGAACCTTTTTTTCAAGAGAACTTTAGGATTTCTTAGAGGTCTATATAAAGGTCAAAAAATGATGTGCTGGCTTATTGATATTCTTGGACTCTTCCGGTCGAGTTCAATAAACTTCATTAAGTAGAAGTCTGCCTACTGAGACTGGATGTCAACTGCATTTCTTATGAAACTTTAATTCTTATTGACATTGTGTGTGTATTCACCCTATGCATGTCCTCCAAAGCAATAATACTTTGAATTGAATTTATCCGTTTATGGTGGTCTCTGTCATTAGTTTCAGTTACGAGTAGGAGCAACATTTCAAGTTTCTAACTTTTATTCTGCAGAAGCTTTGTAGAAGGCTGAAACCTAAAGCTAAACCTTAGTAGATTTTTTATTTTTCATCAGGCATCAGGCATTGGTTAAACAAGTATTCATGGAAGTGAAGTTGGTTCTCTTGAATTCCTTCAGGTTCCTTTTTCTCCTATTTATTATTTTAATTCTTGTGATTATGCAGATTGGACAAGAGAGCATCAATCTTAGATCTAAGAGTGGACTGCCAGGATATGGAGAGGTTTTCTGTCATCAACCGTTTTGCCAAGTTCCATGGCCGGAGCCATGCCGATGGGGCAGAGACCTCATCATCCTCTGATGCAGCATCAACTGCACAGAAAACTTTCCCCCAAAGATATGTTACTGCTCATCCAATGCCTAGAAATCTTCCGGAGGGGGTACAATGTCTTTCACTTTGATCATTAATTAATTGATTCTTTCCCCTTTCATCATTGATCACCATTCCTGCATGCACTTGTGGTCTCTTTCTTCTCATTTGCACGATGGCACCAATTTACACGAAAGTGACAAGAATGGAAGAGAGGATGCAGGACAAGAATGGGTTTTTTGATCAGCTCCTCTTGAGTAACTGAGGCTCTCTGATCTTTTTACCAAGAGGCCATTTTTGGGAAGAAGATATAATTATAGGTCTTTGTATATTCTTATGAAAAATTTGAAGCTTGGGGTTGGCCATCATTTTCCAAAAGAGTAAAGTTTGAACGGCTGCTCCATCTGTTTCTCCAAACAAATCATGGTAATTGGCTCCATTTTCAGATCAGATCATGTTGTCTTCTGGAAACGGGGTGGCTTAATTTTCAGGTCAAATTGCCCCTCCTTCCAGAGGGAAGAAGGGGGGGGGGGTCCTTATATCCATAGGGTCGGGGCTTTTAACTAGAACTGACCACCGCCTGATCGTCCCACGGAGAATGGATATGGTAATTTTGATCAATCAACAAAAAGTAGCCTTGTGCAGGTAAAATTAAAAGCTCGGTATTTTTTCACTTTCTTTTAACTCCCTTTTCCTTCTCCATGGGAATCCATCCCACTAGAAAAGGACTGTGGTAGAATACCATAAATGGGTGGATCACGTGTAATTCACTTCATATTTATTTGGCTGCAAGTGGTCAGAAATGTATAGAGATTTCTGTCATTCGTGATCCTTTGCTTGTGTCTGTGGGAAAGTACCAGAAGTCCTTTTTTAATCTTTCTGTCAGCTTCACTTTCGTGGGACAAGTAATGACAAGCGGCTTTTATTGTACCAGGATTGACTCCCGATATTTAGAATGGGGGAGTGATTCTTTTCTTTTTTTTCCTCATTCTTTTCTGTACTCTGATTCAGGTGGATCTCAATGTCAGTGTCAGAGCCTCTCATGTCATCTCATTCATGAGGAATGTGATATTAAAAGAATACTCATCATAACCTGAAAGAGACATTAAAAGATAAAACAATTAAGAAAGGAAAAGTAGAAAGCATGTGTAGTACATATATGGCCGTGGGCGCTGGTGTTGAGGCCTGTGGTCCAGACTCCGAAGTCCAGACTCATGGGAGTTCTAACAACAAACAAATGTATATAATGCAACAGGAAGCCCACTCACAATTATATAAAAAGTGTTTTATTGATGACTTGGTGGACCAACTCCAACTGAATGTGAATCTGATGAATCGTATAAAAGGATAACCATCAGCTCCCTTTCCCTGTCAAATGAGGAATAATAAAAGATAGAAAAATCATGCAGAAAAAGTGCGTGGGAATAAGACAACTAGTCAACTATAATGAATTTTGTATATTATATTATAGCCTCTGCTTTCCCCTGCCCCATGCATTCGTACTGAAGACGGTCTTTTGCAGGTGGATTACTTGATAGATGTGACTATTAATGGCTTGGAAAAAATGGTCATGTCATTTACCGAGTTTACAGTTTACTTCAATCCAACGTGGTCAGTTGTAATCTTATACAGTAAAAGAATTATCTATAGTAGTAGTCACATGATTGAGCTCGTATCTAGTACCTAGTGTCTCTCATCTGTTGGCTCGAATTTTCAGAGAAAGAAATTGTGAACATTTTCTATCTTTTGGCATGAGACCATGAGTGATAAATATGCTATAGGGTGCCCGGGGTTTAAAAAAAGTGAGCATTTCAAAGCGAGCTCATTGGATCACCACACTTGTAATGAATATCAAGCTTTTGCACTTCCAAATTCCAGAATTGCACAATCTTGTCTGACATCTGTTGGTCACTAATTTTAATTTTGCACTATTTACTCCTTTAATATTGTTTTTGCTTTTTTTTTTTTTTAATGATGAGGTGTAATATAATTTTTAGTCCTTGTTTTACATTCTTTTTATTCCAAATTTCCAACGAGTTCTTATATAGTTTTAACTTTGAATCCAACTGCGTTCTAATCTTGCATTTAGCACCTTATCCTGTTTTGGGTATTACATACATTAGAGGGGACTAAGGGGTGGGGACAGAGCAAGGTGCACAGGTGGCCCTGGCCATACTGCAGACTGCAGAGAGCTTTGTAGTTCACCTGTGTTTCCTTGTTAGTGACCATCTCAATTCTCAACTATTGGGTCATGGACAAATTTAGCACCTTATTCTAAGGGAAGGAAGCATATTGAGTAAAGTAGTGTTAGCTCAATTTAGTATATACCCACCAAAATTCCTGAGCTGGGATATGGCTGACACACTCTGAGCATTACTAAATAAGCATATTGTAAGTGTGCCAAGGACATGTGAAATGTGGAGAGAGAGGTGCTAGTTAAATTGTCTAGAGAAGTCTAAACAGCTTAGGAGTCTTCTATGTAGCAATGTGGTTTGGAACCAAAAGAACCTTCATGGGGTAAATTCCAGCCAAGAAGACTTTGCTAAATGTTTAATACAAGCCTTTTAAAATTTAAACATAAACCTAAAAATGGAAAATAAAGAAAAGAAAAAAAATGTTTTTTGGTAGAACAAGAAAAAAGCATTAATTGATCGTCAAAATTAACTAGTGGGGAAGCCCCTCCTTTGCAGGGGCAAAATTTAAAAATGCCATTTGGAGATACAATTTTTTATGCCTATTTAGAGATACAATAATAAATTAGGTTATATTTTTTAAAATAAAATAATTATAACTATACTATTATGAATAATAAACAATCACTTAGAACCAGTCTTGAACTGATTATTTAATTGGGATCAAATCATAGACCTCATTATATTGAAAACAATAGTCAAAATAATACTAATTAATTTTTATGTTAATAAGTTAAACATTTTTGATTAATATTATCTTATTTATTATTAAAAAATTTCAGCCAAGAAGACTTTGTTAAGTGTCTAATACAAGCCTTTTAAAGTTTAAACATCATCCTAAAAAATGGAAAATAAAGAAAAGAAAAAAAATGTTTTTTTTGGTAGAACAAGAAAAAAGCGTTAATTGGTCGTCAAAATTAATGCGATTTATATTGGTTTTTTGAGCATATCCATTATGGGTGTTTACGGTCTAGTCCAGTGTGGTTTGGGGAAAATCTTAGACTGAAGTATTAAACCAGAATTTTTTTTTTTTTTTTTTCTCTCATCAAGCTGTTTTATATAGAAACCAGATTAGACGAGCGTTTTATTATGGCCTGGTCTGGTCTCTAATACAGTTTTGGTCATTCTACTGGGCTTAACCCAATTAGAAAGCCTAAACGACATACAAATTTGTATAAATAACAGATGTAATTCAAATATCAAATTATATAACAATTATATTATATATGTTTTAAATATATATTAATATACGTTATTAATAATTTGGTTTATGGTGGTTTGGTTTGTGAAATTAGAAACCAGACTGTTTTTTTTAGGACCAGATCAGACCAGATAAAACCACCAATTTCAGTTTGTTTCGGTCCAGTCTGGTGGTCTGGACCATATGATGGACACCTCTACTATCCATTCATTCTCAATTCTTCCAACAGTTTCCAACATTTCACAGGTAAATTTATTAGAATTATATCATTAATTCAATCTTCATATAAATTATTAAAATGTGTTCCTTGTGTTTTACACCTTATTAGAGCATGTGCATTTGCACTTGCACTTGCAAGAGAGAAGAGTAGAAGTGGAATGGGGGAGAGATGAGTAAAATGAAAAATTTTTAGTTATCTTGACGTGAGGCCAAGACAAAACATTTATGGTATTTGAGCCTTGGTTTTGTCAATGCATTTGTGGGATTTAAATATGTTTTCCAGTGTATTCTAATGATTTCATTGTATGATTTGTATCCGAGCGTTTCCTTAACGTATTCCTCAATCTTTGTTGATACTTATTTTAAAATGAAAATGGCCTTTCCAATATCGATACTGGATAATCTATCTTGTGATGCATGTGGCTAATCGAAAGGCAACCATATTTATAATTTTTCCCATGCTGAGTTGAACCATTTTAAAGCTTATTTTATTAATTTCAAGTAATAGATAGATTAAGCATAACGAATTTTTTTTTTTTCATTGTTTTGGCCTCCATCTCTAGCCAGAGCATTTTTTTAGGGGCTAAACAGAAAAAAAAACCCTAAATCCTTCTAAATGGCATTTCGGTGGGTTAAAATTCTAATGTATATTGTACGATTGATATATTCACACGTTATGGTATTTTGAACCTTGATCTTCATAAATGGATAATAGAAGAGACCTTTGCGATGCATGGGCTGGTGTTAAAAAATGTCCAGTTTATTAACTGAATCGGTTGTGGATAAGCTTAAATAGTCTCATATTTAATTATTTTTGTTTTTAAAAAAATTCAAAACAACAGAAAAATTCTAAAAGGGTTGTTGGAATATTATATGAACCATCTAATGTGGATAATTGCATTTTAGAATAGGATTGGACTATGATATAAAAAAGATATGATATCCGTAAAAACAACTGACTAATAAATTGAAATCATAAATATGATAGCGAATAAGGTGTTATTTATCAAAATTCATGGATGGGTTTTGATTGGTCAAAACTCTTTTCATAATTTCAGTTGGGCTGGGCTAATTGATCTTGGATCATCTAATATTTAAAGTAGTCAGTCTAAACCATCTATATATCAGGGCCAGGGGACCCTCCAGGTTGGCCTTGCCCACTTCTTTGACCTACATCATCATCTCTTGTTCAATTTCTTTTTGAAAAGGCCGTTCTCTTGAGGTTGAGGGTTTCAGATTCTTCTCTACCGTACTTGTTGGGATTATTGAAGCCAGATTTGTTCCATTGACCATTGGACGCTGGGAGTGGGATCGAGTGATCGACCAATTCAGTTGCCCGTAGGTTCCTGTGAGGGTTTCTGTTGGAAGACCTTTCTGTTGGCTTTTTGGAAAGGAAAGGGATACAGGTTTCAATAAAAGAGTAGAAGGGTCATCATAGTCCTAAAAGAGGTATGATAAATCCCTATGATTTTTGGGTCCTTTGGGATTTGGGTCAGCTTTCAATCCCTGGTTTTCTGTTCATTTCTGGATGACTGATCTGCTCCAGCTTTTGAAGCGTCCACCCAGCCCATAAAATAGGATTCGGGGACTTTTATGAAATTTATTTTTATTAGTTGTGGCAAGTGTGCCTTTGGTAAGGGTAGGATTAGAGTTGTTTTCATGAGGCTCACATCGATCTAACTTCGCACGCTGCTGTTGTTGCTGTGAAAAGGCATCAGGTTTCAAACCCACAGGCTCTTTAAGATTCCCCAACAGTCTGTCCTTCCCCCACAGTTTTAATGGCAGAACCACAAAGCCATGCAGAAACCCAGAGGACGGAAGCATCAATGACTTTAATGGATAGGCATATCGCTGAGCTTGGTAAGGAACTGGCACAACATGCAACCCTGTCAGGCTCAGTCTACGAAATAAATATAGAACCCGCTTCGGAAGCTCTTGACACGAATCTTCCCACAAATCCAAGTGGACGAAGATAACGTAAAGTCATTTGTAAGGAATGCATGAAACCTAACGTCAGGAGTAGAAGTTGACTATGACGACAGTGGAGGTTGGGTTTACATCTTCGACAGTGAGGAAGACATGCAGCGAGTTCTGAACGGTAGCCCCTGGTTTATTCGTTCAAGCTGGATGTTGTTAGCGAAATGGCGTGAAGGATCAGCTGGAGAGAGAATCAAACTATGGCACCAAAACCTATGGGTTCAACTCATCAATGTACCTCGCAGCCATATTCCGGAGAAGAACTGCAAGTTCCTTGCCAGTGCAGTCGGAAGAGTTCTCAACTCCCCAAACTCAACCTCCCCGGGCAAACCCTCATGGGGACGAGCAATCTGCATGCGCGTGGAGATTGATTTGGGGAGACCACTGTTTCGGGGCTTCTTTCTCAAAAACTCAGTGAACCCGACTTGGATAAGATTTGTGTATGAAGGAATGACGAAGGTGTGCTTCTACTGTGGCCTGGTTGGCCACCGGTGGAAGAAATGCAGGCAGCTCCCTCCTGGAGTCCCGCATGATGAAATCATCATAGAAATGGAAAACCGCTCTCTGGAAGCCCCGGGAGAATGGTTGAGAGCCGACTACAAACCAGAAAAACCTCTAAAAATTCCGGCACACCAGATTGCACCCACTGCATGTAGACAAACTCAATTGATCCGAAGGGATGCCAGCTCGGATGAAGACTCAGAGGACGAGCTCGCCGAGAAAAGACCTAGACTCTTAGAGGTGCCGGAGCAGACAATGAATCGCCAAAGGAGTCCATACTCTCTAGTGAAAGAACATGAACCCGTCGAGGGAGGTGAATCGTCCAAGCAGAAGCACTCTGAGTCAACCCAGAACTCAACTCGGAAGAAAAAGAGGGGAAGTTGACCCTCAAAACTTGTGCAAATTGGAGCTGCTGAATCAGCGCAAATCTAGGACCCAGAATCGAGATTGGATAGCAGTGTCATAATTAATACCCAAAAGAAGAAAAGCAGAGGTAGGCCTCCTCGATATAAAGTGTCAATGATGGACTTCTCAACCGGTTATGATTTTTGCGATGAAAAGCTTCTTGGGAAAGGGAAAGAATCGGTTTGGGAAGGGAAGGGAAGGAATCAAACTATGGTTCCTATACAAGGAGCTGGATAGCAGCTCTCAAGAATAATGATTTGCCACCAAAGGGTGAACCCATTAAAAGCACTATTAACCAGGAGAGCCCCACTTGGAGCTAACTTCACCAGTCAGCAACTGCCATTTCCACTGTATTAGTCAAGGTACTCGACACTTTTTATGCATTATTATTGTCCATTTTAATTATATAAAAAATTCATTATTTTATTCTGTATTATCCTGCCATGCATTGTATCCTTTTAAACCATAACATGAAACTTCTGGCCTGAAACATAGGGGGGGAGGGGAATAGAGGCTCAAAGAACCCTGAGAAACTGGTGCTCCACATGGAACCCTGACATAATCTTTCTCTCTAAAACCAAGCTAAATGAACAAGTCTCTAAAACTCTCTACAAAAAACTCCACTATCACAATTTCAAAATCATTGGAGCAAGAGGTCTAAGTGGTGGTCTCCTATGTGGATGGAAGGATGGTCTTTTAATCAAAATTATTGACTCTTCCTCGAGACACATAGAATTGAGAGTGGAATCAAACCCTCAGGACCTAAACTGGACTATCCTGCTCCTCTACGGCCAACCTAGCAGAGGAGACAAAGAGGTTTTCTAGAACTCCCTAATCGCATAAAAAAACTACCTTCTGAACACCCCGTGACTAGTGATTGGAGATTTTAATGACATCACCTCCAACTTGAATTATGAGGGCTCAAGTAGCCAGATCCACATTTCTCAGCCTTTGTAGAGTTTTGTAGACCACTTTGGTCTCCTTGGTCTTGGATGTTCTGGCCCCTATTTCATATGGACTAATAACCAATCCGGGAAAAGAAGAGTCCGAGAAAGATTAGACATGGCCTATGCTAGTACACAATGGCTGGATTGGTTCCAAGAAGAAAAACTCCATATCTTGCCAGTAATAAACTCATATCACAACCCTCTCATACTCAACACCTCGGCCCCAAAGCACAATGAGAAAAACCCTTTCACTTCTCGCCAATGTGGACAGAACATGAGGAGTGCAGTAAAATCATCCAAAAACAATGGAGGAGGAGGATGAATAGTTCAAGGGCATACAAAGTAACAGTTAAGTTAAGAGCAATCAAAAAAGAGCTGAACCAATGAAACAAAATGGTCTTTGGGAATATCACAAGTACATTGAAAAAGCTGGAAGCCAGCATGCTGGAGGAATGCAAGCAATCAGGCAACAAATACAAGGAACTGAAAGCCCAGTACAACAACTGACTGAAATATGAAGAGCAACTCTGAAAGTTAAAATCAAGAGAATTATGGTTGAAAGAAGGGGATAGAAATACTAAGCAAGGAGAATGGATCTCAAACCTTAACCAGATTGCAGATACCCTTAAAAGTCAAGCTCTTGATGTAAGTGGAGTGGATGAAAACTTTACCCCAACCTGGCTTGATGGGCTTCCACTCAAGGAAATCTCAGAAGAAGATAAAAGCTCCCTCATCACCATCCCCTCGAAAGAAGAAATCAAATCAGCACTCTTCCAAATGAACCCTCACAAAGCCCTAGGTCCAGATGGCTTTACAACTTTCTTTTTTCAGCATTATTGGAATATTGTAGGGGATGACATTACTGTAATGGTGCAGAGCTTCTTCTATAGTAGAAGGCTATTAAAGCAAATAAACCATACTCTCTTTGTCTTTATCCCCAAAAGAGCTGACCCAGAGGTAGTAGAACACTATAGACCCATAAGTCTTTGCAATACTATATATAAAATCATTGTGAAAGTGATGCCAAATAGATTAAAACCCATCCTAAAATACCTAATTCAAGAAAATCAGACTGCCTTTATTGAGGGCCGTAGCATAGTGGATAACATCATCTTGGCAAAGGAAGTCATCCATAAGTTGAAGACCTAAAAAGGCAAAAAGAAATGGGTTGCTCTAAAAATTGACATGGCCAAAGCCTTTGACAGGATGGGTTGGTGATTCCTGATCCTGGCAATGAGAAAAATGGGATTCCTTGAGGAGTGGTGCGAAATGACATGGCAATGTATCTCCACAACTTCCTTCTCCATCAAACTCAATGGAAGCTTCTTTGAACATTTTACAACAAAAAGGGGTCTCCATCAAGGTGACCCCCACTCACCTTATTTGTTCATCTTAGTAATATAGGTTCTATCGGCTCTGCTCCTCAAAGAAGAGCGAAATGGGAACATTCAAGACATCCAAATTGCAAAAGGCATGACTCCAGTCACCCACCTCTTGTTTGCAGATGACTATCTCATTCTCAGTAGAGCCACGCCTGAACCTCTCCTAAACATAAAGAGCACTCTCATAACCTTTGAAAGAATGTTAGGACAGCTCTCCAACAAAGGAAAATCTGGAATCTTGTTCAGTAAAAACACCCATAGAGTCCACAAAAAGTTACTAAGCAGACTAATGAACATGAAAATAATGTCCTTCCACTCAAAATACCTAGGAGCAAGGCTGACTGAAGGGAAAAACAACACTAGCTAATAGAGAAATCATAGACAAGGTGAGCAAGAAGATGGCAACCTGGCAAGCCAAACTCCTATCCCAAGCTGGGCACCTAACTCTTCTCAAGGCAGTAGCCCAGAGCATACCCACGTACACAATGCTGAATACCCTGCTCCCATAAGCGGTCTGTAAAGAACTTGATAGAATCCAAAGGAATTTTTGGTGTCACGGAAGCAAAGACAACAAAGGGGGACACAATATTAGCTGGAACCAAATCTGTTGCTCCAAGAGAGAGGGGGGACTTGGCCTAAAACTTATGGAACTATTTAATAAGGCTCTCTTCTCCAAGCAGGTCTGGAAACTAATACATACTACTGGTACCCTATGGGCCCTCCAGCTCAAAAGCAAGTATTGGAAGAAGAACAACATTTTTGAATGCAAGGCTCGACAGTCTGACTCATGGTGGTGGAAATGCTCCCTTAAGTTAATAGCAGAACTCAAACCACACACTTGCTAAAAAGTAGGGATAGGTATCACAATAGATGCTTTCAAGGACGCCTGGATCCCTGGAATACCAGGTAACACACCGAGACCCAAGGTAGGAACCCTCCCCGAAGACACCATGAAAGTTAAAGAATTTTTAATAGAGGGTATAGCCTGGAACAATGATAAACTACTGGAGTGGTTCGAGCCAGAGGCAATACAGGCCATTCAAAGTATCCACATCAGTGGCCCAACCTCCATGGATCCCCTTCTCTGGCTGTCCTCGAGCAATGGAGACTTCACAGTTAAATCAGCTTATTTAGTCTTCTTACAAGGTAGAGTGTGGGTGGACGCAACTGAAATTAAATGGACAAAAATCTGGTCAAACAAGGCCCCTTTTAGGCGTCAATTATTCATGTGGAAATTCCTCCATAATGCAGTTAAAAACAAAACAAATACATGGAGTGCCATCAGAAACAACGAAGTAAATTGCTTCTTCTGTGGTGACGAAGCTGAAACCCAAGCCCACCTCTTTCTGCAATGCCCGTTCTCACGAGCAGTCTGGTTGCAAGCCCAAGTTGACTTCAATCCGGAAGCCTTCCTACTGTCGAGATCTAGGGACATCCTAACCTGGTGGTGCTCCTATAATGTTACAGCAGTAATGAAAGAAGACTGTAAGGCTTTCCTGGCACACATCATCTCCATCTTCCGTGCTATCTGGGATACCAAAAATGCTACAATTTTAAAAAATGAAAACCCAGTCCCATTGACTGTCCTTAGAAGAGCTAACTCCTACTGCAAACTGCAACTTCCTTGCCCAAACAACCAGTAAACCCCAACCCATGAGCTCTCCCTGGACCTCTCTAACCTGATCGATGCGCATGAAGATATTATTTTGGTAGATGGATCTTGGGATCCGCACACCATGGACGCCACTATAGGGCTATTCTCCATTTCTTACGCTTTGTATCAGTCTTTTGCAGAAGGACAACCATGCCTGGCCTCTTCCCCAACAGTAACAGAGATGTGGGCGATTGCTAGAGGTCTCAAATACCTGTTGAAGCAAGACATCACAAAAGCAACTCTCTTTTCAGATGCTAAAGCTGCTCTTTTGTCTCTAAAAGGAACCAAAGGAAACATTAGTGGGAACACCCAAGCTATCCATGCACATATCAAGCACCTGCTATCTTTTTTTGTTACTATAAAACTGGTATATGTAAATAGGACTGTAGTCGCAAAGGCCCATGACATAGCTAAACTAGCAAGATTGCGCAGATCTTATGTTTCTGCTTCTTATCCCCTCCAAGCTGCCAATATTTTTTTTTGCTTCTTGAAAAAGGGGATCACTATGTACCATTAGTGTTTTTCTCGTTCCTTTTAATATAAATATTTTTACCCAAAAAAAACTATTCATAATTGACTACTAAGTATATGTACACAAGTATTAGAAACTTCATACCGAAATTGTAGCCTAAGAGTTACAGATTTTTGTGACTCCCGATCACCTGCTCACGTCTACCCACAACACACTATCCCTGTGAATTGGGAACATCTCCCCCTGCATAATAATATGTAGGAGGATGAGATGTTTTCCATGTGTGACTGAGATGTTGTGTGGGTAGATGTGGGCAGAGTTTGTGTGAACAGGAAATTCGGACTCGATTTTTGTTACCACATATCACACAATAAAGAGAGGAATCCCCTCGAATGCCATTACACATATTGACTTCTGCAGGCTTTCTCCCAAAGTCCCCTCTCTCCACCCCAAACTTTATTCTAGGTGAAGGGGCAACAACTTAACTATAAGAAACATGGTTTTAAAAACTGGACCGAAATGGACCATTAGACGGGTTGACCCAGGAACAACTCATAGGTCGAAGTCTAGTTTTGGATCATAAAACCATCTGACGTGGGTTTGGACTAGATGATTGGATCGTTTGACCCGAAAATCAGTGGCTAAAACAATTCCATTTCGAATCCGATTTTCAAAACCATGATAATAATAATAGAAAAAGGTGGAGGGGTGTCCATCTAACACAACTGCCTGTGCCTGTTTAATGTTGGTAGTTGGTACATTACCATGCATACAATACAACTATATCCAACATCAGTGCTTTAGACTCAATCCCAACTATTTGGTATGTTAGCATTGTCCATACATTGTTTGTACTTTGTAATTGTAGGCAGGAGGATAACATCATCTAAACCTTCTACATTGAATAATACATGTGCTACACAGCCTACATGTACGTGGCCTTACCTTTCTTTTCAATGATAAACAAGGTCTGAATGGGTCAGGTAGCTAAACACAACTTAAATGATGTAGAATCAAGTTTTTTAAAATCGAATCGGACAGGGAACCGTTTTGGGTCCGGTTATTGGGTCCAATGGTTCGACTATTCAAACTAAACAGATAATCCATTCTGATAAAAAATAAAAAAGTAAGAAAAAAGGCCAAAAACCATTGTATGGATTGACGGGTCGACGGTTCAACCACCCGGGTCAGTGGTTTACTGACCAAATCAACGGTTTTGGGCCAAAAAACAGTTCTGGGCTGAAATGAAACCGGTCAGATTTTGGTCTAACCATCCAGTCTGTTCCAGTTTTGAAAACATTGTGTAGAATTATTGAAAATGACCTACCAATCAATTCTGAGCCAACCTGAACAACCCCATGAACAATACTAGAGAGAGAGAGATGTAACATATTATTATCGAAAGTATATAAACCAATTCCATAACAACACTTACCATATATTTGAAGGAAGGGTTAGAATCCATCATATGGATGGCTAAACCATGCTAGATGGCTGGGCAAATTTTCAAAAATTTCCTAATCCTTATGGGACTCGAATTGCCTATGTTTCGAAAAACTGCATTTTTCATAATCAATTTTGCATTGAACCGGACTAGATTTGAAATAAACCAAAGGGAGATGTATACTTGATATGGATGCCACATACACAGATCCCAAGGTGGAAGTTCACGCCCAAATCAGACCTAAAACCATCATCTACTAAAGATGGCATAGTGTACTCTTGAAACTGGCTCAGCAATGCAGTTTTTAGCAAAACTGCAACCCAACTGCTTGGATTGAACTGGGTAGGTGAACACGAATTTCCTCTAAACTTTTCTTGCAAAAATTAGAAGAAAATTGATCTATATCAGTCCCAAAATAGTTGTGGTCGAACTAGGGTTTATTGGGAGACAAAAGAAGAAGAGAGAGAGGGAGAAAGAGAGAGAGAGAGAGAGAGAGAGAGAGAGAGAGAGAGAGAGAGAGAGAGAGGGAGAGCATAATTGAGAGGTGTTCTAGTTTAGTTTGTGCTCTTCTTCTTTTATTTCTTTATGGAGCACTTCTCCTAATCAAATTAGGAGACTATCCAAATCTAATTTGGATTTGGACAGAGATAAGCCTTATCATTTTAAGAGGATGTGTGTTGCATACCCATTTCCAAACCCAGATTCGTCCCATGTCACATGACAACTTAAACTGTCATGGGACAGCTTAATTAATCATATTAATTATGGGCTTTAGGCCCATCAGCTATAAGGGTCATGACCCAAGGGTGTTGCATGGCCAACTTAGGCCTGATTTGTATGGCGTGGGACCCCACAATGACCTCACATAAGTCCACATGGGTTCGACCCAACCTTTGTGACAAGGTTTAGTTGAATTCACTACTAAATGCAGCGAACTCCTGAGTACATCACTATGGGCTCAAAGGGGCCGATAGTTTAGGTTTCCATTAGAGAGAATGTAAACCCTATCAGTTACTTTGTCCGACAAAGGGGTCGATCCTATCACTATGATCACCCTCTTATGTGAATTCTCAAACTGCCCCAACATACCTAGGTTTTGACCCTCAATGGATCTCATTGATTGGCGTATAAAAAATAACCCAATGCGACACTTAGTGCAGTACCATAATCAAGTCTAGGGGTTATGTGTAACTTTTTAATTTTTCCCATTAATCTCCATGGTCTAGGGCATAACTAGAAAATGGTATAGGTTTAGTGTTTCAACCAAACACACACTATATGTGCTTTGGCTCTAACCATAGTAGTTGAGACAAATTGCCCCAACTTCTTTTGCAGCACATCAATGCCATCCTTGGCAAGATAAACTCCCCAAATCTATCCAATAGCAAAATACATTTTAAACTAATATGAGTCTCATAAGTGTCCAGTTTAAGTGGTGATTTAACAGAAACATATCAATATCAACATGAAATAATAATGTAATTTTATTCATTTACAATAAATGTATTTGTACATCAATCTGATTGGAGTTAAGGGCATACACTGTCTAACAAGGTTAACATTAACAATGTAGGTGTTTGGCATTGATGCCATTACTACAGAGATATTTTCTAAGAAAACGGTGTTGTATCCATGAGGGTTTGTTGCACCGTTGAGAAAACTGTTCCTTTTTTTTTGTTTGGCATCCATGCTACCAGATAGGCTATTTTCTGGGAAAACAACACTATTTTTGTTTGGTACCAGTGCTGTATAACCGTTTTAAGCATTGGTGTACATTATCCAACGCCCAAGATGATGCCACATCATTGCACCACTCACAGCAACAGGCTGTTTTATGAGAAAATATTGATTTTGGTGTTTATTCAGACCACACTATTCTAGTTTTCAAGGCATAGTCTAGAGCAACATTTTTTTTGGGGAAAAAACGATGCCAAATAAGAAGTCGTTTTCTGAAGCACCACTTTTTTCTAACGTGGCATCGATGTGGCGCTGTTTTCTCAGAAAATAGCATCGATGCCAAACACCGCCAATATAAATGAAAAGGAAAAGCTATAACCCAATTATACCAATTAGTTGTGTTTGATATGTACTCACATCAATGAAAATCCAATATGACATTGGTAGGGTTGGGTTAGGCTGAGGTGGGTTTAGTATATCACCTGACATACTTGGCAGCAAGTTTTTAAAAACTAACCCAAAATCGACACTGCTTTGGCCACCGTCTTCTGGGAGTGGTTCAACCATCTGGTTCAAATAGATGGACCGTTCCAACTTAGAAATAAGAAATGGCCAAAATCATTGTCCAAGTTGAACGGATTGATGATTTGATCACCAAGGACTGGATTAAGGGTGAAATGGAACCAATTGCCTCGACGGTTCCCAGGCCTCCGGGTCAACAATGATTAAAAAACACTGCTTGGTAGAAAGTGGAGGTGGGTTTTTAACCTACCATTAGTATGGATTCTTGTCAGTGCATTGACAATATATAGCACGGACTTCACTTCTTATATGATTTTAGGCTGAGAAATTTTGTCGAGCATGTATGTAGCCCAGAAAAGATGGAGCCCTGCTAGTGGAAGAATCCAGATCTGCTACCCACAAAAGACAAGCTGGTGTGTCTTGTGGGTAGTTGATCGAGATTCCTAATGGAGGACTCTGCTCTGTGAAGAAAAACAGCACATTGGGAAATAAATTTAAAGCTTGAAACATAATCCAGAGATAAAACGTCAAAGTTGGTTTGCTCCTCCTGCCCTGCCGACTTAAGGCCACAGTATTTTAGGTGAGAACCGTGAGATGGGGTACAGGGTTTGAGGAGGGCAAGTGTTGGTTTAAAGTGTTAGCCGATTGTCAGAAACCACAATTTGGTCCATTTGCATGGAGTAAAGATGCTGCTACTTGGTCTTCTTACTTTCTTCTTAACCAATAAACCTAATGTACATCATTACTTTTGATGCTTATGTAAAACCAATGAAGCTAATGTTTAAAACCCAAAAAGCTGAGACAGTGCAGAAGGGAGATTATCACGACTCTCTGATCACGCTTTTTTGTTTTATATGTGGACTATCCAAGGCGGCACTTCTCGGATGACAAGCATCCTTCCTTATTACTTAGCCGGTTGGTTGGCTTATTGTAAAACTATCTATCACCACCACGTACCTAAGCCCAATAAAAGAGCGCGTCTCACAACTTGTCCTGGCCGCACATCTTGTATTTATTATTCATGGGGAGATGGCTGTGAGGTCGGTGTGTGACGCGCTCAGTGAGGAGCAGATCCCAATTCCTAATAACCATAGCTAATAGCTTCAGGAGGCTCCCGGCAGAGTGGTTTATTTTAGAATCAATCCAGATGGTTTAATTCTCAATCTGGTGATCAAGAGGCCAATGGAACTTGGTCAACTTCATCCTACATATTATGTCTCATCTGGATTCTGAACTGTGAGAGCCCATACCAGAATCTCCTCTTGTTGAAGCACTACCTTCTTGGCTTTCCTATGCCATTGCCCATCCCCATAGCATATAGTAGGCCGTCCGGTGCTTGTTGCGCAAAGAAAGGCACTCCGGAATAGTTAGTTCCACATGAAGCTGTTTTCTACAATTCTAGCTTCGTAAGATGAAAGATGCATACACAGTTATCTGCATTTCTTCCAAGGCCTTTTCTTTCATTAGGAGTTCGAGATTATGGAATTCTAGGCAGTAGATAATAACAATTAACCAACACTCCAATTCCCTCCGAATATTCCTAAAAAGAATGGAGAAGCAAAAGGACGGAAAATAATGGCAATAGGAGGTTACAAACCTAGGATACCTCCTTCTGGGTCTCTCTCTCTCTCTCAAAATAAAGTACAAACGGAAATTTACAAGCAGGGATGTGCAGTTCCGGGAGAACAGGAGGAAGGATCAGCAAACTTATTGGTCAAATGAAACGTCAGTCTGAGAAGTCCCAGTACAGAAGACGAGCTCATGGCAAAATAACCCACTGCAAATGCATAGACAACCATAGTTTGTAAATGAAAGCAATTAGCATCTTTACAGATGATCAAACAATTACTGGAAATAGCAAAGTTAGGAATCCCATATAAAAGAATCCATAGAGGAAGGAAATCAGTTCTCCAGTTTGTGCATACATGTGGGACAAGCACAAGGATGTGAAAAAATACAGGCAAGATCTCTAAAGCCAAAACAGCGATCAGAGAAACAATTTAAGCAACTTTGTCACACTCAGACTGGATGTGAAACTGTTTTGGTCACTGGGTCATGGGTCAAATGGTCCAATCATCCAAAAGCATAAAAAATAGCAAATGATTCCTCTCTTCCAGATTATCTTTTAAAGCCATTTTACATCAAACTAAACTTGAAACAGTAAAATACTATAGGTTATAATACCTATTAACAATCTAACACGTATCCAGTAAGTTCCACCAAGTTAACATTTCTAAGAACTAGGTAATCCAAAAAAAACATTTTTGCTGCTGGTTTCACATCCAAATAGTTCGTCCATCTGATCTGGTCTAGGTCTGATAAACATTGCTCAAAGCATCACTATCTTGTAAAACTATTCAGAAGACTTCCATATAGGGGTTAAAAAGAATGTTAAAATGCCACTTTAGCATCAGAAATATAATTTGCAGCCCAAGCAGAATTGAATAATGCTGCCTCAGAAGTCAAAAGAATCTTCATTCATGCAATGCAAGATACTTTAACAAGGATAGTTACACTTCTGTCCTGATGAAAATGTTCTTTGATGCAAGAATTTACCTATTAGGTGTAGTCAGTGCTGTACTCAAGATTAAACAGCATGTCTCTGCGGTTTTCTGTACCCATTCGAATCTTAAATTTCTTAGCCAGGGATTCCACCTGGTCATCACTCTCATAATCAAATTCTCTCATACATCGCCTTCTGACCTTCTTCAATGTCTCTTTGGATGGTACAAAACCTGCATTCACCTGCCCAGATATTTTAGCACCAAACCTTAGCTTGTTAGCACCCGTGCAATATATACATATATACACAAGCTTCCACATGAACTAGAGGAACAATACCATCTCATCAATCACAGAGAG
The DNA here is from genome assembly GCF_055504915.1 of Nelumbo nucifera. NCBI lineage: Eukaryota > Viridiplantae > Streptophyta > Magnoliopsida > Proteales > Nelumbonaceae > Nelumbo > Nelumbo nucifera. The sequence goes on along the minus strand of NC_142652.1, from coordinate 20,052,884 downwards.
AGCAGCCTTAGCATCCCGATTAATTAGATGAGCATCAACCAGCAATGAATATGATGTTGCATTTGGTTTCACACCCAAGCTAGTCAAGTGCTCAAACACCCTTGAAGCTTCAAATGTCTGCCAATATGAAGGTCACTTCTACAGTTTCAGCTAAAAGTATGAGAGAGAGAGAGAGAGAGTATTGAATACAACAAAAATGCATTAAAAATTTCCCACCTTCTTGAGCTTTCCAAATGCATACATCAAAGCATTATATGAATGGATATCAGGGGTCAAGCCATAGATGCTGCCAATGGCCTCAAAAGTCTGATAGGCTCGATCAATATCCCATATGTTTGCACAACCCAATATTATACAATTAAGAGCAGCAACAGATTTGTAAGGAAGATCTGCATGGCTCAAATTCTCCAATTGGAAATAAACCTGACAATTTTAACAGTAAGTAGATATATGCAAAAAAGAAGGAAAACAAAAAAACCTTCTACTCTTCTTTTTCTTTTTTTGTCTGTGTGTGTGTGTGAGAGAGAGAGAGAGAGAGGACAGCATCACTAAGACTGTTTTAAAGATAACAACATAAACTCATTATGTTAATATTTTATAGGTGGATTAACTCATATCAACAGGGGAAAAAGAAAATTGCACATTCTCAAAGTAGACAAGTTATAGTATTGGACTGTCTTTGCTTCTTCTATAACACCATATATAAAGAGATAAGAATTAAATACTGATTTAAAAAGGATAACTACTAATTGACTGCATGGCAATTGTCTAATACCTGTGGTGACACACACAAAAACTGAAACCAAAATCAAAGCGCAGTTCCCAAGGCACTGCAACCAGAAAAAAAGGCATGGATTGCAATTTACCTTGAACATGCAGTACACCTAAATCATCCCATACTTAACCTAATTCTCAAAAAGATTTCAAAAAGGTACACTAAGTTCCTTATTAAATGCACAACAACAACAACAACAACAACAACAAAAACTTTGTACAGATAGTAATCAATTTTAACTTAAAAAAAGAATTATAGGTAAGGTGAGGAAGAAAGTATAGACAAGCACATACTGAGTCCAGGGTCTCAAAACCATTCTTGGTGCATGCCACAACTAATGGATGTAAAGAGGTAAATGGAGAGAATAGATCCTGATCTGCAGCTTTAGTAGAATTTCCATAAGCAGATTCAAATTCATGCAGAGTACTGAAAGCCTTCTGCAAATTTCCCAAAGATGCATGTGCATATATCTTCCCAAGGTAAGATTCTGGGTTGGGTGCCTTCTTTTGACGCAATGAGCGCCGTAGGATAGCCCATGATGCATCTAGAAGAGTAGCATCATAGGTCCTACTGGCAGTTCCTAACGCTGAAACAACCACTCCTTCATCAACAGAGAGAAGAACAGGTGGCCTTGCATTCTCTCCACGAGCAATCCATTTAGCTAGAAACTCCAAAGCATAAAAAGCCAATTTGCTGTTATCTGCTTGCATTGCAACATCCACAAGGTAATTACACATGTTCCAGCTTGGACAAAGAGCTTTATTTTGATCCATTGCCTGATCATTAACAATTGATAATTAATGGAAGGGAGAAACTAACCCAAAAAAGAAGAACATACAAAAGCAAGCAGACATATAAAATAAAAAATAATAATAATGATTAGCAACTCTATAGTGTACCTTGCACCTCTCTATGATGGATGCGAGGGTATCCAACCTTCCTGCATTACCACAACTCCGCACACATTCAGTAAATACCCTCATTGATACCATGTAGCCAGATTTTAGAGTCATATCTATATATTTTAGGGCAGCATCTATCTGATTCTCTGAAAACAACATTCCAGTAACCAATTCGTATGTTTCTTCATCTGGCAGAGACTCTTTTCCTGTCTGCAGCATCCTGATATCAATAAAATCCATTCATCACAAGGCAAGAATGCACATTCTAACATATATGATCTTAAAAATAATGTCTCACTGTTTCACGATTAATGTGACAAGAGCAATCAATATTAGTATGGGTTAACAACAAAGAACTCTGTCCTTGTAATGAAGAAAAACAATGGAATGGAATGACACAAGCAAAGGCAAGAAAAAACACATGAAATAATAATAACCAAATCAAGTGCAGTGGTAGGAAGAAGCCCTTAAACCTTAACTGTTCTGCAAGGCCTTGCCTGTGGGAATTAGGCAAATGACCAGATAATGTTCGAAGGTAGGCAATAGACCAATTAGACAAGTCTGATTGGTAATGTTCTATAGAAATTTCTCTTTTCTATATATGTTGATGTGTGGAAGTACACTGCAAGCCTGCAACAAATTAGAAGGCCTAGAAAAGGTCCATCTCTCTGAACTCCACTGTCCAATAAAGAGATGACTACTGTTTACTGACCTTAGTGTGCAATAAAAATATATATATTCAATCTGGAATACAGGGACCTAACATTTCAAATAAAATTTTTGCATCTCCAATTAACTCTATACAGCAATCAAATCCAACCCAACATTATGAATGAATAACTATCCAAGACCAACACAAAGAAAAGAGGGCAAGGCATTGCCTGTGGGAATTAGGCAAATGACCAGACAATTTTTTTTTTTTTAACTTGATAAATAATGACCAGACAATGTTCGAAAGTAGGCAATAGACCTATTAGACGAGTCTGAAACATTGACAATGATTCACATAGATGACCTCAGTAAGACAAGACTTAGGTGAAAACTTGAATAGTCGAGTTAATACAAGTGGGAAGAACCAAAGACAAACGTATGCTAGACTAATTCAAGGTCGCAATATGACGAACAAGCCTAAAGACAAGTATAACTAATCAGTTCTGAATGAGATCGGACATTTTAAAGGAAATATAGCTTAAAACAACAGGGAATTAAACAGGGCATTCCGTTGTCCAGTCTAGAGAAGAAAATGAATCTGGTAAAAAGCCAGAAGGTTAATCATGTGATTAAAAAAGCACCTTTTTTAGTAGTATTTAGTAAATAGCATACGCAACATGCATTTAGTGGTGAGAAGTGAGAACAGAAATAACAAAAGTTCAAGTAGAATAAAATACCAGAAAAAGATTCATTGCATAGTTCATACCGTTCAAGCAATTTCTCTGCTGCCTCAGTCTCCTTCGCTTGATACATAGCCTTCAATACCAGATTAAACGATGCTGTGTTCGGTGTAATCATATAATCTTCCATTTGTGCCACCAGATCAAGGAGCTCCCCTGCAGTTGCACCATTTTCCAAGTTCGCCCTCAAGTAGTGATTGTACAAGTTAACGTCGGGCCTGTTCGGCTTTCCATTCTTGTCGAGAGACTTTATCCAGAACTCAAACAATTGTTTCATGTCAGCCCATCGCCGTGAAGTCATCCAATCAGCAAAAACGTTCATGAGGCTCTGAACATCGAGCGTCCGAGATAAAGATTGAATCTTCGCAGACGGTGTTTGATGAAGGAAGCCAAGAGGGACGAGTGACTGACCCGGTAAAGGAGTTTGTATGGGGTTCCTCCAGTTCTGCTGGTACATGGGGCTGCCTGATGAGGGGTTTGGAGGCAATGGAGTCGAATCCGGGATTGAGGGTTCTGCAAGTTGAGGTTCCTGGCAGAGGAAGGTGAAGGTGGAGATCGTTCTGAAGGAGTTAGGAATTAGGGTTTTAACGAAGGTCCTGCTTCTAAACAGCATCGCCATTGTCGACGACAAGCTCAACTTTGTCTGTCAATCTATCCCTGAGTCTGATGCGGAGCTTTCATGAGAATTGGACGTGACAATCAAACAGGGATGGTATTGCAAGCTTAGGGTTCAGTTCATCGTCCTTGTTGTTTTGGTTGAGGTGAACTCTGAACTGGTTAGGGTTTCCGGGCATGGGCAGATCAGCCTTCGCTAGTTTCAGTGCTATCTCATCTCATGGTCAGGTGCTCTCGGTCTACCGTTTACATAAGAAAGGATATCTTGGTCATTTTGGAAGAATTCACATCAGCGCCCCACACGCGCCCTACAGAACATCCCAACCGTGTAGAGAAAACATCTCCCCATGACCGGTATGGGAGATGATCCTAATGCACGGTGAGATGTTGCATCTGGGGTGCGAGTTGGGTGCGCTCAGTGGGGCACCAATGTGAATTCATTTTGCAAGGGTTATTTTGAATTTTGATCATCCTCATCCTCATTATCCTGAGGCCTCACCTTGGAGTGGGTAGAATATTTGAGACGATGAAATAATCCTACGGTGATGGTGGTGTCCTCTTGGCCTCTTGGGCTGCGCTGTTATCTTTCGACTTTGGTGATTGGCCTTGGGGTTTTAATAATGATCCCCACTCTGTTCCAAACGATTCCAATCGAACAACTCTAGCATCACCTTTATGAGAACTCTCATATATGGGTCCGGAACTGTGCGCCCATAATTTGCTGCCATCAATTACCAAAATAAATAAATAAAATCCCATGGTTCAACATTCAAAAGCCAGGGACCACCATTTAATGGAGTTCACATCTGCGCCCCATTAGGTTCCATAGCACATCTTTACCCTGTATTGGGAACATCTCCCAATGACAATATCATCATTTTTGATACTATCATTGGGAGATATTTTTTAATAGATAGTAGAAATGTGCTATGAGATAGGGCTGTTCATGAGAAGGCTCAACCCGACCAACCCGAACCGACCCAATCCGAGTCGGTCGGGTTTTCATCAGCATCGATCGGTTTCGGGTTGGGCAAAATCATAAACTGATATATCGGGTCGGTTTCGATTTTTTTATGTGAAAACCGAAACCGACCCAAACCAAACCGAACCAATTAGTTTTTTAGTTCGATAGTTCCTAGTTTACTACTTAACTAGTCTTCTACTAGAACTAGAACAGCCCTATCTTCTAGTTCCTACTTAACTAAATTGTATCTATCCTAATTTTTATAGTCTTTTACACCAAATAGGCAACCCATTAGGCAATTACAATTAGAATTAGGTGTCCTTCTAGTTCTAGGCTTCTCTATCATTTTTGTACAGGAGCAAAACCGAAACCGACCCAACCTGACTTAAACCGACTAGGTCGGTTTTACCTATCAACAGGTCGATTTCGATTTCCACCTCATGTAACCCGACCAGGTCGGGTCGGTTGGGAAAACCTCTGTAAATCGACCCAACCCGACTCGTGAACAACCCTACTGTGAGACGTTGTGAAGCGCAGATCTGAATTCCATTTAATGGGTCTCATTGGATCATGAGTGAGAGATTGATTTGAACATTATTAATAGATATTATGTGCGATTGGACATTTGACATAAATTCTCCACCCTTTGATTATATGAATTAAAACAAGATTGCTTAAGTCTTCTCTTTTTTTAGTATTCATGCGAGTTGGGTAGTGTTGTCAATGGGTTGTCCCGATTGATAATTGGATTTGTTATGGATATTGCTTGTTTCCAAATTCCAATTAATTCAGATCTAAATCGATTATTTATTTATTTTATCAATAATATACCAGGGTGAGCGTTGTAAATAGAGATAAAAGATACAAATTACCAATATGATAAGCAAAGTCAAGTATCCACTTTACATGTAGATATAGATAAAGGTTTCCTAATTTTTATTATATTTTATATATAAAATGAACAAATTCGATAGATAATATGTAACATAATTTTAGTTAAAACAGTAAAACACTTGATTTATTAATATATAAGTAATTTATTATTGTACTCTCACTTTTATTAAGATAAGGATATATTATGAAAAATCAAGATTAAGCCCAAACTGCCCAATTCAAGCCTAGCCAGCACTGAAATTTGATTAGAGGTAGACATGAATCGAGTTTTTTTTTTTTTTCCTTTGAGCTATTTGAGCTCAGCTTAACAAAAGTTTGATTTGTGCTGAGCCAATCTGATATTCGAGTCCAAATTCCAATAAAACTTGGGTTCAAGTTCAAACATATGAGTTTTTGAGTTGAGTTGAACTTAAACTAGCATTTCTACTCAAATTGAGCTCAAGCCCTATAGTTTTCTGCCGAGTCAAGTTCAAATAGTCTAATATTTAGTTGGGCTCAATTTGAATTCACTCCTAAATTTGATACATTCAATATGGGCTCGGCTTGGGTTGGTCAATCAGCACATACTAAATTTTGATGTAAATATGTATGCATGTATATATGGTTTAATAAAAAAATAAGCATATATGTGTTAATATATGTGTTTATAGGTAGTTAGGCCTGACTTGGGTTGAGATAAGGTTGGGCTGGGATTTAGCTACCAGCCTGAAAAAAAAAGAGCCCAAACTTTGGGCCTGGGTCTAGCCTGAGGATTGAAAATCCAAGCCCAACCCTTGTAAAATTGCAAATTAGGTTGGTTTGGGCTTGGGTTGGGCCTAGGGATGTCAATTGGACTGGATTTGGTCCAATCTGATCCAGTCCAATGTGAGTCCATTATTAATGGACCATGTCCAATCCGATCCAATAAATGGTTTGGACCAATTTGGATTGGTCCAATTCAATGTCTGGACCGTCCAATCTGTTCAAGTTCATTTTGATTTGGATTGATTTCAACACAAACCCGGTCCATTGACACATATATTCTTATCTTATATCAATGGACTAGATATTGGCTTAATCCAACCCTATCTAATATAAATTTGTTACGGACTAGGTCCAATCCAATCTAATAAATATTTTTGACCAAATTGGTCCAATCCAATATGTCTTGTTGGTCTGTCTAAATTGATTTTGGTCTGGATGGAGTCCAATCCAAAACAGATCCATTGACACCCTTAATTGGGCCTGTCTAAGTCGCAGTCCTTTTATAACAGTGTATTTAGTACATAGGCTAGTGCGAAAAGGTTTGAGAGAATCTGCTTTATTATTAAGCTTTTCTCAACCAAAAAAAAAAAAAAAGAGTGAGTTCAATATGGAATCATGGACCATGGAACAGGTATACAACAAAAACAACACATGGAGAGTTAGTTGTTTTTGAAGCCTGTGTTGAATTCAAGGTATTTCTGGTATGTATCAAAAACAACTGTATAGGAAAAGTAATCAGGGAATGTTTTATTACTCATTCAGATTCAATGACTAAGCACGGTTGGGCATATCAAGCAAGCCAGGAGTGTTCGATAACATGCATGAATGGTTTTGTTTTTGAAAGCAAACTTCGTTTTTTGAAAACAAAAACAAAGTTCGTATTTTGATTTTTTCGATGACATAACAGTTATTTTTTGTGTTCAAAAAAACAAAACCAACCCCCGGAGTTCAGCTTTCTATTTACAAACTAAAAAAAAAGGTATATCCCAGGTCCAAAATACCTTGAGAAGAAAAATGCTCTTAACGTTTACCCTTTACACCGTTGCACTTCCAAAGCCACACGATTGAACCCACATCCAAGAGCAACGAGCTTCAGCTTGGAGGATGGAGGGCCTGGAGGCCGTATGGTAAGGAATTCAAATCCTAAAATTAATCCAAATGCAACCTTAGATTTTGTTTTTTTTGTTTTAAACAAAAATCAAATGCCCCGCCGTTACCTGAAAAATGTAATTGTTTAAAAACGAACCCATGCAAATACAAATATAAATACGTAGAGTGCAAACACATACAAAATATAAGGTTTTGCACTCTACATATTTATACTCCTCTTCTAAACTGAGTTAAGGCTACATTTGATTCATAGGAATAGAGGTTTGGAATCAGAATCAGAATGGGCTATTCCAACTCCAACTGTTTGATTGAGCAGAATTGGAACCCCATTCCCATTTCTGTTGAAATGACATTCCCCTATATGAGGGAATGACCATTCCCTGCCCCTCTCTTGAGAATGAAATTCCATTGCCTGCTTATTCCAATTTTCATTCCCATTCATGTTTGAACCAAACAGATCATGAGAATAGACCATTCTTGATTCTGATTCCGAAAGATTTTGATCATAAATTAAATGAAACATAAAGTTTTAAATATATCATAAATAATTTCAATAAAATGAGAGGACGTGGGTACTTGCATTTAATGCTCAGTTTTATTTAATTGATTATTACCATTTATGTATTTGACACCATTGACGGGCAACATTTTTATATTTCATTATATTCAGTTCCATATCCATTGCTAAATTATAGGTGTAAATCAGGATCATGTTAAGAGGAGACCACAATTATAATTATAGGTGCAGGACAATCTGGAGACACTCAATAAAACGTGAACATGCCGGTGTTTGAAAAAAAAATAAAAAAACATCACACTAATTGGTGTTTGATTTAGAACATTGGCGCATGGTTTTTAAAACCACTTCCGAGGACCAATAGGTTAGGGGTCTGGTTACTGGGTCGAATAGTTCGATCATTTGATTCGAACGGTCAGCCCGTTTTAACAAAAAATAAAAAAATGAAAACAGGTCAAAACCTTTTGAACGATTAATCGCCCAAATCAGCGGTTTACTAACCAAAATTAACGGTTTTTATGAAAAATCCGATTTTAAGGAAAACTAAAATTGGTCATCTGACCGATTCCCGATTTTTCTGATCCGACCATCCGGTCCAGTTTTGAAAACAATGCATTGGCGTGTTTTACATTTCATTGAGGGTTATGCGACCTAGGTCGCAAAAAAACGTATTTACTCATTCGTAAGACTTCGGAAAAAGTTTTAGATTGACTGCTAACATAAATTAAGCAACATTCATCCTTTTGTTCAGGTTTAGGGACTGGCCATGTAATAAATATATATTACATATTATTCTGTTTTGGTTAACCAAAATTTTAAACTTGAAAAATGAAATCGAAATTGAATTAGCCAAAAACTAAAATAAGTTAAATAACTAAACTGAAAAGACGGAGATTGAAAGTTTCGGTTTTAACCAAGCAATGCTTATTCTTAGATTTATTTTTTATTAAATAATTTTAAAAATTAATTATTTTAAATGAAACTGAAATGAATTATCAAATTAATGAAATGTATTATTTATACTATATAAAGCGCATACATACCTTGAATTCCATGCAGAAAGAATGTAATATATGATTAATACTTATTTTTTGCAAAGAGAAGTGCTAAAGGCACCTCAATTTAAAATTTTTATTTTTTTTCAAATGTAATTGTTTTAAATGGAATTTAAATGAGTATCAAATTAGTAAAAATTAATAAAATTTATGATCTTTATATCATTTTTAAAATGGTATCGTGTGCTAAAGAAATCACATTTTTCTATTATCCAATCCAATGAATTAAATCAAGGAAAAATTCCTGATTAGTACCCTGTACTTTGGGTGTAGTGTCATTTTGGTCCCTCAACTTTAAAATGCGACAATTCGATACTCCAACTTCCAAAATGTGTCAGTCTAGTACTTATCGTTAATCAATCTATTCACCATCCCCTAAGTGGCATTTGAAAATGCATAAATTGCCTTTCAAGTGTCATTTAATTCTCTATCAACCATCCAAATGTTGACAAAAAATGAACAGTTCCAAATCCTTGCTTTTTCTATTCAAGAAAATTGGGGTCATGTCTCATAGGTATTCTGGCGACCCCAACTTTATTGAATAGAAGAGAAGGATTTGGTACTGTTCATTTTTACAACATTTGGATTATTAATAAAGAGAATTAGATGACAGTCAAATGGCATTTGGGTCTTTTTCAAATGCCACTTAATAGTTGGTTAACAACAAGCACTACATTGGCACGTTTTGAAAGTTCGAGTATTGAGTTGTCGCATTTTAAAATTCGATGACCCAAATGACACTATGCCCAAAGTATATGGTAATAATGGAGAATTTTCCCTATTTAATTACAAAGTTTACTCTTTTAAAAGAGGGAAAATTCCATATTAGTATGCTGTACTTTAGTGGTAGTGTCAAGTTAGTACTTGAACTTCAAATTGTGTCACTACAGTACCTAAACTTCCAAAATACTGTTAATTCAGTCCCTATTGCAGCCTGTCATTTATCTAACATGTGCAACTTAAAATTTTTGAAAATATCAAAATTGTCCTTCAAAAGAAGACACTATTCATTATCTTCTACTAGACTTGTTCATGGGCCAGGTGGCTTTCATTCTTTATTAACAGATTTTTTTTTAAGGCTCGAGCTTGAGCTCGGCCCGACCATCGGGCCTACAACTTGGACCTGAGCCCAACCCTCATAAAAAGGCCGAAGTCTAGGCCTGGGCCCAAGCTCAAAGTCTAAAACTCTCTCCACACACACATCACTTTGAAAGGATTTAATTCATTTTCCTTTCTTATTTTTTCCCTTTTGACAGTATAAGCTTAGTTCGTGGCTTGCCATAATATTCTGTGCCCAGTCGCTTGCAAACATGAAGAATATTGAAAATGATCTCAAACAGAAGATATCTATGGCCATGATGTAAGTAGAAGAACTCTTCCTAGAGAATGGTTGATTGTAATTATATATTTATTGCTATCATTTATCTTTAATTTCCCAGTGTTTTTTTTTTTTTAAATATAGTTTTCTGTTGGAACTTAGAAATATTTTTTAGATTGGAAACCGGAAACGTACTAGGACAATCGTTCTGATTCTAGATTAGTTTGAAAATGTTCTACTTATTTGCTTAGAGTTTCCTTGTTTCTTCATTAATTGTTTATAAAATGGTTGAGTGATTATATTTCTTCACTCGCTGTTGTTGTTATTAAGGTTCAAAATATCGTTACGTATCGGCCCGTATTGGCCAGTTGTATCGGGGCTTTCCTGATACGCCTCTACAGGGATTGTATCGGGTCAGGCCATGGTTGAGAGGGTAGCTGGAACTTAAATCGACCCCTCTGAATCAGTTTTGAAAAAAAATAAAACATAAAAAAGCACTGATACAGGCTGATATGCGACGTATCGGCCTGTATCGATATTTAGAACCTTGGTTGTTATAGCACATGGTTATAAATGTAATTGGGCAGCCTAGGGAAGCCTGAGAACTGAGACCAGAACGGTAAGGCAATAAGGTAGTGCCTTGTCACCTATGCTTAAGGCAAATAAGACGTATAATTTACAGGATATGTTCCATGTTGAAATGGAGCAAGCTCCAGTTTATTGTTATTTGTATCACTATCATCTAAGTCTTATCCCAACTATATGGAGTTGGCTTCCTGAGTCTCGTTTTGTCATTCTGTTCTGTTCAGTGCCATATCCATTGTCAAGTTATAAGTGTTCAAATCATTTCTTGCTACTTCAACCTATTTCCTTTTTGGTCTGCCCTAGCCCTTCTTGCAACAGATTGTTTCTCCTTATGGGTGCTGCAGATGGCCTTCTGCACATGACTAAACCATCTTAGTCTACTTTATATATTAAAAAAATAATAGAAGCTAACATTAACCATAGTACAGTAAACAAAAAATTGACAACAAATTCGGCAATTAAAAAAATGAATTAGTAAGCAAGCTAATAAATTAATTGATGAAACTAAACAAATCAACAATTTAAACAATTCAAACAATAAATCAAATGAATGAAAGGATAAGTGCTGAAGCATTAGATAAAAATCCTCCTTGAATCATTGTTGACTTCTATTGGGGTGAATCTGTAAAGTATGAGAGTGTGGGAGATCAAAAGAGAAAGTCAATGAGGAGCTTAGATCTGCTGCTTGCTCAGCAGTGTATAACAGGCAACATAACCAATCACGAGTGGATGGGCCTCATGTGTATGGTGTGAGCATCAGATCCCGACTAGTGAATGAGGGGATGGACTATTGAGCCTCTGTTGTCACTGATCACTGAGCAAGATTATGATGATGGAAACTACTGCATATTGCGAAAAAAAAGAAAGAAAGAAAAGGATCGCATTCCTCCCTATTATTCGATTTCTCCTCCTGTTTAATCTCGGGGTCTTCAGTAGTGGAACATTTAATAGACATTACTTAATAGTATTTATAAGATGTGATCAAGTGCATTGCACAAGCATCTTCATATTGTATAATTTATGGCTCTTGATAGAGCAAATGGTGGAACAGGATTTGTGTAGCTGATCCCAAACAGTTGTGGTTAAGGCTGAATTGAGTCCAGTTACATCTCCTCCTCCATCCAAATAAATAACAGAGGGAAAAGCTCCTCCTTCCCATCTTATCTTGGCAATGCCTTGATAACATTGTTTGAGTGGTTTCTGTTTGTGCATCAATCATCATATGAAGTTTACTATACTAATTGTCCATACAGGGGGACTTCTTGGTGGGTTTTCAACTGTAAATTTAACTGCCTCTAACACAGTATATGGTTGTTCATTTTAGGGACTTAAGGTTTTTTTGCCCTAATTTTTTCAAAACTGATATGTCATATAAAATCTCACTAGATAAACTAGGTAATAGAATTATATAGAATGCTAAATTAGCAAAGCAGCCCTCCTTGGTCACTTGCGTATTTAACAAGAAAAGTATCCTGTGTTTTTATTCTTAGGTATAGGAAAATCTGTTGGGCACTAGTGGTTGGTCTTAATAACAAGAGGGAGTTCAAATCAGGGCATGTTACAAGAATGAAACATGCTAGAGGATTCTTCTTTGCAAGTTTATGCTTCATTTACTGGTTTCTCTAATGGTTGCCTTATTAATAGCTTACCTTGTTATCATTCAGGAGATAACTATGAGTCTTTTGGTATGTAAAAAAATTCACCACAGTTCCTCGTATTGTCCAGGAAAACTGTTATTGCATAACAAACTGTGAATTGATGTAGACATTTATGTAAGAATTAGACATGGAACTGAGTTGATCTGAAAAGACGTATTATGCTTAATTCTGCTGGAAGCATAAATTGTATGAAACTGTAAACTCAACCCTCCCAACCAGCAGAGGCTGGATAGATGAATTCTGCTCCTCCATTGTTCTCTGTTAACCATGTAATTTGTATTCATATTGGATTGGTCATAATTAGGGAATTAGGGAAGAAAATGGAAACATTCTAGCTTTGTACTCAGGTCCTATTCAGCATGGAGATGTGGTGAGATCAGAATTATTGGCAGCAGTCTATGGAGTAGAGAAAGCTAAAGAAATAGGGATTACTAAGCTGATTATTGAAGGTGATTCAAAAGTAGTTGTGGGCTGGTTGAAAAAAGGGAAAGGAATCATATGGAAGTTAAGGAATGAATTCAGGAGATTCAAGCAGATTTCTAAAGATATGATGATCCAAATAAGATGGATTAGGAGGTCTGCAAACAGTTTGGCTGATGGTCTGGCAAAGCAAGGAACTCAAAGACAATCAATGTTCTGGGCAATTCTGTAAATAGTTAATAGTTTCTGGGTGGGCTTTGTTTTTGTGCCCACAACTCTTTGTTGTATCTCTATTTTTTTAATCCAATGAATCGATTTTGTGTTGCTGATAAATAAATAAATAAGTAATAGTTTAAATGCTTACATATGGCATACAACGGTTCATAGGTGAGATCCATTAAACTTGGGGTGCAACTGAGTACTGACTGCATGTGTGAAATGTTATATGGCTCACTTTTTTAGGTTTATAGTTTATCAGAGAAAACAAAGTAGAATTCACCAAAGTTCTACATCTTGTATTAGGTGCCAACTTAAATTTCAGTTGCAAATGACACCAATGATGTAATTGCACTCTTGCTTCACATGGAAAATCTAGACATGTGTGTCCCTGCTTGTATGCAACCTCAAAATTCTCCATTTTTAACAAAATTTTCCTATTGTCATGCAGAGTAACAGTTTCATTTTGTTAATGGCAATATTCAAATTATTCTCTTGTCACACATGCAAGTTCCCTTGAAAAAGTTTTTGAATCTCAAAATTTTCTTTTGTAAGCATTATATCTTCTAAGGTTAAATGTTCAACACCATACCAATTGCATTATGCAACATACTTTTATTGGTTGGTTGGTGCTTATTACTTGTTAAGGTCCATGCTGATTTTTGTTTGTAAATATTGAGCTCTGCTAGGTTTGCTATTATGGGGCTGGTGACAAACTACTTAGGACCTACTCGACCTACCAAACAAGGTTAAAATTTCCTTGGATCAGTGGTGTTTTGAGCAAATTGTATCAGTGTCAACAACGACCACATTCTTCTAAGTAGTATATTGAGTCTATAACCAGCTTCTTTGGATCAACAACAAATTGTACATTTTGAACGTTGACAGAAGTAAAAGTGTACATACCATGTTGGATTGTTGGGTAATTGAATTACCCAATCTGTTGATATGTATATACCTTATGAACATTCATCTGTTTTATTTAGCTTTTTGAGAGGTCAATTTTGAGCATGGAAGCTAAACTTTGCAAGGAAGCACAAGGTATGAAGAATTTGGTCTTAGCATGCACTTGCATTTTTGGAAGATACCTGATACCTCCTAAATCATGTTTTGAAAGTAGCAACCAACTTAAGTCTGTTTGGAAGCATTAATAGGCTTTTCTAAATTACGTGTGCCAACTCCTAATACTTTCTTTCAATTAATTCAAGAAGAGTGTCTCTCTTAAACATCTACCATCCAATCTCTCTTTTTGGATGCAAAACCTTTATTGGAGTAGGATGGCATCACAAACTTGTAAAGACTACGATCATGGACAGACTTCACGCAGCAAGTTTGGCATCGTTACTGCTAACTGCTTAGTATGTTAGACAGAAAGCCCTGACCTGGAACTTTTGCTGACCGAGAAACAAACAGTGTACCAGATACTGAGAGACCTCTCTTCTTCAGAGCTGCACCCACCATGGGCGACTATACTCATTACTCAATGATCAGTTGGCAAGCCGCTAGATCTACTAGTTGGTTGGATAAACTATGATCTGTACCAATTGTATGGTAGAAACAAGACATTAAGTGAAACCCTCAAATAAAAAGGGTAAATTATAGATAGGTACTGTACCCTGTACTTTGGGGGTAGCGGCAGTTAGGTACCCTGAATTTTTAATTGCAACACTTGAGTACCGTGAACTCTCAAAAATAGACATTTGGGTCCATCCATTAGTACTCTGTCAGTTAAACATTACATAATCTAAAAAATGCCCTTCTCATGAATTTTTGAGATCATTCTATGGAGTAAAATCATCACCAAAGAATGCCATCTTTGAAAATTTTGAATCTATTATTTGCTGTCCGTGTGAGAATGCCATCATGGGGAGACATTCGGTTACTGGAAAATGATCTCACAAATACATGAGAGGGGTATTTTTGGCATTATGTAATGTTTAACTGACGGAATACTAATAGATGGACCCAAGTGTCTATTTTTGAAAGTTCAGGGTACTCAAGTGTTGCAATTCAAAGCTCAGGGTACCTATCTGGAGTTCATGTGTGCCTCACAAGGGGGTGCCCCACAAGGGGGTGTCCCACAATGCCCCACAGCACATCCCCACCTTGTATTGGGAACATCTCCCAGTGATGTCTCATCATCTCCAGTACTTGTTATTGGAAGATGTTCCCAATACAAGGTGGGGATGTGCTGTGGAGCATTGTGGGGATGCAAATGTAAATTCACCTATCTGTCACTACCCCCAAATATAGGGTACCTATCTATAATTTACCCGATGAAACCCATTGATATTAAAGTTTGTGGATCAGTTCGAACAACAAAACCAATACAATGAACCAGGATGAGATTGGCTGGGGACGATTTATATTCCAAGCCTGTCCTACCAGCATACACAAGGCAATAATAAACTATATAAAGAGCTGGTGAAATTAAAAGAAAACGATGACAAAGAGATTGGCCTCAACTGAACAAGAACATTGAGAGATTCCACCAAATAATGAATCCCATTAAGACAAACTATCAAGCATTGGCTTCATCCAACAAATCTAGACTGCAGTGCAGGTGAAGAATGTGCATGAAGCTAAGCATTACAGAGAAGGAAGAATAAACATGGTCGCATGGGCAAGCCACGTGCTAGCCATGCCATTCCCCACAAAGGCCATGTCATACCCCCAAATGGAGCTTTTCTACGAGTCCATGTGGATGTGGCCAGCGGATCAGAACTCCTTTTCTACTGCTGCGCATTGTGCCTGCACTTAGAGAAGAAAAATAATGGAGGACAGATGTAGATGGTGTCTATCCCAGATGGGTTGGCGCCGGTAGAAAGATCAGAATGACCTGGAGAAGTTATCCCATACGATTTTCTGAATGATGCTTGAGAAGCTGGAGGAACTGTTTTTAAAAGGATCAATGAAGTGGAACATTGCACAGTGCCGGAAGTTAATCTGTCCCCAAGTGCTCAATGAGGACATTTGATAATGACCAAAGTGGTTGAATCAAGCAAGTCATTAAGTAGGTTGGATTCCTTATTAGCTGAATGGCATGTTAGGTTGATTATGCTCATTTTGTCCACCAATATACAAAGCAATCAGCCCTTCAATTCAGTCCCTTTTGGATAGGGATGGGCCCTGTGCTGGCCAGTTCTTTAACGAGACTCCAGATCTCTTATCCACAAGAATTCTACCCACAAAACACTACAGCCATGCATTGGGAACTTCTCCCATGCAAAATAATAACATAAAAGTGCAGTACATATTCCCCATCTGTGGCTGCAATATCAAGTGGTAAGTGGGGGTAGAAAATCGAGTTGCCTTAACGACAGCTACATGTAATATTCAGAAGGCGAGCTTGGGTCTGAAGAACTCGGATGAAAATGGAATTTTCCCAAGGAAGATATTAAAGAAAAAAAAATGATGTATTGATAAAATAATTAAAAAAATAGGGAAAAAAGTTATGCAAATTTCCAAGCGACTCAGAGATTAGAGGGGGTCTGAAACTCAAGGACATGGCTATGAAGAGTGTTAAAGAATCTGGGTCTTTTAAAAATCTGAAAGATTTTGTTCAGAGCACCGGGGAATAACATTCTACGGCAAGATCAGGTGAGAAAGGAAGACATGATAAGAGAGATCCCGATGTAAAAGCCTTATTTTATGGACAGCAAGGTCAGGTGAGATTTACCAATAGGGGAAAGAAGAGGGATACAAAATTGACCTATGCTTTAACTCAGCAAAAGGCCCAATAGATATCCCACTAACAATCACAAATGAGCGGAAACCCCGAATGATACATTCACTCAAGTTGCTAATGATCTAACTTCTCTATCATGGGGATTTATCAATAATATCACTATTTTAAGGTGAAAAATAAATGATGCAATATTGGGTCAATCTCAAAACACCCCACAGTGCTCTAAATGATTCACCTGGTTTTTTGTGCTTGTTCTGTTCGGAGCACAACCAACAAATGAAGAACCCATACATACCTAAAACCAAGGTCCAAAAAAGAAGCATTAGAGAGTTTTATACATGTAGGGTTCTTTTATGCTTGGCACTTCAATACTTCATCCCTATTACTTAAATTTAAGAATATAATACTGTGGATGGTTTTTGCACTTCAAAATAACTGGAGAGAGTTGGTTAAAGGATCTTGGGAATCAATTGTCCAAGCTCTATAATTTTCCTTTCCCTCAATATGAAATAAGTCCAATAACTAAGCATCTTTGCATGCATGGTGCTCTTCTACTCAACAACCTAGAGCCTAGAGGGAAAAAAAATAGAAAGAAAAAGGCCTTGTGAAGGTTAAAACACCCATGAAGATGCAATGTTAATAGAAACTCTTGTTGAAGGCCAAAGTTGAGCCCAATTAGTAATTCAATGTTCAGTTTGGTTGCTTTTTGGGGCTACATGAAGTTAGTTGGACCTAATTTTGAAACAACCCCGTGTATTCATGGCAAAAGGAAGAGAAAGGCTATAGCAACTGATAGTAGTGATTCTTGGGACATCAAAAAGTGGAAAGAAATGCTAGAATGGAATCAAGCCATGTCCTGAATACAAGTCATCCTTGTGTCACGGATACGGGTATATTGTTTATGAACCACTGATCTGTACCGCATATATTCTTTTGAACAATGAAATAACAGTCAATACATGCCTGATTCCAACTGTTTCTTCAGTTTCTATATATGGTTGCCAATTCCCATTGCTCCCTCACCAAAAAAAAGTCATTAACACAATATAACCCATTTCTGCACAGTAATGTACTGATATTGTATTTGAATATTGTTATACATACTGTAAAAACCTTTAGTTCCATTTTCTGGGACCTCTGGACCAGTATCAGTGTAATGTAGTTCATCAGCCCAGCCTTCAGGCTAGCATCCAACAAAGGGTGGCCAAAAATTCATGGAAATCATTGTCCCAACATGAGCCATAGGAAAACAAACTATACAAGTCATTCTACAAAAAAAAAAGTTGATTCTGTTTTGTGGATTCTTTTAAACAAAAGTTATGTGATAATTCTGATAAACCATTCCAAGATCAGTTTCAACCTTCCTCCAAGCAGCATCATTCCAACCTAAAATTCAACCACAATTAGATCCATACTGAGAAAATGTAACCACTTTGTAAAAGAATGCAACAAGGGCAGGGAAGAAATGAAATAATGGGAAAACCATATCCTTACATGCATGCAATGCTTATCTAGAATATGGGGAGAATGCCTGTTCTGGGAGAATCTGGACTTGTGGGTCCACAACCCTAGCTGCCACTGGGCAAGCTCTAAAGTACCATGTGACTGAAAGATCACCTTCATATGATCAATATTCTAGGTAAGAAAATCCAGAGGTACATTTGGTATTTGGATTTTCTTGTTTTTTTTTTTTTCCTGAGTAGATTTAGCAAATTTCTTGGAGTTGATTGTCTTTCTTCCAGCTGCAAAAGTAGTTAACCTAGAATAAATTGTTTTACTATTTAATAGTAATTCTTGAATTCACTACTTAAAGCAATTCCTGAAATTATGTTAAATCATGATTTACTACTTGAAAGTTCTCATTTGTTCAATGTGTTTGCAAATCCCATCTATAAACAAGGGCACTTGTGCAAAAGGAAAGATCCACACTTTTGATTAATTCATTAAAGAGATGGATGTCTCTCATCTCTCCTTATCTTTCCTCAAGTTTGTATTATGTGTATAAAGGAGGTGAAACCAGCTCTATATTCATTCATCAACTGCCAGGTAACAAGTAGGTTGTGGCATTTCTGTTCAGGCCTTAATTGGTGTGGCCTGGGAAGAGGGAAACAATCAGGTGACAAGTAGTCAGCCTATTGCAACAGTGGATACATGTTGATTTAGGCACCAAACGAAAGCTTATCAGAAGGAAACTATACATGATCTCATGTGGAGGGCCTCAGAAGAGGGAAATAATCAGGTACTTGAAGGTGGCAGTGCCTCCTTTGAAGCTTTAAGAAGCCACATTCTTTTCTAATCAGTTCTTAAGCATTGACCACCAAGAAGTTTAAAAGCATTTCCCTCAACAACCTTCAAATATATCTAATAGAGATTCTTCATTCAACTCTAAACTCTTCACCCTACTCCACCAAGGGCTCCTATACTTCCATGAAGGGGTGCAATTGAATTGAGCTTTAGTTGAACAGTTCAGGCTCGAGTTTGAATTGATTAGGCTCAATTCTAATTGAGTTTGAACCAATAAAAAGTTTGCTTGAAAGCTCGCAAGCCTGGCTCGAATAATATATTAGTTTTTCAAGATGAACTCAAACTTGAACTTGAACATTCTTACTGGTTCAAGAATTGCAAAGCATCTTCAACCTCTAGTACTAGCAATGGTTGGTGATTCCATTGATGCTATTACGTGGGCAAATAAGATGGGTTCTAGGCCATAGAAGATGGCATATTATCTCAATGAGATTATAGCATTTTAAATTCCTTTCCAACTATTCTGCATTGGATTCCTAGAGGTCTTAACTCAGAAGCTGATAGTCTTGCTAGGAAGTAGGAATGGTGTGGGAAGGGGTCTTTTTGTATAGCAAATATTATTTGTTCATCATTTCTAGTCTTTTGGTTTAATGATTGGGTTGCATTAGCTCTTTTTGTACATGTCTTTTTCTCTAATGATTTTGTTACTTTTCTTAAAAAAAATGGTGCATCCATCTCTCTCTCTCTCTCAGTTATAATTCTTTATTGTTACTTTTTGGTATCTTAACACTGGAATGTTATCACCAAGCTACAAACATAGAAGCCATGAGCTAGCAATTTGAGACTGACCTGCAATGACTAATATCACGAAAGCACATCAAGATAACACTTGGGCTGGGATGCCATGTGCTACCAATATGGTGATGGCTGAAGTCATACTAGTAATCTGATATGAAGCAACAGTTAGATTTAAGTTAATTTTGGAGGAAAAAGGACAATTAGTCAAGTTCTTGCTGACTTCAGCTAAATTTTATTTTACTATTTTTCTCATTGGTAGCATAAATTTTCTAAAGCACAATAGAAAGGGAAATAAAATACAAAGTTTCCTCTAGTGAAGGACCTGAACTCAAATCTTATAGTCAAAGCAACCAAAAAATGTAAAGACAGAAAATATCTACAAAGACATAAATTTGTGAACAAAGAAATTACCAGTGGTTAAACGCAAGCTCTGAAAGAATTCCTGAGAATGTCCTCATCTAGATTCCGACCTGCAACCATTGAAACAGATTCAGAATACAGTCTTTCAACGGAACCTCCATGTAAGCTCAAAGATCAAAATGAAATGTTGTCCAAGTCTTGAGATCTTCCTATGAACACAATCTTGTTCACTTGGTTCTCTTCCTGCTGCCATCTACGAGCTGGAACAATCTCATATATCTCTCGCACAGCCTGCTTTAAACATTAAGATAATAAAATTTGTGTCATCCACTTTGTGCAACATAATAAGCTTATCCACTTTGTGCAACATAATAAAATTTCTGTCTGTGTTTAGAATTCCTGAGAGAGTATGTAGGATTTTGGAGAAGTTAATGAGGGATTTCTTATGGGAACCAGGGGAGGAGAAAAGGGACCATAGAGTTAGGTGGGACTTGGTTACAAAAGCCAAAAGTGATGGTGGTCTGGGTGTGGATAACTTAAGGAAGAAGAATGAAGCTCTTTTGGGTAAATGGTTATGGAGATTGAATAAAGAAAGGGAGAACTTGTGGGCTAAAATAATCTTAAGTATTCATGGGCAAGAGGCAGACAGCTGGGACACAGGGATCTCATCTAGGGCTAAAATAATCTTTAGTATTCATGACCCCTCTAGAGTGGACAGTAGATTGTGGTCTCTTGTTCTGTCGGGTATTTTCTCTTGCTCTTCTTTCTTCAAAGAATTAACACAGTCCAATCCGATCATTGGTTCTCCCTTCCCAGTCTCAGAAATTTGGGGTAGACCAATCCCTCCTAGAGTAGGTGCCTTTTGCTGGGAAGCTATCCTAGAAAAATGTAACACTTGTGACCTAATTCAAAAGAAAAGGCCTAATTGGTGTTTATCCCCACACTGGTGTATTTTATGTAAGAAGAATGGTGAGAGCTGTTATCACCCCCCCCCCCCTCCAAGTGTGCAGAGCCTATTTAGTACTACATTAGTGAGGGGTTTAAAAAAGAGAGGTAAACTCCTGTGGAGATGTGCTAGAGCAGCTGTTTGCTGGAGTGTGTGGGAGGAAAGAAATCAAAGAACTTTTAATGAGAAAGAAAAAAGCAGGGAAGCCATCATTGAGCTAATATATGTTAGGGTGGTTCGTTGGGTCAAGTCTATGAAGATATCTGAAGGTTGCTCAGTAGGAGACATCATTCAAAAGTGGGAAGAAGTGGCTCGGTCTGCTCCCTTGACTTCTTCTCCCAGTCCAGCTTGGACTCCACCAGAATTGGGATACATTAAATTGAACTTTGATGGTAGCAGTGAAGGAAATCCAGGTCATTCAGGCATAGGTGGAGTTTTCCGGGATGAAGAAGGTCGAATTATTGTCATGTTCTCAGCACCTATAGGTTGGGGGGATTCATTAAGAGCTTAAATTTTGGTAGCTTTGGAAGGGATCAAAAGAGCCAAGCAGTTGAAAATCAGAAATCTGTTCGTGGAAGGAGATTCAAGGCCGACAGTTAACTGGTTGCAGGAGGAAGATTCTAATATGTGGAAGTTCTCAAATGAAAAAAAAAAAGAAGCAAATCAACCAGATTACTTGAAACATGCAAATTCAGGTTCAGTGGGCCAAAAGGTGTGCCAATTCTCTAGCAGATTTTTTGGCCAAACAAGGGGTGGGAAGAGCAAATCTTTTTTGGGCTGTATTGTAATATGATCCTTATTGTTAGGGAGGGTTAAGTGTTTTTACCCCTCCCTTATACTGTATCCTTCTTTGATTTATGTTAATAAAAGTTACTGTTATTGATCAAAAAAAAAAAAAAGAAAGTAGTCTAGTATGTAAGATACCCCCAACCAACCATCACCAAAAATAAAAAAGGAAAGGAAAAATGAAAAGAGAAAAGGGTATATGGGTTGGTTTATGGTTCATGTTTAATACTTGGGTCTTTTCAGACATAAAGGTTAATCTATTAGGGTAATTGAGTTTACAATTGACATATTATTTGAGTTCAGATTGTAGGGTATTTTTATTCCGAGTCATAAAGTGTGTTTCTATTCTGAGTCATGGGCTACCCTTAGCCATTGGGTTTTCCATTTACAATACTTTTATGGTCTGTTTTGATCTGATACCATGTCAAATTAGCTTAGTAAATCACAAGAAAGAAGACAAGGAGAATCAAAGTAGAGTAGGAAAAAGATACTCGTAATGTGATTTGACACCTCAAAATACATGCATATTGGAAAATACAAAAATACCATCTTACAGCTAACATCAAAGCAAGCACAACATGGAGGATGGGGGGGTGGGGACACAATAGTTACATTCTTAGCCAGGAATTTCAGAATGAAGAGACAATTGTAGCGTTTGCCCACTGGTTGAATGTTTATAACAGGAAGCAGAAAAAGTGAAACAAAAATATTAGTCAAGAACAAAGCTGACCTGTATAGTATGAAGTTCATCTGAATTTTGGACACTTAGAACCCCTTTGCAACGATAGATATCCATGCTATGTTTTTTCTCCCAAAGAATATCCTCAAGCCATGAATGTACCTGGAAAAAAGGGAATCTAAATCAAGCACATCAACCTTTGTTATTCTATAGGAAAAAAGGTGAGTTGTCCATATTAATGATTAGCCTTCTTAAAATAGTTTTTTCTCTTTTTCTGATGACAAAAGAAATAAGGGTGCAACTTTGGTGGGCCCAACTTAAGCCTAGAGTGACCTACCCCAATTTGGAGTTTGTCCCATGTGATAAGATGGTCATAAGGCTGGCAATGTTGCATAGTGAAGAGTGCCAGGCAATCAAGAAACAACTGTCCAAAAAATGAGTGTAGCAGAAGTACAAATATGTAGATGAGTGGGAAAACTCGAAAGAATAGGATCAGAAATTAACTTATACAAAAGCACCTAGGAGTAGATCCAATAAGTGATAAAATGAGGGAAGCAGACTAAGATAGTTTGGTCATGTGACATGTGTAGAGAAGGCCATCTATAGCATCCATGAGAAGAAGTAATTTGTTACAAGTTGAAGGGCTATAAAATCTAGGGGCAGACCAAGAAGGGCATGAGTTTAAGTGGTGAGAAATGATTTAAGGGTCCATAATTTAACAATGGATATGACAATGAACAGAGTGCAATGGTGGAACAAGACTCACATAGCCGATCCCATATAGTTGGGAGTTCAGACAAGACTTAGTTGAATTGAGTTGAATTTGAAGTTCTCCTTGCTGGGCTTCAAAATAAAGTGGTTAAGGGGTGAAATAGAGTAACATATAAGAGTTTCTAATCTCTAAATTAGACTGATTGACTAGGATTTAGAAAGAAACTAAATGGCTCTATTAAGGCCACCAGCAAAATTAACGATCATGTATCATAAAATCCGGGGGGGGGGGGGTATGGAATTCTCAAATAACAGAAAGCTAGGAGAATAGGCAAAGAAACTATAACTGAAATAAGGGATTCAAGTGCAGTGACATCTAAAAGATCAGACCACTTAGGTCACCATGCTAAGCATCAGACTAGATGACTAAAACAGAAAGCTTCAAAAGATTTATCTTGCCAAAATATGTTACATTACAATGTAAGTCCATATAAGTGGGCTAATTCAATGTTCAATAATAAACTTTTCATTGCTAATAAAAGTAAAAGGTACTTAGACTTCAGTTGACCTTAAGACAAACACAAGAATTACTTTCTAAAAGCTGGTTCATTCCTATTAGATTTAAGATTGGACTAAGATTCAAAGGAATCAAAATATAAAGTGATTAACAACACAAGGACTTCTAGAACAAAATTAGAGAGTACCTAAAACTCCAAAGAGACTAAATATATAAGATAATGAAGGGCACATGAACAAAAAATATACACACCTAAAATTCTAAAACCCAACAACAAAATTAGAAAGCAGTCTACACTAGTTACCACACAGAGAATATTCAAGTTACCAGAAAGAAGGATTTCCATCAAAGATTGGACTGACATCCATATTATAGAATCACCTTTCTAATGATACCGAAGTTAAGATGAGGGAGCACTTTTTTGTATAGAAAACTGCAGCTGCAAGTAGAGTGATAGAACTGAAGCTCAAACCTACTGGATAGATAATGTATCTATCCAACAGAAAATAAATTTTATTTTATTTTTTGCTTTTTAACAGAATATAAACTATATATATATATTTTAACAGAATATAAACTATTATATGGTGGTTTTGCATTTATTTCTCCCTTTTTATATCTGTTGTTTGGGTACTCCTGATAAAAGGTCCTCTACTGTATTTTTCTTTATGTCCTTTCTAGAATTAACGTCATTATGAATGAATTTAATATTAAGATTGAATCAAACAGAGAGTGTTGGTGCTTAAGTGATGAAGAAAGAACCATCCACCAGTGCATCAACATACGTTCACTAATAGCACAACCAAAATGGTAGCCTTTGAATGAAAGTATACACACCTTCTGGAGGTTAACCTTTTCCTGATTATAAATGCACAAGGTTCGCACGCTACTCTCATGACTATCTTTTGTAGATAGAGATTGACTTTCTTTCAAAAGAGCTTCCAAGTGAGAAGTGTGCTGGTAAGGGAATACTGAACTTTGTTAACTGAATGGAAATTCTGACTGACATAGAAAAGATACCCAAGGGTGATAGACGAGAATATCTTTGACTAACCATGGCATCATAGGCTCGGCAGTCAAGTATCTTAGACAAGTCAACTTGGCAACGGACAGAGTGAATGATAGTAGCAAGAGAATTAATGTTATGAATCTCCTTTTCCAGTTCCTGCAGAACATCAGCATTTGTTGGTGCTGAGCCCTCAGAAGAGACCAGATCAACCTTATTAAGAATTACCACATCCTATAAAGATAGAACTTGTCAGAATCTCCAATGTTCATGTCCAATATGGCAACAAAAACACTTGGTGAAAAAAGTTCACAAGCAAAGAATTGACAATCAGCTTAAATGGACTGCCAGTTGGCTTAAGGATAGAAGGATTCATACACATAATTTCAGCCATGCTGAACAAATTTTGAGATAGTTACCGCAAATGCTATTTGAAGATATGCTTCGGGAAATGAAGAAGAATCGTGATGCTCATAAAGTTGATGCCGGAGGTTTTTTGCATCCACAACCTATTTGAATAGCAGACATTAAAAAACAAAACATGTTAAATAGAAATGGAAGAAAAGATGAACCATAAATTATAATGCATTGAAAAGAAAAGATGGCAATATCATGGAAAAAACAAGAAAAAGAACCATGAAAGTGTGTTATGCAAGTGATAAGACCACAACTGAGTTTCCATATAGTTAACAACTAAGAAAAACACAATACTCAACAAAGAAATAGAAGATAGCATATCAACTACGGAAGAACCTAAAGAATAATATATAAACCCTAGAAATAAAATGGGTAATCTTCGGTAAGAAGCTCACTAGTTGCAATGATCATTCAATAAAGATAGCATTGGCAGATTACAAACTTGTAATCTTATTATAAATGCAGTTTACTTGAAATTAAAAGGATTTGGATATTTTGAATCATGAAAATATAATAACAAGAGTAAAATTCATGGTAAAAGGAAATTAACTGTAATAATACAATCAAGTTTGACTGATGCTTCTAGCTGATCATCCAACCAAAGAACAGAAGCAAGAGGAGCAGGATTTGCCAATCCGGTGGTCTCCAGCAATATGTGATCAAGTCTATTGACAACAATAACAACAGATTAGAAAATAATTAACTTCAACAAAAAAATCAAAATAAGCAGCATAGTGCTGTGGAAATAATCATGCAAAAAATTCAACTACATGTATATCTTTCATTGAATCTAAAAAGCTTTGCAGAAAATGCAAGAAGTTTGCTCATTGCAATAGATATGTGTACATACGGTTCTTGGTCTTTACTAGACAAGAATTGGGAACCATGACATTAACCTATAGTAGCACATTCAAAGTTCATGAAAACACATGACTGTGGCATTCCATTAACAATTGGAGGCAGTTCAAATGTATAATGGGTACCACTTTTCCACATTTGGGGTGAGGTACATTGACCAAGGCAATAAACCAAACAGCTGCTACAAAGCAGTTCAGACAAATGCCTTTGATATGGAACTCAGAATAGGTCTTGAAGTGAAAGATCTTTTTAAGAATGCAAAAGTTATCGTCCATTTCTATTAGATAAAAAGAGGTGATTGCAACAATGAACTTGTTAGAGAGCAGAACAGAAGTGTGACAAGTTCATAGTAAGATAATTGATCAGTTGGCCAATTCTTAGGGAAAAGGTCTTCTTCAACATCCTTTGGGTAAAACCAGACAATGGAATTTTTGCAAATGCAAAAATTGAGACCTTCTTCTGCTTGTGTTGTTGAAGAAAACGACAGCACTGCTACCATGGCAATCTCCTGGAGTTGCTTGAACTTCCCCCAGAGTTGAGACCGACCTCCTAGTAGACTTGACTGAGCCAATAAACAAAATAGGATTGACATTATCATGACAAGAGCAATTGGTGGCCTGATCAACTCTTCCCTGTTATAGGGTCAAAATAACACAACAGAGAGACATGAAAACAATTGTTGGTTCAGTTGCCATGAAAATTTCAAGTCAGATCACAAGTTAAAATGCAGTAGTTACTCCTCATGGAAAGAAGGGGAAGTTGGGGATGGCGGCTCCTAGACCTTGATAGATCTGAAAATTACTGGTATTAATCATGCAACAACCAATCGAAGTGCTCATTGATTCAGGCGGAATCCATAATTTAATGGCGTCTCCTTCTCTTTTTATGGGGAAAATGATTAGTGGTCGGTAGTTAGAATGTTGGTGGGATTCCATCCCATGTCTGAATCTCAACAAAATTTCCTAAGCTAGGTGGTACCTTTGAAGCTAACTTTTTCTGACAAAAATGTTTTAAATTGGGGATGTAACAGATAATAATTATAGTCACTGTTTTGGTGAAGAATGTTAGGTAAACGCTGCAGTTCAGGGAATTCAATTTGGAAAGTGGACTCCAAAGTAATATGTTCATAAAAGGAAAAGTGGACTCTGACGTAAGAATTAATCATCTTTTATTTGGAATTAAAAATTCTAAATATAATTAAACAATCCACCAAATGAGATGTAATAGCTGTATAACTAGAACCTTGCAGCTCTAGCTTCTACATCACAGCCAAGAAATACCCAATCACTGGTTAAAGAAACTAATGGTTGTAATGGAAGCACATAAACAAAGTTTGCAAAATCAAATGCAGTTCAGTCATTGCTTGAAATATCATTAGTTGACCAAGCAAACATGAGACAAGCAATTGAAATGCAAACACAAAAACCACTGACACTATAAAATTACAAATTTCATAAGAGAGAACCTTTTTTTTTTACTTTATAACAAAGCTTTGCCAATTGTAATAAGTAGATAATTTTTTGGACAATCACTCTATACCTGTATATAACTACCTACAGCTATTTATAGTAGAACATCAACAATAAATAAAAAGATACTCCTAAATGCTCTATTTTCTACTTCCTCTACAGCTGGAAAGTAGCAACTAGTACTTATTTTGTGGTCCAACCAAAACTGAAAGCAAATTTCAAAAAAACTAGAGGCAATTTTCAATTCCTGATTCAAAACAAAAGGGGTTATTACTCTCTTTTTATTATTTACAAGCTCAGGAATTAAAAAAAAAAGTTATTTACAGGCTTACTACTTCCATTTTTATAGGAAACGGTAACTTGCTACTTCATAACAATAACAACAAGAAAGTAATTTTGTACTTCCATTTTTATTATTCTGCAAAGTAAACCTCCAGGGTGGAATACTTCCTAACAAGTAGTTCTAACAACCTTGTGACTCAAGCAGATTTTGTAAATAATGATTAATAATAAAATAGGCTTCCTTGAGCTCCAATAAATCAATCATCCCAGCTTCTAACTCTTTGGTTGGGTTGCTGTCCTTTTCAGCCATTTCTCTACCATTGATGCAATCCACTTTTCATATTTCATGAAACACTAGAATAGTGACCATTTTTTATAGGAAACGGTAACTTTCATTATATCTATAAAAAAATGGTAACTTTCATTAAAGTGATTAAAAGAGCACATCTGTCACCACCCTAAGGATGGCTAAAGAGACCAGTAGCATAATCAGTCTACAAGAAAGCCCAAAATAAAGTCCCCCTATTTACTCTTTGCTTAGCTAGAGCAGAATCGTGACCATTTTGAACAATATGTGTGGCAAGTACCATCTTCATTCTTTTACCAGGTAGGTCATAGGGACTGGAACTTTTTGATTTACAAACAGAACATGTAGTCCTTTTATCACAAATGAATGGTACAGCCAAATCATTTTTAGGACTCAAGGCTTATTGGCACACATCCTGAACCTGACTGCTCAACACTCCTAATCACCAACTAAGAACGAGCTTAATAGAAGCTCAGAAGCACCCCTGCCAATCGAAAATGTCCATGGCCACAGCCCATACAAGCCGAGCAAAAGGGCAATGAAGGAGAACATGGTTTACGTATTTAGGTTCTGCCTTGCATAGCACACATCAGTCATTGTCAATGACTATCCCTTGATTTAACAATTTGTCAGCGGTCAAGCACTTCTCAAGCACAGCAGTACAGTTTAATTACAATAGAAAACCAACTTAATATATGGGAAGTTGTCCCTCTCTGAGATGGTTTCTTGGGTGTACTTTTCTTTTTCATTTCCACACTATTCATGTTAAATTTTATGTAACTTCAGAACAACCTAATACCAGTTTATGTACTTGATGGGGGAGCGGGAAGAGAAAACAGTTATCACCTCTCCTTTCTCTGAACGAGCTGCTCCAATGCTTGCACCAGACTATGCTTGACAGTGCAGCAAATGCAACCATTTGCGAGCTCTACCCATTCCTCGACAAGTGTGCCACCGTCTCCCTCGTTTATCATCGCCCTTTCCACTCCAATCTCCTCACCGAACTCATTTAAGATAACAGCAATCTTCTTGCCGTGTTGGGAATTCAAGATGAAATTAACTAGCTGACAGTTCGACATCGATGTGCAAGTTGAATCAGTGGCCAACATGAAAATCGGATTGCTTCCTCAAGATAAGAACAACCAACAGTACAGAAGAATTCACACCCACAGCTTCTTGCAGTCATGCATTGGTTGACTACTCGAGATAACATTTCTTTATCCGAAGCAAACGATTAATAGTAAAGGTGGAACGAGAAAGACTATTGCAGAGATGGACTTACAGTTGATTTTCCGGCGCCAAGATAACCTGTGATAACGGTCACGCCCACCGAATCTTCATCGGCTGATCTTCGATTTTCGGGTTTTCCAGTGAATTCTGATGCGTTTGGCTCAGAAATTCGATCAACCTCAACTGCAAGTGGTGGAATTTCATCGTCGTCTTCCATGGTAGAGCGCTGTCGACCAGAAGAAAGTTTGAAGTTTTAACTAAACAAAAGAATAGCAAAGCTACTCTCAGCCGAAAACCCTCTCGCGGGGTGTCTCGGGTTCGGCTGCAACTTGGCCCCCGGGGTTGTCAATTGGACAGGATTTGGTCCAACCGATCCAATCCTATGGGTCCATTTACAAATCGATCGTACCCAGTTCAGTCCGAAACCCGAAATCCAGACAAACCGAATCCAAACCGGTCCAATTAAAATGTAAATGAACTTATTATATAACCCCCCCCCCCCAAAAAAAAAACAAAAAATTAAAACAACTAGCAAAGTTTTTTCTTTTTTCTTTTTTCTTTAGATCATGAAGGGCTGTAATCGGATCGGATGCAGCAAATTCCATTGGATTTGGATTTAATCCAATCGCTTTAATTTTTAATAATACAAAAAATAAAATTTTAATTATTTTTCAACTTTTATACATAATAAATTAATGTAAATATACATACTAAATTTATTATATATATAATAAAAATATATTTTTCATAATTTTAAATATAATTACATAAAATTTATATTAAAATAAATAAATATTATAATATAATCATATTCGGATTTTAGTTGGATCTATGGATACTAACGGATCAGATTGGATTCAAATCAGAGTATATCTGAATCTGATCTGATAAACTATAGATTTAATCGAATCTCACAAACATTGATTTGAATTCAAATCTAATAAGGATGTTGGATAATCGAATCTAATCCGATCTGATTTAATTTTTTAAAAATTTTATTAATTATTAAAAAGAAAAGAAAAATATAAAAGTTTAAATAAAGGGAAAATACAAGTATTTTTTAACTATTTCATCATGTATATACATGTCTTTTATAAAAAATAAACTATATAAAAAATTACAAATATGCAATATACATACATGCATACATCAAGTCGATCCTTTTGGATCGGGATAGGGGTGATTCAAATCCGAAAATCCAAAAAGAGAGTATCCGAATCCAACAAAATATAATCGGACTTTGGGTCGGATCAAATCATGGGCCAATCCATTTGCAACCCCCAATTAGAATGGATGGAGTCAAATCCAAATCCAATCCTATCTAGTAAGCACACTTAAATTACAACCCCCAAATCTGATTCTGATTAATCGGGTCAGATATCATATCAGACCTAGGATTTTGGGGTATGATTGATAGGCCTAGTGACCAAGTGATGTGGCTCTCTCACAGTGCCATTGATGACACAATACGTTACAGGTATAACTAACCAATGGAGCTGAAGAAAATTTAAAGTCAAATTGGAGAGTACAGGTCACTCCCCAACATATCTTTTATTGAGTGGACAAATGAAAGCCCAAAAAATAAAAAGTGGACGCTCGAATGGACTTGGACAATATCCGTTTCGATCCACTAAGGCGCTAACGATCAGATTTTGGATCAGTGCAATCCAATGTAAACTTCGGACCGTTCATATTAATTCAATTAATTAAGGTTCAGGCGGAGTCCAATCCGAATTTGGTCCATTAACAATCTTACTTGGCCAGCCAAACCCAATGGGGTTGACGGGTTATTGTCAAGATTATCTAATTTTCTCTATTAAAATCTATTATTATTTTCCCTAATAAAATTATTTTAATTAAATCCCTTATTTCTTACTAAATGTCTTTGAAACCATTTAATCCTACCTAATAAAGCATGCGTATAAATTAGATGGATTTAGTGAATTAAGGGCCAACCCTAGACCAAACCTTTAATAAGAACCTTGGCCAGAATGAAATTGATGTCAAAGCTTAAATTTGCCAATATAATCTAATTTTTTATTCAATATAATGTATTTGCAATTGAGAGATTTTTAAAGAATTTAAAACGACAAGTGAAAGGTCAGATCGGACTCAACCCGAGCCTAACCTAACCTGAAGTCAATTTTGGGTTTGATTGGATTGGATTAGAGTCAAGGGATTTTGTATTGGGTTAGGGTTGATAGTCACAACTTGGAACATGATCTGTTCTACATCCTCTACTCTTGAATGGGGTTCAGAACCTCAGGTCGAACTCACTACCTAATGTAGCTTGGCTTACATAAATTAGTTTAAGACATGGGGGTTGAAAATAAGGCAAGTATCATCATTATATGACCTACTGACATATAAATAGAGTTCAAATCAACCCCCCACAAGATTGTCCCCCACAACGTCCCACAGTACATTCCTGCCGTGTATTGGGAATATCTCTCGATGATATATTAGAAATGATGATATCATCATCGGGAGATGTTCCCAATACACGATAGGAATGTGCTGTGGGATGTTGTGGGGGGCTGATTCGATCTCCATATAAATATAGAAAATAGAATATAGACAAGTAGACATATAGACATAGTCTATAGATAGATGGATATAAACAATGGGAAGATACGTTGCTTTAATTTTACAAGCTCAGCCCCATTATATGAATTAATTATCAGTTTTTCCTGCTTCAAATTTATGAGAACATGAAATTTCTACAAACCCAAATGAAAAAGAAACTCAAGACTGCATTCGACATTTCTTAATTATTTGAAGGATTTATCTCCTTTTTCATGTTAAAATGCGTCTATGAATACTGAGTTTTTAATTACAAAAAAGAATGCCAAATGCAACCTAAGATGATCAGGCTCTTTTTTCAGGGTTCAAATGATCAAGCCACAAAGCCAAAGCGTCTCCCTCTAGGGATCCAGGACCTCCGAAAGTATATCAACTTTAAGTGGAATGGAAAATGTGCCGGCTTCTATCAGTGCAAGTCGGTGCTCACACCTTCGAGCAGCTCCTTGCAACCTTGTATTAGGAATATCTCCTATGAAATAAATCAGATAACTACAGAGATATTCCCAATGCAAGGCTGTAAAGGCTGTTGGAACAGGCTTTGTCCTGATTGAAGCCAGACTCGCATTTGAATTGTTGGAGAAAAATTCAAATGTATGTTAATTGGTTCTTCCAGCATCGACGCAAAATCGATTCCCGATTCCCACAACCACTAATAAGCTCCAAATATAATGCCGTATGAATAAAAATACCTTACCAATCTCTCTCTCCTTCGTTGTTTCGTCACTGGTTATAGAGATTGACTAATCTGTTCTTACCCATGCCCACATGTCTAAGGTGGTCTAATTATCCAACAATCCCATGTGATGAAAAGGAACAAATGCCATTGATATGGCAGATACATAAAAGAAGGAAGGAAGGAAGGAAAGAAAGAAAGAAAGAGAACATGCATATGAATAGATCACAAATCTTACTTAATTACAACCAGAGTAGGTTAATAATCTTTACAGATAAAGCTAAAAAAATCTCCATTGGGGTAGGGGTACAAATGGATGGGATCATGATTCGATTCAATCCAATTCGAATCCAATCCTATTTTTGTCGGATTCGGATAACTCTCTATTGGATTTTCAAATCGAATTGAATTCAGATCACCCCTTATCCGATTTGCTCTCTCTCTCTCTCTCTATATATATGTATATATTTATAAATATATTTACTTATAAAAAGACATGTATATATTAATATATTTATATTGCATTTTTTGTAACTTTTTTATAAAAAAGACGTGTATATATTAATATATACAAAAAAAGTAGTTGAAAAAGC
The DNA here is from genome assembly GCF_055504915.1 of Nelumbo nucifera. NCBI lineage: Eukaryota > Viridiplantae > Streptophyta > Magnoliopsida > Proteales > Nelumbonaceae > Nelumbo > Nelumbo nucifera. Next base: position 20,019,573 of record NC_142652.1, on the reverse strand, counting down.
ACTAATATTTTTTTTCTTTATACAAACAGTTGTTTTTTCTTTTAATAATTTATTAAATTTTTTCATAATTCGAATTGGATTGGAACATATTCAGATTCAAATCACTAATTATAAGATCTGATCAAATCTTTAGATCGAATCAAATTTGGATATACCCTAATTCGAATCCAATCCGATTTATTTGCATCCCTACCATGTGAGCATATTCCTAGCTAGCCCCTAAATATGCAATATGTGACAAGTTTATTACAACAATATGCGGAAATTAGGGTGTTCTTCAATATTCAGTCTTTCTTTTGATAGTCTAGAACCAAAAAGAAAAAATCACATTCTATTACCCTAATTCTTTCTCGGGCTTCACATAAAAACAACCACCCTTTGGCTACACGCCCATACCACCATTCCAAAAATTTTGTCAAATTTCTTGATCTAATGGATCCCATACACGTGCCACTCACCTATTGTATATAGATCTTGAGGGAGAGGCAACTTAAGGCTATGTTTGGTTTGAAGGAAAAGGTAGGGAAAGGAAGGGAAAAATATCAAAATCTATACAAAGTTTGTTTTCCCTACTTTTCCTTCAAACCAAACATAGCCTTAAAACATCAGCGGATTCTATACTGATATTTTGTTGGATGGTTGGCTAAATTGATATCAGGGTGCACACGTGCAACACTGCATCATTGTGGCATGTTAAATATTCAATAGATAAGATGCTATTCAAGAATGACTGTTCAGCCCACCTCAGAATTCTTAACCCCATCATATAGGTGGGATGAATCCTGACCATGGATTGATGCCAAATCCACGGGCAGGGTGCGATTTAGGAAGCTGTAATTTCAGAATTCTACAGTGGGTTGCAGTATACATATTTCTCCATTTCTAATATCAATGAATTGAATTTAAGGTCTACCTATCATTCATTTGCAGCACTGCCCTAAATAACAGTCTTATTCATATTTCCATGTACATAATGAGATATTGGGATGTAAAATGTGGTGTGATTATATCAAACATAATGTGCCCAAACTAAAGCAAAATCAATAAACAAAGTGAAAATTTATGAAGATTTTAATTTTGATTTATTTAATGATTCAATTTAAAAATAAATATGCATGTATGAGGAAAGACAGAAGGGGGAGATACTTATGAGCTCTATGGTGAGAGGACTCGTAGCGCTGTTGTGTATATAGATCTATTGGCCCCACCAAAAAGTCACTTTATCTGATTCAAGGTGGGGCCATGTTAACAAATCAAAGTCTTTGATTTACTTGTTTCAGCGTGTTAGGACTATGACATTGTCATAGCAAATGTGGGTTTGTATTATATAATGGCTTTATATGAGTTTTAAAGTTGACATCAGCACTCCATAGCACATCCCAACCGTATATTGGGAACATCTCCCAATGACAATGTTGAGATGTGCATGTGGGGCATTAATGTGATCTGTGAGTTTTCATGTAGATACCCCAAGGCCCAAACAGTGGGGCTTGATCCTAGGTCTCGACTACGACCAATCAGAGAGTAGGGGTATAAATGGTTCAAATTTGAATCAAACAAGGCAATATCTAAATTCGAATCCGATTAGAAAAATTGATTTCCGAATGTGATTCAATATCTGATGGATATTGAAAAGTAATAAATATTTAAATATTTGATTCGATTTGAATTTGACCAATTGATTATTTTAGGTAATTAATAAATATTTTATTTATTTAAAGTATATAAATATATAATTTAATTTTTAAATATATAAATTATATAAAACATTTAAATATTTTATATAAGAATTAAATAATCAATCAAGTTCGGATATTTATCGAATCGGATCAGGTCATATCTAAATTCAAATCTGAATTGTTATTCAATATGAATAGAATATCCGAATTCGACTGATTAAATATTCGAATTATTTGAATTCAATTCAATTATATAAAATCTTAAATTTAAAATCAAATTTTCGAATGCCATTGACACCTACTAGAGATAGACCTAACCACCATCGGTTGGCCATCATCGTATAACCCCAATATTGGGAGAGTTTATCTTTTAACTTCTTCTTTTTTCATTTTCTCTTACCAATTAATATGGAAAGAAATTACAAATGCATGAAGGCGACACCCTTTTCCTATAGGAGCCCACTTGATCTTCAGTTTTCTATCTAAGCTCAAACACGTTTTTTTATACATGCATGTATGATAAAAACTGGTCTTCATGAGAGAGAGATGCCTCTAAATAAAGTGAGAATGTGAGATTAAAGGGTGTAACTGGATTATCTGTAGCGGATGGAATGTTAACATTTTTTATGATCCTTGACTGCCAAATGGTCTTATTGACAAACCTGCAACTTGGAACCAACCCATAAACATGGTGGGTACTCTTATAGATCAACACTCTTATAATTGGAGTAATGTTGTGCGCGCACAGGGTTTCAATGAGGAGACTGTTAATATGATTTTGAGAACCGGTATCCCTTCTACTTCTCATTCCCATGGGGACACCTTGGTTTGGACTTTAACTCCCCATGCTAACTACACTTGTAATTCGGGAAACAAACTTATTTCCAATTATCAAGAATCTTCACACTCTATGTGGGTTTGTCCAGGACTAAGCTGAAAATATTTTTGGAAGATAAAATTCATCCTACCCAGAATAAAAACCTTTGTTTGGCGCTATTGCAAAGGAGCCCTTCCTGTGTCTGCTAACCTTGCCAAGAGATCGAATCACATTGATCCCACCTACAGACTTTGCCATGAAGATCCAGAAACTTTGGACCACTTATTTTTCCACTGCCCAGCGGTTCAACCAATTTGGTTTGCCTCATCCATGGGTTTGTGAGTCAACATTTGCAATGATCAATGTTTTCTTTTCTGGTTAGAGGAATGGAGGAAAATGGATAACATTATTAAAGAGGAATCCGATCTCTCCCTATTTACTAGAGGCACTGTTCTTATGTGGTATATTTGGAAGGCTAGATGTCAAACCTATTTTAATGGGAAGCCATTCACTCATTCACTCATTCAGCCATTCTCATTCCCTATAATGCCCACCTTGGAGGCTTGGTGAAAATGCGTGAAAGACGTTTGTTGACCCAACTAGAAAATTTAGGATTTGCTTCTCCTTCTCTTCAAAGAACCTCATCAGTTTAGATCAAACCTCCTCATTTGCACATTAAAATCAATACTGATGGAGCATGGTCTCCATCAAAAGCTACAGTCGGTATCATTGCTTGAGATGAATTTGGATCACTCCTGGTTGCCAAATCTTTGTTGGTGAAGAGTTCTTCTCCCATTGAATTTGAATTTAAAGCAATTCTAGAGGGTCTTTGACTAACAAAATCTTTCATCTTGGACCCGATTATCATAGAAAGTGATGTTAAAGTGGCTATTCAAGTTTTCTCTTCGGATCTAGAACCCCTTTGGAGTTCGTTGCTAATTGCCTTGAATTGTAAAACCATCTCAAAATCCTTCTCATCTTGTGCTTGGTATCGCACCCCTCGATCCTGTAATAGAGCAGCCCATGGGCTTACCCAATTTGCTCTAAGACAAAATCGACCGTTTACTTAGTCCTCTATTCTAGATTGTATCAGATCTGTCGTTTTATAGATTATCTTAAACATTAATAAACTTGTAATTCTCATGTTCAATAAGATACAAACTTAATTTCAACCCACTTGAATACAAAAGCAATTTTGATACATAAAAGCTATAAAAGCACTTTGCCACCCCCTCACACCACGTGACATTGATGTAATTGTTCATGCTGGAGTTGGGATCGTCTGTCCCCTGGGGATAGACGTTACATTCTGCCCCGTCCAATATTATTCGAATACGTTACATTCTCCGACTCATTTTGAAACTAACCCATCCTTCTCATTCTACTGTTCCGTCAAGAGTTCTCTTTCTCTCCCTCCCCTCTCCATCCACTGCCCTTTCACCTTCACATACATATGAAAGCAAATATCTCATTGTCATCAGAGATGAAGTTGCATCTGAGCCCCGCTGCAAGTCCCGCTCTCTTCTCTTCTCCTCCCTCTCCATTGACATTCTGCATTGCGATGTGAATCGCAACCCAACCCCGCCGCTGTAACCCTTTCCAGTGTTGTATTCCGGCCACTTCAAAAACCCTCCTTGCGGCTACAACCCTCGCCAGTGTTGTATTCCAGACAGCTCCATAACCCTCGCGGGTGCTGATTACAATAATAAGGCTTGATTTACTTTATTTATGTTTCAGACTTTCAGTTCTGAAGAATGTTAAATCTAACATAGATTGAAGATTGGATCTTATTTTCAAGTTTGGGGAATATCATAGAAGTTTTCTATCGATATGGTCTCTGTATTGCAGACGGGATGAAAAATCTCACAATTAAAAATTAAAACCTTAAAGTTACAAGCCATAAATTCTATGTACACTGTATAGAACTGGATTGAAGAGAAACAAACGGAAACGACTCTCTTCCCAATTTCTACGATCTAGACAGATAATTGTGTTACCATGTTCTTTAATGTGATTTAATCTATGATTGGGCATTTGGGTAAACAGAATTTTCTTTTTGGGAAAATAGACCCCTAAAATGGCCGAAATAAATCAAAAATAAAAAATCTAGTCGGAATACAACACATTAAACCTGAAGTGGTCGAAACATGAACCACGAGAGTTGCAGGGGCGAGGCAAGGTTATGGAGCTGGCCGGAACACAGCACTGGTGAGGGTTGTACCGACGAAGAGGGTTATTGAAGTGGCCGGAATACAGCATCGGAGAGGGTTGCATCGGCAGAGTTGGGTTGCGATTCGCATCGCGATACAACATGTCGGTCGAGAGGGAGGAGAAGAGAAGAGAGAGGGACTTGCAGCGGGGTTCAAATGCAGCTTCGTATCTGATGATAGTGAGATATTCACTTTTAGATGTATGTGAAAGTGAAGGGACGGTGGATAGGGGAGGGAGAGGAAAAGAACTCTCGGCGAGAACGTGAAATGAAAAGGAGGGGGTTAAACAAATTTGATAAAAACTGAATCACACTACCGTTAACATCCTAATTCCGTTAGTTTCAAAATGAGTAGAAGAATGTGACGTGTTCTAATAGTATTGAACGGGACACAAAATTTTCTGTCGGTAGGGGACAGATGAGCCGAATTCTTCATGCTGACGATGCCAGATAAAATAAAGAAAGAAAAGCAACGATGATCAAATGGCATGAAGGGTGACCAGGTTCCTGACCTGATGTATGTACCATGGCAATATCGGTACTGAAGAAAAAAACGAGTTAACTCAGTGTCCTGACTCCTGAGTCATGATTTCCTCAGTCCCGACAACCGACCACTACGTGTTCGAGCCTGTGGCTGTGAGAGAGGTACATTATTTGTAGCCCAGACGAAAAGACTAAACGAAGCCAAATTGCGCTGAAGCAAATAAAACAAACAAGAGCCAAGAGACCACATGTGATATAGAAACTAATTACGAGCTAAACAATGACAATACGGGAACAAAAAGCTACAAGGGAACAAAGATTAGAAGACAAGCAGAGACGCCAAAGTGGAATGAAGATGAGAAAAGGAATAAATAAGTAAAGAAAGAAAAGGGCACGAGGCTCTGAGCCAACTTGACTCACATGGACTGTGTCTTCCATGTTCTCTCTGTGTCTTTTTGCCTACTAAGAAGAGAGAGAGAGAGAGAGAACGAGAGAACCCAGAAGCGATGAGAGCCTAGCTAATAGAAGCCTATCCAGGCGAGAGGGCGCGCCTCAGACTCACAGTTTTGCATGTAGACAAAGCAAATTCTGTACAGTGTTAATGCAAGCAGAAAGGGACTAAAGAGGGTGACTGTACAAGGGATACAGCTAATGAACCCAGTGCTGTATTTTGTGTTTTTTGCTTAGAATTGGATCATCTGTGTGAACGTTTGAGTTCACATGTTTGAACCGACAGGTTATAGCTTGCTCTAATATTAAAAAGGTGGTCGGCCGGAGATCAGATGGGATGGGGTAGAGCCACTGAGCCAGTGAAAGTGTCGTCAGAGCTACAGTTTCAACTTTTTCGAGTTGATCAGGAGGATGCCCATGCATGACGAATAATCTAGGGGTTTTATCAACTTGCCAAACAGCCTTTCTTCGTGGTTTGGTGGCCGACTTGTTGTATTACTATTAATCATGTGACAAGGCTTCGTAAAACCTGTTGAATTTAATAGTTGATTTGGGTCACGAAAATCACGTCAAAATGGAAAGGTAGGAAGTGGGTTCTTTTGATCAGTGTTTACATTAGATTACATTTAGGCTATGTTTGGTTTGAAGAAAAAGGTAGGGAAAGGTAGGGACAGGTTTCCGTTCCCCTACCTTTCCCTACTTTTTACTTCAAACCAAACACTGCCTTAATGATTTTATCTCAAGTAAAACGCATCCAGAAACTTATAAGCAATGTTTGGTGAAACATGGGAAAGCCAAAACTAACTGTTTTTCAGCAATTTGGGATTTCAGTTGGTTGATTCAGCTTCTTTCAATTGTTTTAGGGCCATGTTTGAGAGTTTAAAAATAAGTGTTTAATCAAAATAAGTGCTTATTTGGGCCATTAAGCATTTATCGGTATTTGGGAAATAAGCCTGAAATAAGTGTTTATTTTAAAAGTAAGGGCTTATTTTTTAAGCCCAAATTTCTAGCTTTTTTTAAGTGCTTATACAATAAGCACTTATTCAACTTTTTTCTTTCAAAATTATCCCTAGTTGAATTTTATAAAAGTAATTTTATGAAAGCATTTTATGAAAGTAAAAGTATTTTCACAAAAATGCTTTCACAAAAGTGTTTTTATAAAAGTAATTTCATAAAAGTGTTTTTATATAAGTAATTTAATAAAAATGCTTTTGAAGGGTATATTTTGAAAATTTAAAAGAAAATAAATAACAAAATAGTTAAAAATGCTTATTACAGAAAAAGACTACCAAACACCTAATATAAAAGAAGTGTTTATTTTAAAAAATAAACACTTGAAAAAATTGGGTGCCAAATGCAAATAAGTGCACTTATTTTAACTTAAACACTCCCAAATATGGCCTAGATATATAAACTAGCTAGCTATTCAAAGATGCCGGAGTACTGAACAGCCTTTCAAATGCGATTGAAAGCCAATTTGAGCTCACCGGATTTTTTGTTAAACATAGTTTGTAGGCTGTCTGTGGAGAACCCAGATTTCCTACTCACTCTCTATCCGCTTTGAATTGCAACGTCTCTCAATTTATAATAGAGATGTGTGACTGCAATTCACGATGGGTAGAGGATGGATAAGAAAAGTGAGTAGGAAATCCCGTTTGGTCTGTGGAAGGCTGTCTTAAAAAGCCAGAAGCCACTGCGTTCAACCTAAACCCTCCCAAATGGGCACTTAATGGCTTCTTCAAGCTTACCTACCAAACATGGGGTCACTTATATATGAATCCTGTTGTGCATTTTATTGAGTGTCATATCCATCGTTAAATTATGGGCCCTCCAACCATTTTTTTCATAGTAATCCATTGAGTGTCATGTCCACTATTTAAGTATAGTAATCAACTATGAGAAATATTAGATATTCAGCTTTCTTCTACACACTTATTTTCATTAAAACATGCTTAATTTCTTTTGGGTGCAGACAAAAAACAAATGACCAACTTTATAATTGGGACTTCTTTTATAAAAGATTAGTAAACAAATTCTGGGGATGTAGAAAATGTAAAAAATATCCATTTAGGTTATGACATATGAATTTGCTTTTATTTATTTATTTTGCTTTATGGGGTTACATTTCACATCAACACCCCATAATGCCCCACAGCATGTCTCGACCTTGTATTGGGAACATCTCCCAAAGATATGTTCATTAGTGCCTCACAGCACATCTCGACCTTGTATTAGGAATATCTCTCAATGATGTTTCATCATTTTTCGTGATTATCATCGGGAGATGTTTCCAATACAAGAACGGGATGTGCTGTGGGACACCCCTTGTGGAGCACTAGCCCATCTCCCATCCCCTTAACCCCTCACAATCTCCGTGGCAAGAAGATTCGATCTGTTTCAAATTAGAGATATGAACCACCATCAAATGATGCATATGAGTTTCCAATTGACTATTAACAACGAGTAGCTATACATTGTGTTTTCATTATAAGAGCTACAAGATGCCCGACCATGAATTGATATGTATGATGAGAACCCACGACAATCCATTTAGATCATTGTCCACAACAAAACACATGATTGATTGATTGATTGAAATTATATTCTCTTGATTTAGAGATCATACCTCCTTGTTTTTATAGATAAAAATAGTAATTTATTAACTATAAGAAGAAAGATCAGTCTTAATACAATCCAACCAAAAGAAGGACAACAACCCATCTATCTAACTTATACACTAAAGAGTTTAGCTTTCTGGCTACGACATGAGCAGCTCTATTTGATCTCTATTCACATATGTAAAATAAACTTGCTTTATGCTGTTATGCATGCTTTTAGTTATAGACAAAATATCATCTGTCACCCTGATAGAGTGAAAGAGATTGCATGCAAGCTTTAAAAGCAATTCGAAAATTGAAGGGTCAAAAGTTTCCCAAATTTGAGCGGTTTTCACGTAAGGCTCCTTTTGCTTTTGTTTCACTTTCAGTTGTATACATTTCTTCCCCTTCTGCAGCAAAACTGCTTAAGTAATTTTTGAGGCACATCTAGTTCACTGGAGCACATGAGAGTGCACGGGCTACCCACATAGCTAGCTCGCCCAACATGCACCCCACAGCATGATCCACCCATGCATTCTGAGCATCATCATCTCCACATGATGTTCCCAATGCACATGCGGAACATGCTGTGGGGAACGTGTGAGGCGCTCAGTGGAAAGCCAATCCGAACTCAGGAACACACGGCAATAAAAAGACTCTACCTCATAGTAAACACATGCATACAAAGAAAAGAAAAGAAAAAATATCTTTAAATTGTGGCAAACAACCTTTTGGACATCCCACTAATGGACAAATAACCAGCATTGTACCAAGCCTTAAAATTTTTTATTTTAATTTTTAAGAAAGCAGGGGGGATTTTCCAATTTGGGATTTGCTCCTCACATAGTGTATCTCATTCCGATCTCAGAGTCTCATTCCACTGTGTATTAAGAACATCTCTCCATAAATAATGATACAAAGTACAGAGACGTTTCCAATGTACGGTTTGGACACATTGTGAGGTTGGTGTGAGGAGCAGACCCAGACTCCTCCCTTCCTCTCAAAAGGAAAAAACATCCATTTAACTGGCAAATCCAAACATTGAACAATTTTTTCCCACAAAAATTTGTTAAAATTAGAGATTATCATGCATCATACATATAAGGGTTCTAATGATCCAAAACTCACTCATTGAACAAGTTATTTAATTAATAGAGTATTGTAAGGATTTTGTAGATCAACCAGAAAGTTTTAGACTGTGTTTGGTTTTACAGAAAAGGGAAAACTTTCCCTTCCCTTCTATTTCTTTCAAACCAAATACAGTCTCATTGCACTAAGGTGGCATTTCACATTTGGTCGTGCTTAAAGGATCCTCTAAGCTTTGAAAAATTTTTGCTTTTTTTATAGGTTTTAGTATGAGGCCCAAAATCACATTTTTATGGACTGAACTTAGATTTTTCTATTTCTCTTTTTTTTTTTTTTCTTTTTTTCATAAAACAGAGATCAAAATTGCACTAATCAGAACGAAATGGTGAAATAGGATTCAAGTAGCCTCCCATCAATATGGTTGGATTAAGGCTTCGATGGTGATGATAATGATGAGACAGTTCAAAATCACCAAACACCACCTAATGTTATTATTATTATAGAATTTTAAATATTATTTTCCCAAGTCAACTAGTATATAAGCTAAGAACCAATGTTCCTCACTCTTCACTTCTCAGGTTCCCATAAAAAATAAAAAACATACTAACAAGATTATAGGAAGTACTTTGGGATAATTTGTACGGACAACACAACAAACGGGTGTAACCTCAAATAACGTCTGAAAAAAGGAGCTGGAAATAAAAGTGAAAGTCAGAACCTGCTTGACTGGGGGAAAAACATTAAAAAATTAATTCCTATGCAAATTTTTTTCCTGTTTAGATCAAGTTCCTGCCAAATAACATATATTCTTTTGATTTATAAAAAGGGAAATAAGAATTAAAAATATGTTCCTCATCATAATATATATTTTGGTAAACATGGGCTGTGTTTGGTTTGAAAGAAAAGGTAGGAAAAGGACCATCTGCCGACCACCCATGGTAGAGAAGCTTGTGTAATCTGTATTATGACCCCCACCCAGTAGAGAAGTTTAAATTTGACCATCTGCCGTCCAATTGACGGGCCAATTTAGTCTGAAACAACGACCGATCGGACGACTCAACCAGTTTCTGATGAGAGGAGAGAGAACTCAATCAAGTAAAAACCTCTTTGCATGAACTGGTTTAACTGCATTTTATTTTATTTTTCTGGTGGGTGGAGAGATTGAAGTCTCATTCATCAGGGATATGGCTTGGTTTGGTTCGAAAGAAGAAAAGGAGCTTTCCCTAATGCCATTTTGTTCAAACTTTGCTGCTTATTTCAATGAATAAATGAATGAATTAATGAAACAAAACCCATATCCAATCATGCCATCTCCCTGCAGACGCCCAAAAGATTGAAAAGAGAAAAGAGAAGAAAGAAACTCAACCCCATTAAACAACTGGGTTTAATTCATTTCAACTAGTCTATTCATCTTCGCCAAAATTATAGGAAGAAAGAGAAACATATTTTTAACAGAAAAGAAAAGAACATAAAGACGGCTATTGAACATCTAAAACGAAAGTAGAACAAAGGAGGGAACTTTTCTTTTTGCCACAGATGAAGTTACTATACACTCTTTTGCTTCTCATCCGTCCCATAAAACTCAATCAATCTCTGCAAAATCTCCACTTGGGCTCTCAGGAAGACGATGTACTCCGCAGTTTCTTTGAACAAGCGTTCAGTTTTCATCTCCCCGTCTCTTGCTGGAATCAGGCTCTTCAGAGCCTGCAGTTTCTGTGAAATGCCCACTTGCACTCGTCCACCGTCGGCGGTGTTTGTCAGGCGCTTCCGAACTCCGCAGAGACGCGGCCTGAACCGTCTTCGCGAGTTTCTCTTCCTTCGCAGAGTCTTGAGGAGGCTTTTCGGTCTTGAGCTCATGGCTGGAGAGAGAAAGAGAGACTTCGCGTTTGTTTTGCCTTACGGACCTGAGATTTGTGAGCTCGTTTTGGGGTTTAAGTAACGGTGGATTTGCATATGGCCATTCGTTTCTTAAGAATTTACGAAAATGCCACTCTCTTCTTTGAATTAAGATCTGCTCCTTACGGGGCGCGCCTCACAGCCACATCTCATCCTGAATTAAGAATATTTTTCCTTGAATAATAAATATAAATATGGAAAATGTTCCAATGTGTGGCCAGGACATACTGTGAGAAGAATTTTTCCCAAAAGAAAATATATAGAATTAATCAGTTAACTCAAATTCTACTGTGTACAAGTCTCAACTCAAACTCAACATTCAACAAAAGGTTTATCCCAGTTAAGGTAGTGTTCGGTTGCACCAAACGAACAGCTGATGAACCATTAACAAAAAATAAATTGAACTTTGACGGGGAAGTAGGCTTTTCTGGTAAAACTTTGACTGTGTTGGTCAAATGGCAGAAAATGGGGATATAGATGGAGTTAAAGCAATTCCCACAGAGTCGACTCACAAAATTTGACCATGGATGTATATATAATCAAATTTCCAAACCAAAAGAAGCCTTTGACAGCTGCTGTAGCTACATTATGTCCCAGCGAGGAGGAACTCACAAATTGATTGGTCCATGCAGATCAGTAGATAACGTGTAGAACATGAGGTGTGGGACCCATTTTAAAGGAGTGGACCCCGTCTATAAAGATAATTTTCTTTTGTTCGTTTTAGGGGTCTAAAAAGATACAAAGCCATGTTGGACAGCCTGGGCTGTCAATACAAAGCCATGTTGGACAGCCTGGGCTGTCAATAAGACCCTGTCTGTGTGACATGTTAAATCATCAGTCAACTGATGCTATTTTATTTACCGAGTCCATGAACTAACGTGTCTGACACATAGAGAGCCCTGTTGACAGCCCATGCTGTCGAATATGGATAACCAAATTTTGCCCTAAGGCCCTAAATAAGACAATTGCTATATTAGTCATAAAAAAAGTCATATTAAAAAGGGTAATTTTGTTTCATTCAAGTGTTGTCAATTTTCTCTCAGTGAGAAAATTATTTATTTATATGGAATCGTTTGAGAAAATAATTTTTTCATGAACCTCATGTAAATCTAAAAAAAAAGAACAAAAATATCTTGATAAATAGGAATCAAAATTCCATTCACCAAAATTTTTTCCTCTGAAAATACAAAAAACAGATGGACTCTAAGATATATAACTCATTAATAGAGAGCATGGTGAAGGATTAATAATTAGAAATAAAGTCAATATGATAGATCTAATCAAAACGAGAAGAGCATTGAAGATTCAGAGGTTGAGATGTGTAGAAAATAGAGAAAATTATGGAGTGGGTTCGCTGATTGGATAGTTTAGTGAGTGTTCTTAAATAACCAAAGAATCTTAACACTTGGAGTTCAAAAGGAGCTTCCGAGTTTCTCTTTGATTTTGTATTAGATCTTATAATATTTTTTTTTTTTTGAAAAATCAAGGTTCAAGGTATTAACACATTTCATACTTAAAAAGAATTGAGTGTGAAGCCTGTTATCAGCTTGATACTTAATTATTTTTTTAAGCTTTTCAGTTTGATAGTTTGTGAATATAATTTAAATATATTAATTAGGCTTGATTCCAAATATTTATGTATCAATGAATTAAAAAATCAATGCATATCATAAAATACACACCGATATCTTAAAAAATATCTTGACATGTATTCAAAGTGTTTCACTTTTATGAAAAAATCTATATCGCAAAAAGGCTTTGATCAATCAAAACTCCCTATGAATTTTAATGAAAACCCATTTTTGATTGATTATAAATTTTTCCGGTATCATATCTTTCTGATAACCCACTTCTATGGGTGCAGATATGTTACAAACAAGATGTTTAGAATAGATAGGGGGCAACTTAGGTCGGGTTGGGTTGAGAATTTGTTAAATATTCGACGGGTCTAACCTCTAATCAGATTCCCATGTAGCTGAAATTCTTCAACAATAACAACAGACAATGTAATCCAAAGGAGGAGTGAAGACATCAGTGATTTGTACAGTTGTATGGATTCCTGACGGGCACAAACAAGAATTATACGTATCAGTTGTACAGATTCCTGAAATGCTTACTCGTGATGGGACTACATAGCCCAGTCGATCCCTCATCTGTTGAACAGTATGGATTAGTCACAAGATCCCTCCGTAGAAAATTTCCTGTTAATCCGACCGTCCAAACTACTTCTATAAAATCGATATCCAAAATAATATTTTAAAACAATGCAATGAGTAACCCTACAACCGACAATAAAAACAATCACTTCAGAATTTCGAGGGAGTATTTGGGGTATTTCATACAAGCAACAAGACAAGCTTTGAGGCTGGGTTTGGGATAATGGCATTTTCGATGTAATGGGAAAATGAAAGGGCAATGTGGTCATTACAATGAAAAGGGATTTTTGGGCTCCTCCGTAGCGTAAACTCGTAAAGGGTGCACGTGAAGGTGGGGTGGCCAGCGAACGCCCCGTTGGAAGGGAGAGAGGGGGGAGGGGGGAGGGGGGAGGAGCGGAGGAGAGGGGCAGGGGGAACGGGGGGGTGCGCACTGCGCAGCGCGCACATGGGAGCACATGGAAGGGGGTGGTGTACCTTTGAGGGGGTGGCATGTGACATGGTGGGACAGAGAACCAGGAAGAAATGTACAGCATGTTCTGCACATTCCCTGCATGGAATTGATGGGTGTAGCAGCACCTCCCCCTATTTTCAGTGTTTCTCTCACAGTCTTCAAAAGGAAAAAAAAATAAAGAGAATAGAAAAATTATAAAAATAATAACACAAATAGAAAGTTATTTATTTCATTTCATGAAATTTGGAATTGGTGGGTAGCAGCATCTCTCCATATTTTCGGTGTATCTCTCACAGTCTTCAAAAGAAAAAAAAAAGAAAATAAAAAAAGTAAAGGATTATAAAATTATTCACAGATAGAAAGTTAATTATTTTATTTCATGAAATTAAAAAAAATTACATCCTAAGTATGTGGTTCTCTCTAAGCAAATGTATGATATGCCTTGTGGGACCCATTGTGCCATGTTAAACCTAGACAGGATGGAATGGCTGTAGATTTCTCTAAATTTAGCTCATGCACCCAAAGAGATATAGAGAGTTTGCACATGGGAATGGATGTTTCCTTGTCTTCCTCAAGGCTTGCTGTCATCTCTCATCTGGTTTAAATTCAATAACTAGTGATGATTTGATCTTCAAAGGATTATTAACGGGAGGGCGGGCACAGTCATCATAACTGCACCAGGTGTTATCCCTTCAATCACCATTTGTCTCATGGATGGAGGATTTGGACCTCACCATTAAATGGGTGTCACCTAAAACAGAAAAAAACAGGTATATTTAAATCATTTATTTTTTGAATTATTTATGAAATTCTAGTAATAATTTGTTCATCTTAAAGGCCAACTTTTTTAAAAAGCAAATGCTTAACTAATTGGAATTATTTGACTGTTGATTTTTATTTTTTTTTTGTCTATTGTTTGGAGCAAAAGCTTCCTCTGGTGGGTCTCAATCTTCTTTAATTTAGACACATGGCACCAGTTTACAGCTTAGAGGATGTTCTCATTGTAGCATATCTCAAAAGAAAAAGCCCGTAGCTGTTGATACCTGAGAGAGAGAGAGTAAAACCTTTCATGCATGGACCTATGTAATTATAGTCCCAATGCTCGCATTGTTGGATCAGAGAGCTAATCATATCAAATTCAAATATTCTTGTTGATTTGAATTTAGTTTGACATAAAAAAAAATCTGAAGTTGAAGGAAAAATCATGCAATATGGGTATTGAACTTGTGGCTTGTTAATAATTTTGAATATTTCGATTGGATTTTAAGTAACTAAAATTCAGCTATTAAGGGGGCGTTCTTCTTTTTAATTTTGAGAGGGGAAAATATTAGCTAATGGGATTTTGGTTTTTATTGACCAAGAATCTTATGCTCATTTTTAATATTAATATGGAGATCAGAGAAAGTTTATTTTCTTGGGTAATTAAGTAAGTGATATCCATCTCTTAAATGGGTAAATAACTTTCCCACCTAAGAAGAAAATTGCTAATACCTGATTGGAACAAAAATGTCCCTTTTAATAATAGATTTTTATAACTAAAATGGTCATTATCTTATTTACCTAAGAAATAAAAAAAAATGGTAATTAGCCGGGAAACTCAATAAAAAGTCAACTTTGCTTTGAATTATACATACATTGGAATTATTAGAATTAAACAACTAAGGAATAAAATAAAATCACTGTGGCAAAGGGAGAATATCATTAATCTTGTGATAAAGGGAGCAAATTTTCTACTGTATAAAAACGGTCAAACATAGATCGGCTTCGGTTAGTGCAAATTTAGCTTTTTGCAATCTTGTATCGGGAATATCTCTTCATGAAATAAAGCACATGAGCGTGAAGATATTTTCAATATAAGGCTGTAAAAACTGCTCGAGCGGACATTACGCTGATGGGAGCCGAACTCTTCATGCTTTGGTGAACCGTTGCCCCCAATGGTTGACTGATTGACGATTACGTGTATCCTATATGACACTTATCTGTCAGTACATACATGAAAAACAATGACAAAAATCACCTTACCAAACAGTATAGTATTGTTCATCGTACTTAACAGAAATACTCCCAAACATATCAAAACAAATTTCTTTTTTTAAAATGGATCTAACAAGTATAGACATTTTTTTTTGAAAATCAGTCATAAAAAACGCCTACGCTTCCAAACACCATCTAATACATCATCTCTGTGCGGCAGAATAGCTCACTTTCAAAGGTTTGGAAGCTCGCATTAAGCAACACAAATCGCCTATTTATTACTACACTATCTCCACAATCATATTTGAAATGAAGAGATCAGACAGAGACTCCATTAATGATGATGTACATTACTAGTTGACAGCCATTTTTTTTTTTCTGCCATACATCCAAAGCCTGGCAAATAGAGCGAGATCAACACGTTAGAGGCCATAATGATCACTTTCCCAGCTTTGGAGATAACCCATTTAATAATTGACTCTCTCTCTGCTTTAAAGCTTTAGAACTGTGAAGCTGTGAACGTACACTAGACAATCTTATTTTCTTTTATCTCTCTATGGGCCTGTGGTGACTAGAGGGAACATGGATGGAATTTGAGGGACAAGATGATTAGAGCCATACTCTGAATCTCTGATTTTTCTTCCTTTTCATTTTATTTAATTTTGGTAGAGGTGGAACGAATACCACTCCTTTAATTTGATTTACCACCTTTTTCTTTTTCTCTCTCTTTTTTGTGTTGCAGGAAATCTCCGTCCCGACCCGACCGACGGCATTTGATTTCAAGTCTCTGAGCTTGGGCTCGTTTGTCTTGTCCCATGTCCACATTGAACTCATGAATTCATCCCAGTGAGGCAGTGAGTCAGTGACCCCACCCACACTTAAGTGTTTCTTTTTGAACTTGTCTTTCATTTGTTCTCTCCTCTTCATCTTGGCCAGGTTCAGGGTTCAAAAGCCAACGTGAACATCAACCATTGTACATTGGGAAATGGGCGATTGAAATTTTCTCAGAAAATATAATTGTTTGAGTTTGACTACTTTTGTTTGCATTTGCACTGGTGCAAATGCATGAAAGTGCAAATGGGCTGAGTGTAAATTCCAATTTGCTTTGGTGGCAGATTTGATTCTGTTTTGTTTGTTTGTAAGAAGTAAAATGATATGGTCCCCACTTTATCTTAAAGAGAATGGAGGCAAGAGGAAGGTCATTTGTTTGAAAGAGTATGCTAAAAAGCAAAATAATGTAATTCTCACTTTATATGACCGAGAATTCAGGTAGAATAAGATTTAAAAAATGTATGGGTAATTTAGGAGTCCTGATTTCCTACCCACCCACGACAATTCTACCCACATCTACATGGAGAGATGTTCCAAAACATATAAATAGTGTTTTATAGGTAGGCGTAATAGAGTTCATGTGGGCAGAAGATCGGGAGTTGTAATTTGAATGCAAAATTTGCATTGCCACTAAATGCAAAGCTTGTATTTAGTTCAAATTAACAAAATGAGACGAGTGAGAGTGCAAATCACAATTACAAACAAGCATACAAAATCTGAATCAGATGGAAAGCTTGTATTTAGTTCAAATTAACAAAACAGGGCCTTAATTCTGAAACGAACTAACTAGAACAATCGCCACTCCCATTACAATGATATAAAGCAAGGAGCACAGGCTTTTTACCCTTATACCATGTGCAAATTAAAGAATACACTTTGCACAATATGAGAGTACCGGGGTAGAGAGGGGGGCATGTTCTTTGAAAGGTTGGAGATTTCAAGTTGCAATTGGCCTTTCTCTGCAGTTGAGAGAACCCACTTTCTTTCTTTCTTTCTTTTTTCTTGCAGCCATTCTCGTAAGTGGAACAGAGGAGTCTTCTATCTTTATTTGCCATGATTATAGTATACTGGTTTATTTGAATATATCCATCCCTATTTTGGCAAACCTGCCACCTTCCCCATTTTAGGGGTGCAACTTTTCTTTTGTTTGAGTAAATTAAAGGTGCAATTTTGTTGAAATTTAAGATTTTTTTTTTTGATATTCAATGCCATGCACCACTAAACCTCCCCTTACCCCTTTTATCCCCAAAGTGGTGGCTGTAGAATTTAAAAGTGTGATCAACCAGTTAACTAGCAGTATTGGTTCAATTTCGATTCAGATATATAATTATAAAAACCGATGACACAGTTCGGTTTACAAAAATAATTCATAATTCGATTAATCAAACCATAAACACCCCTAACTCTAACTAGAGTAGATGCAATTTGTCTGATTATAAAAGTTGATGGACTGGTGCTTCCCCTTTTGCATTTTTCTAATGAATAACATGTTTCACAAGATAATAATAATAAAAAAAATCATTCATTTTTCCTTTATTTTAAAGCAAATGAGACGATTAAAATCCCATTGCTGAAGTGTGGTACAACAATCAAGTGCACAGTTCGGAGTAATTAGTAGGACCACATTAATTGGTTTCAGTATAGCTCCTATTCAGTGGGGCAACATTAATAATTATAAAATCTTGTCACTTTTTAGCTGGGGCACCTATTGATTCCTGGGGCCATTGATTGTTGTTGCCTCTTGGCTCTGTAGGGTGTAGACTGTAATTGGATTTAACTAGCATTGACGGTCACCGTAATTTTCACATGTAACGGCCGCCGAAACAAATCAATCTCTCAGCTAATCTGATGCTTTTTCTGAATATTTAAGCTGAATCAAAATCTATTGGAATTGAAATTAGAATGGTCTATTCCCATAATTATAATTTGGTTTAGACATGAATTTAAATGGGAATTGAAATCAGTTAGAGTGAGGTTTCATTCCCGAGGGGAAGAAATGGTCACTCTCTCAAAAGGGGGAATGCCATTCCATAGAGAATCAGAATGAGATTATGATTCTGTCCAATCAAATGGTTGGAATTTTCATTTGGATTCCAAATTCTTATTCCCGTGAACCAAATAAGCCCCTTTAATGGTATCGACTGTTAAATAAATCACCTCTGATAAAGTTGTTTCTGCAAATAGGATTGGTGTTTCAATTTGGAATGTTATTTTTGAGTTGAAATATTTTTATAGTTAAACACACAAATATCACTGTTTCTATTTGTAGTTGAGTCATGTTTTGTGAGAAATATGTGCTTTTTTGTCTCTGTCAGCACCAGTGCCACAACCCCCCCCCCCCCCCCCCCCCCCCCCCCCCCCCCCCCCCCCCCAGCACGGATTTGTGTGTTTTGCACCTGTTTTTGAATTAAAACAAATATCACTGCTTTGTAGTTAAAATTGATGTTTCTTGGAACCCTGATTTTCGTCTGAAATGTTTTTATGATTGTTTTAACTCAAAACGTCTCTAATTAAGGCTATTCGAGTATTGAGCTATTCGAGCAAAACTCAACTTCCTCTCCTTTCCCTATTTTTTCCTTCAAACCAAACATAAATGTTCTTATTGTTAATAGTCCTTGACCTAGGCTTAGAGTAATTAATTAAATGGGAGCACCCTCCAGCCGGTAAAATCAAAACTAACATGGATGGTGCTTTCTCAGGTAATCCTGGAAAACCTGGAGGAGGTGGTGTTTTTTGAAATGAGCAAGGTGCTGTGAGTTTTTCTTTTACTTCCTATTATAATTTGGGTTTCAATATAACTGCTGAATGTTGAATCATTTTGGATGCTATAGACTATTATAATTTGGGTTTCAAAATGAATGTTGAATCATTTTGGATTCTTGAAATCATGTGCTTGATTTCAATCAAAACTAACATTTCAATCATGTGCTTGAAATCATGTGCT